>NC_084486.1:52453217-52758695 GCF_030035675.1 Rhineura floridana
ATCCGGAAAACCGCATAATAAAGAAAAACCACATCATAAAATGAGTCCCCCCATAACTGGGCAGTCTGCAAGCAAGGTCCATAGCCCTCAAGCGTAGCTGGGAAGGGACACTTTTTCCGAGCAGCCTCTGCTGGGGGCTGCCCTGGCCCCACATATCCTTCTGGCTTGTTGTTGTGCCTTTAATAGCAGGTTCGTATTCAGCAGTTATTAGATGGCATGGAGTTAAGCAATGTCATCTTCTAATGTCTGCAGATCAAATGACCCTTAAAGGCACAGGACTAGAGGCCTGTAAAAAGGTGGGCACCTTATCTACAGACCAGTTTGTAAACTAGCTAAAGTGAAGATGCAAGCAAATGTGCAGCCTGCATGTGATTAATTCCATTATGTTTAAATAATTTACTCAGAGAAATATGAATTGGACCAATTCTATGCATACTTACTTATGAGAAAATCCCCGAGTGTCTCGTTACTTCTTCCCCTGGAAGGGTGCATGTGATTGCACACATACAGCAGAATCCTATGTGTGTTTGCTCAGAATATCACAGATTAAATGGGTTTTAGGACAGAGGTTTATGGGACTTAACTGATGGAAAGGTTCATATATTTTTACCTGGGTTTGAAGAACGTATTTGGGGGGGGGGAGAAGCTTAACAGTGAAAAAAGGGGGGATGAGTTCCCTTTGCATTTTGGAGTTGAGGTAGCTTTGGAGGTGAGGTTGCAGCACTAACTGGGGTCCCTACAGGCTCCTGCCGCCTCCCTTCTGTCTCTAGCTGCCCCCCACCCTCCTCAAAAAGCCCCTGCTCTTTGTAATTACATTGCATTGCTCCAATCCAAATGGCCGCTACGTTATGACAGAGCATCTTTCTAGGTTATTCTGCAAAAGAAGTGGCGGCCACAGGCAGCAGGAGGCTGAAATTTAAAGGAGGATTAAATTTAAAAGAGGATTAGACAAATTCATGGAGGACAGGGCTATCAATGGCTACTAGCCATGATGTCTGTGCTCTGCCACCCTAGTCAGAGGCAGTATGCTTCTGAAAACCAGCTGCCGGAAGCCTCAGGAGAGGAGAGTGTTCCTGCACTTGGGTCCTGCTTGCGGGCTTCCCCCAGGCACCTGGTTGGCCACTGTGAGAACAGGATGCTGGACTAGATGGGCCACTGGCCTGATCCAGCAGGTTCTTCTTATGTTCTTAACCCATGGCTGCTAAGCTCTGGAGGAAACCAGGTTAGGGAAGGCTGACTTATAATCATAAGATCACCTAGCTTTTCATTTTCGTAAACTGTTGTGATACCTCAGTTTGGTTCTTCAGCTGAATCCCTTTTTAAACAGTATTGTCACCCATTGTATCACATTGATTCACCATTCTGTGCAGTGAATTAAATAGGAATTAAATGATTGACAACAAAAATAAGCAGCTGTTTTTTAAACAAAAACACTCAACTAAATTGTACTGAATGGTTTTGATGTTCAAACAAAAAATCAACCACCTGAATTCCCACTATCCAGGGATCTGCAGTTCTGACTCATTTAAACTTCAGATGCATTTTCCATCTCCACTGCATATTAACATATCCTCCTGCTAGGATACTTTGAAAAACATGGATTAAATGCTAGCTTGTTCTTTATAATTCCATGGGTAGATCAGGATAATGAAGCAGCTGCCTTTTTATGAACAGCCACAGAGAATCAACAGGACTAATCAAGTAGTTTGGGGGCCAAAATCTTTATTAACCTCGTTGCCATGCTTGAAATTCTCACTGATGCACAGGATGGTGCTTTCAAGATAAACCAAGAAGCCAACCAAGTAATTAAAAAGAAGCTGGTAAATGTCCCTGGCTGGCACTCATTGCCTGATTAACAATCAAACAACAAAGCACTAGTTTAGATCTTATTTTACCGAGTGCAAGGGCTGAAAAAGACCTCTTGATGGTAACTGGGAAGATAAACCAAGAAGCCAACCAAGTAATTAAAAAGAAGCTGGTAAAGGTCCCTGGCAGGCACTCATTGCATGATTAAAAATCAAACAACAAAGCACTAGTTTAGATCTTATTCTACCGAGTGCAACTGAGAAGAATAGCATAAGCAGGCTGATCCTTTCTATGCTACTTAGAAGTAATTCTCCCCGTATTCAGTGGGCCTTATTTATTCTATAAGTGTGCTTAGGAATGCAACCATAAATCTTCCTTACACCACCTCGCCGCGGCTGAAAGTCCTCCCGCGCCTCGCCGCCGCTGGAAGTCCTCATGTGTTTCGTCGCAGCCGCAAGGCCGGCCCATCGCGGCCAGAAGGCCCCCCGTGTCCCGCCGCCGCCACTACCCCCGCAAGGCTGGCTCACCAAAGGCCCCGCCGCGGCCGGAAGGCCTCGCCTGCGCCGGGAGGCTCCCCGCGCCGCGCAGCAGCCGCCGCCACAAAGCCTCAGCCGCCAAAGGCCGGCTCACCAAAGGTCCCGCCGCGGCCGGAAGGCCTCGCCCGTGCCGGGAGGCCCCCCCCGCGCCGCGCAGCAGCCGCCGCCACAAAGCCTCAGCCGCCAAAATTCAAAGGAGGGCGGGAGGCTGGCAGAGCGGCCTTAAATGGCCTTCAGCCGCCCCGCCTCCTTCCTGTGTGTCACAATGGCGCGCCAGCGCGCCACGTGCACGCCCGATGGCGGCCTAAGCTTCGGCTGTGGCCACAAACTCACCCCTTTGCCCGGAAGTACCGGGCACGGAACGGGATTCTTAGTATTGCCATGAAAACTTTCAGGGTTATACAGCAAGCTATTCTTAGTCCAGCACAATAAGGCTTGTAAGGTTTTATTTTCAATTATGGTTATGGGAAGCAGCAGAATTGGGGGCAGGGCGGATTTTCAATTTAACATGGTGGAATTCAAAAAGCCATACTGACTATGGTCATGGCTGTATAATAATAATAATAATTAGTAGTGTTTTGTTCCATATATTTGATAGTGCTGTGTTCCATATATTTTATAGAGAGCAATTTTTGTGGGTCCATTGGGGTACTGCAGAGGTAAGCCAACAAAGTGCCCTTCAGATGTTGTTGGATTCCCAACTTCCATAACGTGCATGAGCATCGTTGGTCATCCCCTGAGTTGATGAGGCTCATTTGACACCAACAAGTAACTGAGCCTTTAGTGTTACTGGACCAGTCCTGTGGAATGCTCTGCCAATAGAGATTCAACAGGCACCTTCTGTTTCGGCTTTTAAACGCCTGCTGAAAACTTTTCTTTGCTGCTAGGATTTTGCTGGCAACTGAGAAGATATCTTTCTGCAATACTTAGTCAATGATTTTAAATTTTTACATGGTTTTACTTTGAGTATATATAAGTATATGATTATTGTAAACAACTTCGATCTTTTTTAATGAATAGTGGTATACAAATATTTAAATAAATAAATAAACAAATCATTCCTGACCATTGGCCATCCTGTCTGGAACTGATGTGAATTGGGAGTCCAACAGTATCTGGAGGGTTCCATGTCAGTTGCCTGTATGCTATTGGGCTCAAGAAAATTGCCTTGCACCAAGTAGCAGAGTGTACTGTATTAGGCGTATGTTAATTTACTGGTATGGACATCGGTGTTTTGGTTTGTTACCGAACAGTGAAAAGACTGCAGTATCACAAGGTTGTGACTAAGCTAGACTTCGCAAATTGCTTTCATTGTTTCTGACACCATAACTGATTTTTGTGTAGGAATTAGAGCCATCCAAGCACAACCAAGCTTTAACAACAAAATTTCTGAATCAACAGAGCAAACCCATTTTTAAATTCATCATCATTATCATTATCTTCATCATCATCTATTCCTGTTTAGGTCCACATTTGGGATTACCTGTTTTTCCTCCTGCGAGCTACAAATACAACCCCCCCCTTTTTTTTTTTAAAAAGGTATTTTTAAAATGCAGGCCTAGGGACCTGCAATTCACCCCCCCACAACATATCCAATGCAATATTCAATAAGAATATAAAATAAAAAACACACTTCAGCCCTGCTGCCTGTTAATGATGATTCTAGAACTAATGATTTCTTTCACTGTTAACAAGAGTTAAACATGTCAGTAACAATGTTAGTTATCAAATGTAAATAGAGGAAAAGCCCAGTATAAATGAAGCAGCACTTTAGGATTCTAAGAGGGGGGGGGACAAACTGATAGAAATATAAAATAACTATTATTGCTTAGAAGCTTATGAGCACGGTTTTCAGGTGATTTACTGCTGGTTGCAGCCGTTTCTAAAACCAGGTTATGCCAGAGCCAGGTAGTTGCTCATTGGGTATAGCATTTTTGTTTTAAGTATAGTGAAGATTCTAAGCAGAAACAGGAAAACTGAAGAACATTAAACAAAAAAGCATGTCAAGGGCACCACGTTTTTGAAAATACCGTTGTTTTGTGCAGACACACATCCTGAGACCTAGTATTAGTCCTTGAAAAACAGAGACTCCTTCTTTCCCCTGCTTGATGTGATTGTGGTCATTTTGCTAGTTTTGGAAACTAATACATTTGTTCCTTTTCTTTATAATTTAGATACTGCAGTTTGGCCCCTGAGAGAATTCTAACAATATCTTGTTCAGAATACTTAACATTTAAAATGCTGCATATACTGGAATTCAGTTAAATTTACAGTGAATGTCTACTCAGAAGTAAGGTCTATTGAGTTTAATGGGACTTGCTCCAAGGAAAGTGTCTAGAGGACTGTAAGACTTAAAATCCCATTGACTTCACTGGGAGAGACTTAAGCATGTGCTTAAAACTCCTTTCATAATCAGTTGGTTTTAAAAGTGCTTAATTTTGGATGCATCATGCTTATAGCAGCTTATAAAAGTTTTGAGTACCAGAGTAAATTATGATGGATTATTTTTAAAGGGCTTCCTTAAATTGTTGAAAACAGAATGTAAAACTGTGTCTACTGATCCTAAATAGTAGCCTCCAAATGAACGGAAAATATCAAAAAAAGTGCACATTTGTTTTTATGAATTATTGCAAAATAATAATAATAATGCTACTTTCCTTTCCTTCCCTCCCGTCCCTTGCAGAAAGTCTAGGCACGCCATCGTATTTTTTTATTCAGGTCCCAGCATATTTACTGCTTCCTGTACCTAAACAAGTCATCTTGACTGTTCTTGTCAGACCACTGGCACTTCATCACTGCAGTGTCATGGCTCTCTGGCTCCAAGACCACCACTAACACGGGAAAGCCAAATTCATCACAAGGGTGTGCAGTGTTCAAAGCTGTCATGCCTGCCCTGACTGATGACTTCTTGAGGGTAAGTGATATGAATTTACAGCTTGTATCACATTCTTTAACCTAAACACAAGGCAGGGACAATGCAACTTGTTCTCCAGAGTATGTTTGCAGCTGCAAGGAAATTAAGAGTGTTACTATTTATGAATGAGGTAACTGAGAATCTTCTAGCATTCTGATATTTCATTCTGTTGGTTTATACTTTTGATCCTTAGTAAGCTGATTTGAACATATGAAAAAGTGCCTTATAAATGTTTCAAATAAATAGTTCTTTCCATAATCAGCAAAACACACCCATTCGCTGTTGAAACCATATTTTATCAATCTTTAATCCCCAACCCAAACAATAACAAACTGATTACAATGTGGTTAGAAGTCACTGAGCCCTTCTCTTGTAAGTTTAGTATTTCATTTACTGAGCAGACAACAGGATGTAGATTTCCATGGAACCAAATGTCACCCTGCGTAACTCCCCTACACATAGGCAGGGCCACCCACCCACCACTCCTTTCCTATGTCATATTCACACTAGCTTTTATAGGGCTTCAGTTTTATAGATGAGCCAGTGACATAATCCAATCTGTAACATAAGCCCACTGTTTTCTGCCAGACAGGACAGACACCATTTAAAAAGTTCATATCAGAATGTGTTGAGAAATTACAGCCATGCTCATTGGACTGTGTGAGTGATTGCCCATTTCTGAATGGCATCTGAGTCATATTAGTGTTAACTGAATATTGTGGCTGAGGTATTAAAGTGTAGCATTTCAATGGGGTGTGCACAGAATACACCAGGAATTGTCAACGTTTTTGGGCCCACAGGCACATTTGCAAACTGGATAAACTGTCATGAGCACATACACCATAGCCTAATCCATTGGCTACAATAGAATGCTTCTTTCAAACCTAATTCCAATAGGGTGTCTTGCTTTATAAAAGAGATGAACCTAAAAAGGAAATGCAAAAATCTGGAACACCAACTTTCCCCTTTGATTCTTATAATTAAATATTAGTTGGCATACTAAAAGTTAATACCAGTTTGCTAACTAAAGCAAATTTGAAATTTGTGCTTTAATGCAGTCTTTGAAATGTTTTAGGACCAAACCACACCTGGCTCTTAAGAGTCTGCCTTTACAGTGCAACTGTCACAGTGCAATCCTAACCAAGTCTACTCAGAAGTCTTACTGAATTCCCAGGTGCATATTCCCAGGTAAGTGGAGTTAGGATTGCAATCTTATCTATAAAGTACATATGCCTTACATAAGAAGTATATTTAGGTCACTTTTCTTTCTTTAGCCGAGTAAAAAAAGTCTTTCTCTTGGTATCTGTAGCTGCATCATATTCCAACATAAGAAATCCCTTAAAACCTAAAGTAATCGTTGCTCTTGTATGAGCCAATACGGCACCTGACTTTCACCTTCCTCTGCATCCAAAATATACTTTATAACCCCTGCCACACTTGATTCTCTCACCACAGTTTATTACATAATCACCATTTAGTTGAGGATGGAGACACATAGAGGGGCGAATGTAGTCTAATACAGAGCAAGTAGGCGGGGAAATCAGAGGGATCAGCTGTCTGGGAAGGAGTAGAAAAATCAGAGCTTGAAATATGAGGAGCAAAGAGTTTAGTGTCTCCTAAAGTTTATGTTGCATGTGTTTGTGAGGTGTGTGGAGGTGAAAAGCATAGGTTTGTTAAAAAGCCTGTCTCATATAATGAGCGTGAAAGGTAGAAGATTCCCCGTTTAATATCCCTAAGCCTGCCCCTGATGTATTGGAACAACTTCTGTGAGGGAATATAAATAATGAGCTTATCAAAAAAGGAAAACAGCCTTGTGAAAATTATTAATGGGCACAATTTCACTAACAGAAAAAAGGCCATACTAACTTACAGTGCAATCAAATTTATGTCCATTGGGTTCAATGGGACTTACTTCCAGGTAAGTGTGTATTGGATTGCAGCCTTAGTGAAGTTCAAACCTATTTCCTATATATATACCTAAACTAATCTACTATAATGAACTATTTACATTACTGAACTACTGAAACATTAAAAGCGTTTCAGTTCAATTACCAGATATGTCAGTAACATACCACAGATCAGGTATTGTCAACTGATAGCCCATGGAGCAGATGCATCTGCCAAAACAATATTATTTGATCCCTCCATTACTTCATGGCACAAGAGATTTCACACAATTTTACCATCTCTCTTTTGGATTTTATATACAACAGATAAATGCACATATTTATACTTACTACATGTGCTATACCTAAGCATGTGTTCTCCATTTTTTTTGAAGCTCTTACCTCTTGATGGGACCAATTTTATTATAAATTGGACCATTTATAGCCCCCTAGACCACAATCTGGAGAACAGAGTGCCACCCAAGACTTACATAAGATGGATACTAGTTTTTATACAAAGGACCTAATTTTCTGAAGAAGCAAAATTAAAACCAGATGAGGAGATCCCAAGAGCTTCAGTTATCATCCAGATCTTCCCATTTCTTCTCTTGTTCCTCAAAGCATATAAATAGCTAACAATTATGGGATTCGGTTACAGGATTGCATGTAACCTTCCATGGTGCTGATCTTCCCTGCCATGAGAATAGCCGATTTTTAAAAAAATCACTAGCTAGTTTCAAAACCCTGGTGAATAGCAAATTCTGGTTTAGTGTTAATCATGATTCAAGTTGGCGTTAATGCAAGCTTTAAGTATAGTTAAAATAAGCAGGGGGGAAATCTATGTGTAGGACTTCTTGCTAAACCATGGTCAATTAGAGACCCACTCTTGGAAAACAGGGAGTAACTTCCTATACATACAAGTTCAGCAACTTGTCCATGCAAGAATATGAGTAGTTATGTTTTTAAATAGCTGCAGATATGGACGCATTGTCGTTTTTAAGTTATTCTAAGTATTTTATGTGTATGGGTTGAATCCAATGCTGCGTGCGCAAAGTTCCACTTGTGCAAGAGGACTTTTTCTCTTTTCCCTGTGTACTCCCAAAGTCTCTTCTGGAGGGTCCCCCCAACCCTCTGGAACAGATTCTGAGGGTGCACAGGGGGGCTGCAGGAGACAGAAGAGCGGAAATTATGTTGTGCAAATAGAGGTCTTTATAAGAAGTTAGGAACAACAGCCTTGGATACAACCCGAAGTTTATTATTTTTATTTTTTAACTTGGGGGGGGCATGTTCAACTTACTTTTTAAAAGAAGACATGCATTTTGGGGTCTTTGAAGAATATAAGTGCACTGAATTAATACTATACTTTTTATCATTCCTACTATGAGATAGCTAATGCTAGTCTTACAGCTAGCCTTAGAGCAGACCCTCTGAAAACAGTGGACTTGTCTATTGATTTCAGTGTGTCTTCCCTGAATATGACTCAGTTGGATATCATCTACGATTGCTATTATACAAATATTGTAAATGTTTGTTGTCTGAAGAAGGTATTTTGCCTGAAACATGTTGGGCTATTAATAAAAATTCATCAGTACGTTGTCTCTATTTTAGGAAGTTTCTCTAGCAGGCTAGCAATTATAACAACCCTAAAGCTTTTCCAGATGGTTTCTTGCATGCGCCAACTAACACATCCTACTTTTTCAACTTCTCCACAATGAACAATAAAAAACCCTAACAGAAAATACTTTTTTTTAAAAAAAGTGTCATTCATACAAAACTATATTGTCCAATAACGGATTGCTTAAGTTCCCTTGCAAAAATTTCTGTTATACAGAAATTGAATTAGTCTTAAAAAAACAGTTACAGATAAAATAACCAATTAGAAGTTAGGAAAAATTTGGAGAAGGAGATTGATAGGTAAAAACATGGTCACGCAAGATGTTTAAAGTAATATTGTTAGTCTGATAATCCTAAAGAACTTCTAGGCTGCTACTGCTTATGCTAAAACTGAAACAATATGATAATCTTGACATTACATCTTCTCTTATGTGAGATGGGCTATGAACTCTGATTGGGCAACTGTTATTAAGCCAACCACTTTCTCTTCATTGCAAGAGTTCCAGAGTTCACTCTTCAAGATTTGGTGCAATATAGATTAGTTTTATTATGTTTTGAGAAAAATGTTTTCTAGGCAGGTCCGGTAGTAGAAATCTTTTTTTCAGAGGAAAAACATACACCTGCAATTGTACAACAGTTGAACATAAACTCATGAAAATCCATGTTGGTAAGCAAATTTAAAGAAAGAAGAGATATAAGACTTTTAGAAGATTAACAATATCCATATAAATACATTATAATACATTCTGGCCTGAATCTAGAGGAAGTTGAAACCACAGAATTAGAAACAGTTTCTTTTGCATTCCCAACAACTTCACAATCAACGACATTCTAGTTCTCACTTACTAGATTTCCAAGTGTGCTTAGAGCCAGGATGTTAATTAAATAAACCACTTGTACACATATCTTACCTGGGAGGAAATGAAATGTCCAGTTCATATAATTTGTCTTTAAAGATTGACAGCTCTTTGTCAAATTCCAAAAGCTAATGGGGGGAAAAAACAACCCAGAATTAAAATTAGTACATCTTTTGTTTTGTTCAAAAACTATAATTGTTGAGTACATTTAAATCGCACTACTTATACTGCAATAGGTTTCAAGATGTTGCTAATGTTTTGCTTTATGATGCTGTTTTGTAGTTTTATTGGGCACTGATTTGGAAATTTTAAAATGAAATATGGTTTGTGCATTTTAAAACAAAATAAAGAGGAAAAATATGATGCTGGATTAAAATATTATGAACATGTTCATTATTGTTATGCTGAGAAAAAGAAACCGTGATGTGCATTGAAACACACACACAATGTGAATCTCTTAGGAATGTCCTGAAAGTGTACAACTTTACTGCTATACTAGTGCTACCATGCGGGTTCATCCTTTGCTCTTTTCAAAGATTAGCTCAAACTTTTTAAAAAAGCACTAGTTCCCTATCTGTGGTAAAACTAATCAGCTATTAAAAAAATTAATATATAGCAAATTAATATGTTAACCAATTAATAAAACATGCCTTTCTGGTGATATTAGTTGGTGCTCTCCTTAGCCTAGTAAAGAAGTTACAATAAAACTATGATAGCGAGAATCCAAACTACCATTTTAAAATTTGCATACCAATAAATAAATAAAATACCCAAG
The DNA here is from genome assembly GCF_030035675.1 of Rhineura floridana. Taxonomy (NCBI): domain Eukaryota; kingdom Metazoa; phylum Chordata; class Lepidosauria; order Squamata; family Rhineuridae; genus Rhineura; species Rhineura floridana. The sequence goes on from NC_084486.1 coordinate 52,463,606, forward strand.
AATATGCAGAATAGACTTCTCTGGTCACAAAAGAAAGCAGTATTCCTAAGCAGCTATTTTGGGGCAGTCACAAGAAACACATGATTATTTATCTATCAGTGTTCCTAGGCAGCAGCAAAGACAGAACACCAGAGACAGACATTAAACAAGCTTTAATGTACTGAATAAATATATGCACCCCACTGACAAAGTTGTTTCCCTGTAGATTGCCACAAAGAAAGTGTACACCCTAACCTCATGCTCCTAAGCAAAACAAAGCCCCTTACTGTAAAAGGTAATACTAGTAGTCTATATTTCAAACCAGGAACCATCCTGATGGACATAAACATCTTCGTTTGAGAATCACCACTGGTGCTGAGTCCGACGTGGAAATGAACCTATAGTGCTACCGACCCACTGCTGTAAATGCCACTTTTGGTTTTGACAAGCATGCCATCAAAAACAGCACTCCTTATAATGCCTGTGTGTTTATGCCTTGTTCATTAATCATGTCCTAACTCACAGCTGTGCTGATACCATTGTATGAATGGCAGAGGTTCCGAATGAAATTAGATTGTGTTCTTCTTTCCCCTCTGCTCTGTCATAAATCATTCCTGAAATGTGCAATTAGCAGCTACTTGTACACATTAATTATCTGTGTGAAAAGCAGATACCTGAACCACCTGCACAACTGATTAGCTACCTCCCTGTGGCCCACCCATTTTGCCTTCAGTTTGTCTATAGCATCACCAACTACTGATCTAGGTACATTTTTGTCAGAGTAGACACACGCATGGGAACATGACATAAGACTGCCTTGTTTCTTGTGGACCTCTTGCCAGGTTGAACAAAACAGTTATTTTCCAAAGAGAAATATTTTAAGATGACTTATATAAATCCTTATTGAAAATGTATGCAAATTATGAGAATTTTAAAGCAAGGTATCTATATCCATAAGCAATAAAAGAGTTGTTTGGTACCTAAGGTCACTCAACAATTTGTACCAGCAAAGTGTCACCAAAAAGCCCATGGCATATATGAAGTATCTGTTGGTTACAGACCTTCCCTGCCTTTCTACAAAAGCACACAAGATGGCTTAAATAAAGCAAGTGCCGTACAGAATTAGGTAAGTCATACCATAAACAAAACAAAAACCTTTTAAAAAGATCACACAATGGTTTGCATGTCATGTTAAGCCAACTTGTGGCTTAACATGAAGGCATGAGTGTGCAAGCTCCTACGGGGGAGATTGTGGTTGTGTCACTCCTCCCTGATTGTTTTGCTGCTGCGCCATGCCAGAACCCTGGCTCATGATTTAGGTCTCTCCACACTAACCACATGCTAAGCTAAGCCATGGCTCAGCAGCACAATGACCAGGGTGGAGCAAAGTGACTGTGATCTCCTGCCTGGGAGACTGTGCTAAGCCATGGGTTGGTTTAGTGTGACGTGCAAACCAGGCCATTGCAAGAGTGGGAGTGGGCTGCAGGATTGCACTCTTCTTCCCCACTCTGGCTCAGATTTCTCCTGGCAACCTTAACTAGGGTTCCCTCTCAACCAAGATTTGAAATCAGGACTTCAGGCAGTTTCCCTTGTTAAAAAGGAACCTCATTAGCTTTAACCGTGGTTAATGTCAGTGCAAATGAAACACAAAACTGTAGTTAAGGCTGGTGGGACAGGGGGATTCTTGGGAGAGGGTGGAAGAGGGTGCATGCAGTCCCATCAGAGCAGGTGAACCAACAGTGGCTAAAGGCCCATCCATGACATGCTGGATCTGTATCAAGTCCTCTGATATCGCAATCCTTTCTTTGTATATGATATTCATTCTATAAATAGAAATTATAATTTGTGTACTTCTATGGATTGTGTGTTCAACCACAGCACAGTAGATGAGCAAGTGTTACTCAGTACATGCATAAGTGCTTCAAGCTGATGTTTAAAAGATTCATATGGAGCTCTAACAGACACCTCTGCACAAAGCCCTGCACATAGGTACGGGATTGTTTCTGTCCCACAGTTAGCGAACCCTCTACAAGCCCAATAGGTATATTCTCACAGAACTCTGGGTTTTGACCCATAATATTCAGGTCTGCTATGGAACTGGTGGAGTGCCAACAGAATTTACATATTCACAGATGTCATGCATATGGTTAGTTCATTACAACCATTAGCAGTTGTTTACTACTACTTTCAGTGTATGCTCGTTAATGGATACTAACAGTGCAATCCTATTCGTGTCTAATCAGATGGAAGTCCTCTGAGTTCAATGAGACTTACCCTCATGTAAATGGGTATAGGACTGCAACTTAATGGGAGTATGGTATCTTTCAATACAATTATAATTGAGAAAATAATAAATTAGGCTGCAGTCCTAACCCCACTTACCTGGGAGTAAGCCCAGTTAAATTCATTGGGACTTACTTCTGAGTAGACATGGTTACGATTGTAGCCTTAGTGTTTATTTTCACACTGACAGTTTTGAAGCATTTCTGTGAAACATTATCTAAGCAGCCAAGACAAAAGAACATTTTGAGAATGGAGGGCTGCTTGTGAAATATAAAAATGCCAAAGACAGAATAAACAAACAATGCTTCATAGAACACAATGGTAAAGAATACTCACTGAGAATTCCAGAGGCCAAGAGGAAGTTAAATAGATGCATTGTCTTCTTATGAATTCAAAATATCTACAGTGTGTACATCCAGTTTCTGGGTGTGTGCACTTCTGTTTTGTTATGACAATATTCAGGAACAGTCAGAAAGGCCAGGGCACAAAAGGATTAAAAATGGCAGAGCTTTGAGCCACTTCCGCAGTAAGTGCCACAGACATTTCTGACATTTTTATGTACGGTGGGTGGTTGCTTGTTTAGCCATGTGTTGTGTATTTCAGAGAAGCTATTGATATTGTTGTGACACAGATCATAGATAACAGGAACACAATTGTGCTGGCAGCTCTTGCAGCCTCTCTCAAGTTCTCAAATAGTGAGAACATCTTTACAGCTGCTATACCACTCACAAAACCCAAGCTTATAGGCATTTTATTGTTATTTGGGAAGTTCTAGTACAGAGGGGAAAAAACTTGAGGCCCAGGGACCAAATGCAGCTCTACTTCATACCCTCCTTGAGTGTTTTTGCCTGGCTGGTATGTGTTCTTGAACTCTGATAATGCCTCTTGGTTGCCAGAATGGAGGATACAGAGGGGTGTGTGAGTATGTGTAGAAACTAGCCTGCTGTACATAGGTTAAATTTATATTCATCGTTCCACCCACTTTTGTCTCCGGCCCTGCCCACTTCTGGCATGCAGCCCCTGGAAGGTTGCCCACATGGGAATGTGGTCCTCAGTCTAAAAAAGATTCCATCTGTTCTAGTGATTGCTCAGGTGGGGACCTGAAATAAGAAGAGAGGACCCAAGGAAAGCCAGCTGTGAAGGCAACTTCAATAGGTACTAGAAAACAGTCTGTTGAAATGCACCCAACATGCTTCGTATTTAAAACCTTTTTTTCCCTAGGATAACTATCTTCGTGTAGTTTGTGTGCGGGATCTTTGATTTCATATCCAGGGAATCTATCTTCTACATAAGAGGAAGAGTGGCCAGTGAGTAGTCTGCTGGCCCACAGATACAAAGACATGAATATCTTCTTTCAGAGACGGTAACTGAAGAGCTAAATCAAATGGAGACAGAAGATGGAAGTTCCTGGGTTGCCTGGCAAATTAGTAATTAATCAGTTACTGAGTCTGAATGGTGTACACACACAAGAGATCTTAAGGAACTTAAATGTGAAACAGTTGATTTTCTATCAAAAGCATGCAGCTTGTCTCTAAAATCAGCCTCCTTACTAGATTACTGGAAGGTAGCTACCTCAACAGAGTTTGATGCGGCCAGCAATGTCGTCTTGACCCTTGCCCTTCTTGGCTTATTAAAGCTTGCCGAGGGGATTTGACCGAGTGGATTCAGGGTGTGGTCAACGCATAATTGCGGGAGGGAGCGGTTCCAGCCGCCTTCAAAGAGGCGGTGAGCCAACCACTCCTGAAAAAGCCACCCTGGACCCATTGGTATGTGACAACTACCGACCGGTCACAAATACCCGCTTTTTAGGGAAGGTGATTGAGAGGGTTGTGGCGTAGCAATTGCAGGTACTCTTGGATGAAACAGATTCTCTTGACCCATTGCAATCTGGGTTCAGGCCTGGTTATGGGACTGAATCGGCCTTGGTTGCCCTGATGGATGACCTTTATCGGGAGAAGGACAGGGAGAGTGCGACCCTGTTATTCTTACTTGATCTCTCAGTGGCTTTTGATACCATTGACCATGGTATCCTTCTGGGCCGACTTGGTGAGACGGGTATTGGAGGCACTGTTTTACAGTGGTTCCAATCCTATCTCCAAGGTCGTTCTCAGAGAATAGCATTGGGTGACTGTCTTTCGGCCCCCTGGCAGTTGTGCTGTGGGGTGCCTCAGGGTACCATCTTGTCCCCCATGCTGTTTAACATCTATATGAAGCCCTTGGGAGCGGTCATCAGGAGATTTGGGCTGAGGTGTCAGCAGTATGCTGATGATACCCAGCTCGATTTCTCCATAACATCTGAATCAGGAGAGGCCGTGCAAGCCCTGGACCGCTGCCTGGACTTGGTGGTGGGCTGCATGAGGGCCAATAAACTGAGTATGAATCCTAGCAATACAGGGGCACTGTGGGTTGGTGGTTCCTGAATTCGGATAATTGGTCAGTTGCCTGCTTTGGATGGGGTTGTGCTCCCTCTGAAAGAGCAGGTCCGTAGTCTAGGGGTGCTCCTGGATCCATCTTTGTTGCTAGAGGCCCAGGTGACCTCAGTGGCTAGGAGTGCCTTTTACCAGCTTTGGCTGGTAAGACAGCTGCGGCTGTTTCTGGACTGGGATAGCCTGACCACTTTTGTCCGCGCACTGGTAACCTTCAGGCTGGATTACTGTAATGCGCTCTATGTGGGGCTGCCCTTGAGGTTGGTCCAGAACCTACAGCTGGTGCAAAATGTGGCAGCGAGACTGCTCACTGGGGCAGGGTATCGCCAATATGTCACCCCGCTGCTGAAGGAATTGCACTGGCTGCCCATTTGCTACCAGGCCAAGTTCAAGGTTCTAGTTTTGGTGTACAAAACCCTGTACAGCTTGGGACAAGGATATCTGAAAGACCGTCTTATCCCTTATACACCCAGTCAATCACTGTGCCCTTCAAGTGAGGGCCTCCTGCAGATGCCATCTTATCAGGAGGCCTGTTCTGCACAACATAGGAAACTGACCTTTAGTGTAGTGGCACCTACCTTGCGGAACTCCCTACCCTTAAATATTAGACAGGCACCATCTCTGTTATCTTTTCGGCACCTATTGAAGACCTTCCTCTTTCAACAAGCCTTTTAAGTTGAGACCTTATCTCAGTCTGCGTCTGTGTTGGAATTGCTTTTTAATATGTTTTTAAAACTTTTTTTAAAAAAACCAATGTTTTTTACGTTTAAAAAAAAAAGTCTTGAAAGCTTTTAAAAATGTTTTAAAGATGTTTTGTTTTAATGTATTTTAAAGTCTGTTTTTATGATGTTTTAAAGTGTTTTTAGTGCTTTTGTTTGCTGCTCTGGGCTCCTGCTGGGAGGAATGGAGGGATACAGATCAAATAATAAATAAAAAAAATAAAACAGAGTTTAAAAAAGGGGTACGGGTCCAGAGAAGGGCCAGGAAATCACAGGTTGTTAGTCTAAAGTTTGTTCTGGGTAAACTGGTGGAAAGTATGATTAAATATAAGATTACTAAATGCACAGAAGAACAAGTCTTGGTGAGAAAGTATTAAAGGAAGTCTTGCCTCACCAACCTTGTCATGTTCTTTGAGAATGCAGGCAAGCAAGTAGATAGAAGCAATCCAGCAGACAGTGGCCTGCTTTGCTCATCATGCTAAGCCAAATCGGGAGCTAGCAGCCCCTTTGTTCCTCCCCAGTCATTCTGCTGCTGTGCTACACTGAAGTAAGAGATAGATAGGCTCAATATATCATCCAAACCCAGGCTCATGGTTTAGGTCTTTCCAGACTAACCATGATTTGTAACCATGGTTTGCCCTATGGTTTATGGCTCATGATTTGTCCAGGACAGGTAAACCACAAGCCCAGGTTCAGATGACAAACTAAGCCAAACCATGGCTTAGCTCAGGCAGCAGCAAAATGAGTGGGGAGAAGTGATGTGTGAACCAAGCCATTATATACTTGGACTTCCAAACTGCTTCTGAGAACGTCTCTCACTAAAGCCTCATGAACAAATGTTGTAGTTGTGGGATAAGAGGTGGGTCCTCTAACAATTAGTTAAAAAACAGGATGTAGACCATGAGAGTAAAAAGAACACTTCTCACAATGGAGAAAAATACGTAGAAGAGTCTCTAAATATCTATATTGGAATCCAAGCTATTTACCTTATTAATTAATGATCTGAAGTTAGAGATGAGTAGTAAGGTAGCCAAGTTTGTGGACGGCACCAAATTATTCAGCATGTTACAAACCAGAGTGGACTGCAAAGAGCTCTAAAAGGATCTCACCAAACTAGGTAAATGGGAAACAAAAGGGCAAATGGGATTCAATGTAAGAGTAAAATAATGCACAATGGGATGGAAAATTCCAGCTTCAGATATCCACAGCTCAACTGGATACCCAGGAAAGAGATCTTATTGTCATGGTGGTGGTCAGCTCAATGAAAATGTCAGCTGAGTGCGAAGCGGTGGTGAAAGATGAAAATTCCATGTCTCGGATTATTAGGAAAGGGATCACACATAAAATGATCAGGACCATAAGGGTGTATAAAATCTATGCTGCTGCCATATTTGAAATGCAGCATATACTCCTTGCTGCTCCATCTCAAAAAAGATAACATGGAACTGGAACTGATGTAGAAAAAAGGCAACCAAAATGATTAAGATGGGAGTATATTCTCTACAAGGGCTAAACTATTTGGTATGTTTTAACTTAGGGGGAAAAAGACTACTAACTGCAATCACATGCATGCCTAATCACAAACAAGCCCCATTGTATTCAATGGGGTTTACTTCAACAAAAGTGTGTATTAACATAAAACCACAGATGCTTTAGCAGGTAATGTGTTCCATCTCCTTGAAAACTTTTCTCTGTCTCATCCTGATAGAGGTTTATAAAATTATGTATGGTGTGGAGAAAGTGAAACTGTCCTCTCACTTATGATACTAGAGAAATGGGACATCCAAATAAATTGATTGGCAGTAAATTCAGGACAAGAAAAAAACCCTTCCCTACACAATGCCTAACTCATTTATGGAATTCACTGCCACAAGTTTCTGTGACCACCACTGGCTTAAGTGGCTTCATAAGGGGATTAGATAAGGTTGTAGAGAATGAGGCTATAGGGATACCCAGGAAAGAGCTATAGCCACGATGGCTATAGGGAACCTCCTTATTCAGAAAGAATATCCCTTTGAATAACAATTGCTTGAGGGGAAAACAATATGAGAGGGCTGCTGCTTTCATGTCCTGCTTGTGGGCCTCCTTGAAGCATCTGGCTAGCCAGGGAGGAAAACAAGGATTCTGGGCTAGATAGAACCCTGATCTAATCAAGCAGGACTTTTCTTTATTGAGATCTACCCCAAGAAACATTCCCCCATCAACCTTACACATCTACACACACACTCCATCAGGCAGCTATTATTAATATACAGGTACAGTAAAACAGTTTTTAAAAGTCATGTTGCAATGGGGGGGGGAGCTGCTTTATCTCATCAAATAGCAATTTTGAGCACCAGAATATGAATTCATACCTCACACGTTATTTGGCCTTGGATGTGCAATATTTCCATTGCAGTAACAGTAAATGGCTTTCAGGTGAAAATCAATATATTGTTCTGTTTAATTTACTTTTTGTAACACCATTCTTGAGAAACTGTCCTTTCAAGTGTAACAATGAGGAGATGGCACTGAGATAACTTGAGTGAATGCATTGCAAATTTAGTGATGCAACTAGAGTGTGGTGCAGGAAGCAAGGAACATAGGGGTTAATACATTTTGATACATTTTAATGAGTCTGCTCTGAGTATGACTGAATTGAATGCAACCCTATAGGCATAGATTTGAAGGTTAGTAGCCTTTCTATGACACACTGGGTTGGCATATCAGCATATGAGATTGTGGATCATGTTGTATTACTATCAAGACATGAAACTGTGTAACTACTACACAGACAGCAACAGTTAGTGCAGTATCTGTAACGCCATATGTTCATCCTTCTGAAGCATGGGGCAATCATCAGTAGTAGTCCACTGTTTGTCTGGTAATCAGTTACGTACATTGTTCACTTAGGTAAGAGCTTTGTATGGGTTTGTACACACAGATTGACTTGTGGCAGCCATCTTTACAACCTAAAGGAGGAGCTATAGAACTCCTCTACAAAAGTGCCTAAGCTTCCAGTGGAGCAATGGACTTGTGGTTGTTTATCTATGTTCCACAAAGAACAGAAAAAAGTGAGTCACAGCCAGTTGTTTCTTTAACGTCTCCACAATGTATTGAAGAGGCAATCCACTTTTCAGAGTACATTTAAAATTTAAACAGAAAAACACCTTGTCTCTTTACTAGCTATAATGAAAATGTAAAACAAAAACCCAGACCTTGGCTGGTTGAAGATTTCTCTGTCATGCATGCACATAGCTTTGCTGGATCATGGCCAAAAAAGAAAAAAACCCCACAATAGTTGAATTTTAATCTGTAAGCCATGTGGCCATTTTCTCTGTAATGGTAAGAAAACATGGTGGTCCATAAAGAACAAGCATATCAGAACAGCAGTTCTTTGCACAATTTTAGGAACCATTGGCCTATACTATAGTGGTTCTTGGTAGAATGAAGGCACAATAGCCATTATGGTATATTAGTTAGGGTATTAAGACTATGACCTGGGAAACTAAGGTTCAAATCCCCACTCAGCCATGAAGCTCACTGGGTGATCTTGGGCCAGTCACTGACTCTCACCCTAACCTACCACACAGGGTTGTTCTGAGGATAAAATGGGGAGGTGAGACCCATGTATACTATCTTGAGCTCCTTGGAGGAAGGTGGGATACAAATAAATAAATAAATATTTCCTCCATCATTTGACATTCCAACAAGTTACAAATTTCTTACGGATGTAACGTATATTGCTTAAAAGTCTTTCCACTCTTATGAACCAAGGACAAGCTATGGGTCTACTACAGTATTTGCCTAGAATATAAATATATACAACGATTATATTTGCATTTGAAATTAACTATCTGACATTTCAAATAGCTGAAGAATGAACACAGTTTGAATAGTTAAATAAGATGTGTAAACATTGCTTCCTTAGGCTTAAAGAAAAATAGATATCCTGAACATGAAAAAAAATCTCTGTCCATAGGGACACTGGTATAAGCTGTCTTGGCTAAAATCACAGAAGTATGAACCTTTTATAACAGGGCAACTTAATTCAGTCATTGGAGTAGAACAACAGCAATTACTCATCAAGACCTACAGACCAAAGTCAAAGCATTGTTAGATCAGGAGGTGATATTAGCAGCATTTATCAAATCTATCTACAGAAACCACCAGAGAATTCACAGCTGTGGAAGGGAAATGAAGTTTCAGGAAGAACAAAAACACACACAACACTACAAGAGAAGATCTTACAAAAAGTAACTATAGAGAATTAAAATACTGGAACATGGGCCAAAGAGTTTACCTTTGTTATTCTTGTGTAAGTTACAGATTAGTTGAAATATGTATTTCTACTACTCATATTCAAAACAACAGGGGAAATACCCAGTAACCAATGTTGCATCAATATTGCATCATTTCTGTAAATTTACTAATTAAAAATCCTCAAATAAAGATAAAATAATATACGTGGGGCAGTGGAATCCGCTCCATGTTTTAGTCCAAACTTAGGAGCTGTCCAAGGTGCTAAAACCTGGAGCGGATTCCTCTGTCCACATGCGGCCACCATCCACCACTACTCAGTGTCATGCAATAGATCCCATGTTCAATTACCAGCATCTCTAGGTATATTGAGAAAAGTTCCTTATTAGAAACCCAGGAGAGCTTCTCCCAGTCAGTGAATTAATCAAATCTGAAGCGTTAGGAACTGGAGGCTGGAAACCTAAGATGCAGTAGTACCCCAAGTTAAAACTTCAACTTGATGACAAAGAAAGATTGGCCTCCTATTTCTATCTCTACTTCCATCCTACTGTGTGGAGGTTCAGTCACTTGACTGAGATATGCTATGGGCTGTGGCTTATTTATTTCAGGGCCGGCTCTAAAGGGTTGCCAGGTGGGGCCCTAGCTAAGGGCCCCTGGGGTTACAGGGGCCCCTGCACTCTCCTTCCACAATCCACGGCAGGATTGGTATAGCATGCGTGCGTGCCCTCAACCAAGATGGCGGCAGAGGCTTCGGCCCCTTAGGGAAACCTCGGCCGCCATCTTGATTGATGGCAACCCTGTGTGCGCAGTGTGTGCAGCCGAAAAAACAGGAGAGAAAGGTAAGTAGAGTGGGGAAGTGGGGGGCAGCTTGGGAGCTCCCGTCCTGCAATCCACGGTACCAATCCTGCCACGAATTGCAGAAGGGGAATGCCGGGGCCCGGGGCAGGCTGGTGCCCAAGGGCCCTGGCATGCCTTAGGCCAGCCCTGATTAAATGCAGGTGTCATTTTGGGTTTCAGTGTTATTTCTTATTATTACAATTATTTTGCAAATCTGTGAATCCTGAACTTTCAAATGACAACAAAAACAAAATATGTTAGAGCTTCATAAATAACTCCTCATGGGTTTGTATGAGTGAATGTTTGGTATTATAATTTAGCAGCTGGGATGTATTAATAGAAGTTGGGGGAAGGAGACTTTGATTCTGGAACTGACACCCAACTATCAGAGGCTCCTGCTGCAGTGGGAGAAGTTCTAGGAACACAGGAAGCGGCCTTGTATCAAGTCAAACCATTGGTCCATCTAGTGTAGTATTATCTACACCAGGGGTGAGGAGCCAATGGCTTTCTAGTTGTTGGATTCCAACTCCCAGCAGCCCTAAGCAGCATGGTTAATGGTCAGAGATGATGTGGGGTAATCTAGCAACATCCAAAGGACTACCCCCACAAGTCTACACTGACTGGTAGCAGCTATCCAGGGTTTTTGACAAGGAACTCTCCCAGGCCTACCTGGAGATGCTGGTGTTTGAACATGGGATCTATTGCATGCCACTGAGTTATAGCAATTCCTCTATAAAGGAGTGCCCTCATTCTTTTATCTATGTCCCCTAGGATTCAAACCCATGGCCTCCTGGCACTCTGACCAGATGAGTATTTGGCAGAGTAAGGTAGCTTAATCCTCCATTCCCACTATCTGCATTATCTGAATTCACAGTTAATAATCTGGAAAATTATCAGTGCATGCTGTCCCTGAATTTAGGAGTATATAATAGCCACAGTGCTGTACTGCACAGTACTTCATGCCACAGAAAGAAAACAGAATTCCTGTAAAAAGAAACATTGGTTTCAAGCACTGACTTATTTAAATTATGTGTTACAGTCTCCTCAGAGAACAGTTCTAATTTAAGATTCTGACGTTTTCTGCATTCTCCCACTCCTTCCCCAAATCCTAGTCAACTGTGATGCTGAGCTATCCTTTCCCCCTCCTTATCTTAATTTACCCCTTATACATCATATTCAAGATTTTATCGGGACAGGGGCTGGATGGCTTAGTGGATAAACCTCTGCCTTTTCACCTCTAGGATCAGGGTTCAAGTCAAACCCTGATGAAATGCATTTGATCATCCTAATCTAGTTCTTAGTGGACAGTATTCCTATTATCTTTAAAAGGGTCAGAGCCAAGGCCATTGGGAAGAGTGCATTGTGCTATATCTTGTCTATTGATTAATACATTTTCAGTGATGCCAGTTTCTTAACCTTAATGTGCACCCATTCACACACACGCTTATCAGAGCTTCATAAAATGTCTTTTGCTGATTGGAAACCTCTATCTTATCTCTTTTCTCATTCATTCTTCTTGGGTTTTACTTTTGAATGATATTATTATTATTTAATCAGATTTCTATCATCTATTTCTTTCCCTTTTCTTTTAAAAGTCTTATTATATTCTTTTTAAAAAAGGTGAATACCAAATTATTTTAAATTCTGGGATGGCATAAACACATTTTGTAAACAGAATGACTTTGCACCATATTATAGATATCTTTTCTTCTCTATATTAATTTAATAAAAGAAATCCCATAATCAAATGGTGACTGGAAGAGTCCCCTTGAATGAAGTCAAATTGTTAACCCAGTGTATACGCTGCAGGAAACACTTCTTTTGAAAATGTGTCAAAATATTTTTAATCTGCTAGAAAATGTCATCACAATTTTTTATATACCCAGTCTTTCTTTGGGACTAAGTCAACCCAAGTGGGAAGCCTGTAAAAATATGAATGCAAGTTTATTCTATAATCAGCTTTTCTCATATCTCATCCAGCCAAAACCATGTGTAATGAACAGCCTTCTAAAACTGAACTCAGCTGAGTTTTCTCCCAGGAAGCCACTAGGAATTATAAATGACTTCAAAGTAGGATTAAAAACTCAGTCATTCTTGCTCCACCTTTTCAATCCCTTCTATCTGAACCTTTCTCTTAGATTACCCTGTGACATCATAGCAACCCAGCCAATGTCTCGGGGGGGGGTCCAGTCTCCTCATTTTTATGACTGCTGCATCTACTTTTGTGCTTATAGATAATATAAACACTAAAGAAAATGCAGCAGTCACAAAAATTTCCAAGATCCAGAATCTAAAACAGAAAGGCAATCTCAACTGAGAAGTGCACCAAATCAATCAGAAGATAGAGGGGAAGATACAGCAAATGCTAAGAAAAATAATGAGTCAGGTGCTCAACAATCAGAAACTAACTCTTGTCTTGAACGATCAGCAAGCAGATCAAAGATAGCATTCTAGACATGGTCAACACTTAAAGCCAAAGATTTGGAAGGATAATGTATCAATAAGAGATTGCCAAATTCATTTTAAGGTAACAAGTAAGGGGTAGTTGTTTCAAAAGAGGGCAAGTAATATATACAATAAGCCATGATCGCATTCTTTCAGGCTATCAGAGGGGGTGATTCAGTTCACTCTACTCCACGTTGTTGTAAAGAAAATACTGGAAGGACGAATAAAAGTTCCTTGTGCAGAGCTTCACAGATGGTTGTTAGGTGCTTAGGAATCATTGCACAATGGGGCTTCACAGGCACAGTAAATTGGCTGTGCCTGCAAAGCCCCTTTTTGGTTTCTGTTTAAATCCCCAGCCTGCAGGCCTAATGTGGCCCATCAGGTCTCCTCAGATGGGCATGCTAAATCATTCTGGGCAAGCCACACCCAACTATCCTACACCTGAATAACATATGATGTCAGGTGTGGTGCAGGTAAAGGCAGAGCTTTCTGTTCTAAATGAATGTCAGTTGCAAAACTCACTGCGCTTTTCATTTGCCTATTTTTCATAGGCTAAAGATAAGAATATCATGCCCAGTGCAGCCCCAACTGAAATACCACTTGACTCATGTAAGTTAATCTTAAATAGGGATGAGTCATGAATGGATTACTTCAGTTCTGTTTTTTAATTTTTACAAGATTCCAACATGTCTTCAGTAACTCCCTGGATGACTTCCAGCAGGGCTTTTGGATTTTGGAATGATGGGATGCATTTTACACATGCATCCAGAATTGGGAGCCCTCCTGAAAGAAGTACACCCCCAATGTCCAGTTTTCAAAAGCATTTTTATTTCATTAAAATTCTGCACAATTGCACTATTAAACTAATGTGTAGTTGCACAGATAAACATTATAAAACAAAAAAATGCTTTTTGTGGGGGAGAATAGAACTCATTTTTTAATTTACTTTTGTTATGTTTTATTGCAAAGGGATGGAAGAATGAGTACAAAACTCTTCACCCAGCTTGCAAAGCTCTGGAAATGTATCTGAATAACAGAGGGGTACATTTTGAGTTCTATGTTGATAAATCTATCAAACACAACAGAATATCAAAATCTGAGTCAGAAATGGGCAGAGGTGGATTCTCTAAGCATTCTTAATCTTGAGGTTATCAGCAGCTGAGAACTCAGGAAATTGAACCACGTGTCAGTCCACTACTCAGTAACTCCCAACTGCAGGTGATGCCTGGTATGTTTGAAAGGGCCACCACAGACCAAAACTGCATAATATTGCTGCTAATCATCTCAGATGCAATGCTTTAGAGTGGATATAGATTTCCACATTCAGTAATGAGTAACAAGTGATAAGTCAATGAGTAGTGTGATATATATGCCCCGTGCAATCTACATGTGGAGGAAAACTGGCACATACATGTGTTACATCACTTTGGAAACTACAAGCATTCAACTCTGCTCCTGCTCTTTTTTGGGAAGTGAAATCAGTTCTAGGTGACTCTCTAGAGCAGCCTTTCCCAATCAGTGTACCTCCAGATGTTGTTGGACCACAATTCCCATCTTTCCTGACCATTGGCAATGCTGGCTGAGGCTGATGGGAGTTGTGGTCCAACAACACCTGGAGGCACACTGGTTGGGAAAGGCTGCTCTAGAGTGTAATCTATATGCATAATCTACCTCTTGGTTTCCATACGGGGTAGTGCAACTCCCAGCCACAGCATGGAGTGGTGCACAGCTTATAAAGCTGTGATTTAGATTTAAAAGAAACAGTTTCTAAACCTATGTATCTCTGCAGTGTTTTTGTTTTAGATATATTAGAAACCCATATCCTGTAACTAATCACAGGTAAATTTGCCTTAGTTTAGTTTAGTTATTTATTTTCTGTTTCTTTTGGGTACACAAGCTATACACACTGTAGAATTACTGTGGAGTTGCAACAGGTTTCATCAGTTAACCAAGGCTATTTAACTTCAAACACAGTTTTACTACTGTTCTTCACTGTGAACTTGTATTAGGCTACAATCCTAATCCTACTCACCTGGCAGGAAGCCCCAATGAATTAAACAGGACTTAATTTGAGTAGACATGGTTAGGATTGTGCTGTAAGTTACGGAGGTCCTAAATGTTTATCTTTTTTGTCTACTCAGAAGTAAGTCCTACTAAGTTCAGTGAGACTTACTCTTATGAGTGTATAGCAAGGGTTGCCAATGTGGTACCCATGGGGACAATGCTGTCCTTGACGTCTTTCTTTGATGTCCACAAAGCCACTAAGCGCCCCACACTCACTGATCCCTTTACCAAGAGGTGCTGAGAGTAGTTACCCTTTTCTCCCCTGAAAAGTACATAGAGTTGATAGGAAGTTGGATGAGTGACACTCTGTCCACTTCCTCTTTCAGCTTTATGTGCTTTTCAAGGCTCATATTAATTCTACTAGATCAAACTTTTACCAGATCCCTTGGAAAAGCAAAATACGTGCACTTTCTTTCTATCTCTGGGGAGGGGGAGAAACTGGGGGGGGGGGAGAACAGACCAGTGGGGTGACATCCATGGCACTTGCTTAAAAATCCAAATGTGCCCGTGAATCTAAAAAGGTTAATGAACCCTGATGTATAGGATTGCAGTCTTAGCCATTTTGCTAATGCTAACACTGTAGCCCTAATACACTAACTTGGAAATTGCTTCCGTATAAATGTGTTTAGAATGGGGGATCTTGGCTACATGAGAATGAAGTTTTGGAAAAGGATGGCACATCACTGGTTTTTGAGTGACTGCAGTACATGATTATCATGAGACCAAAAAAGATATAAGGATCAGTTCTTCGGAAAATGCAGCCCTGAACAGAAACTGTACAGTATTTCTGTGGGAAACGAATTTGCACAGATTTTAGGTTCTTCACAAGCATGGTAACCATTTCTACATCTCTTAAAAGAATTTGTCTTCTGGATTACGATGTAAAAAAAAAAAGAGATAACAGTGTATGGACAATGATAAAGTAGCCTGTTGATAATAAATATTTGTCAGGTGTTGTCACATCTGCACAAATTCCACTGTTGCTGAAGAGACACCACACTGATAAAAAGGCGGCTCTGAAGAAAATCAATGCCTCTTGAGCTAAAGCAGTTGCTATACACATAAGAAAACATCTCTATCCAACAGCCATATTGCTGTGAAAATTCCCAAGCCTTGCATCGGTATAGCTAAGGAAAATTTAATCTTCCCAAATACTCATCAGGGCACTCCATCCTGCAGACCTGACAGCCCCACTTATAATTAATTATACAATTTCGATGGGAATATCGACTAAACAAAGCTATAAATCATAGAAAAAGTCAATAGGCATGGACACATTCAATCATGTCCCGTCCAATGATTACTACTCTTAAAATACAATAATTATTTTCAGGAGCCAGCTTGAATTAAATTTCTGTCAGGCTGGTACAAGGCTGGTGGGTGATGAAGGATGCGATGGATTTTGGGGGTTGAATTTGGCCCAGGGACATTTATCCTTTTAGATAGGTAGTTTGTTTTTAGTGATCATGGCGCTGCGTGTTTAACTAGACCATGAAGATTAGATTATCTCCAATGGCTCATTATATCATTTATCTTTTTCTTCCATTCTTGATCTGGAAGATTTCTTGCTTCCCAGTGCGTGAATGAAATGGCAACGCATTTTGAAATATAATGTTCTAAAGTGGCCTGTCTGTATGTGTCTTTGCAAGCAAACACGTGAAGAGACATGCATGGGAAATTAACCCAACTGATATTTGAAATGCTGCTGACATGCCAAGAACTGCCACAAACAGATCATCTTCAGCATCTCTTTTTTTAAAAGGTACTGAAATATTGCACAAATATAATTATAATCTTTTGAGTTGTTTCAAAAATAAGCCAAAACACACATATGGTACATCACAAGGGGAACATTGCATTTTTGTTTATTTCTAGTGAGATAAACACTATATTAAAATTATGTTCAGAAATATAGCTTTTATATATTGCCCATGAATTCTCCATTCTTTCCATGCAGAGAGAATTATCTGTATAAGCCAAAGCCAATTCCTTTTTCTTTGCTCATACATTTAGCAAAGACTATAAATTCAAGTTCTATAGGACAATCATACTGCACTGTCCCAGGACTGTGCACTTATGAATGCCCTCACATATAATGGGAAAATTATGTCAGCAGGTTTCTCATCTCCAAATACAGCTGTTGACTTCTGGTATATAGTATGGTCCCCTTCTGTTAAGAGCTCTGTGGCAGGGGGTATTTTAGAAGCTAGTATGTTGCTTCAGCTCTCTGCCCGCCTGTTATCCTTTCATAACTTTCATGATACATAAACAGGTGTGCATATGCCTGAACACGTAAGGTAACAGGCCATAGCTGTAACACTTTGGAAGGAAAAAGTGAACTTTCTGCTAAAGTGCACTTAAAGAATGGCCATTTCCTCCAGGCTGAATGTTGGCAATGTCAGTAGATCCTGTACCTCAGGGTGGGGAACCAGATTACTGTTCCCATTTTATCTGACTATTGGCCAAACTGGGATGGGAGATGAAAACATGTGAAGGACTAATAGCCAGGGATGATGGGAGTTGTAGACTAAAAGTGGGTACGCACATCTATTTCAAAACATACACACATTTTGTACACTATTCTAGGGAGCTCAGTCCAATCACAGCTTCCTGCCCTATGTACACATGAGAGGAAGGATGCATGTAGCTACTACTCAATATCTAGAAAGAGTAGGGCTCACAGTCACCTGTCTGAAAGAACCACCTTCTGATGTGGAAGCTCTCCCTCTAATTGGTATGGGGATGCTTTCTAGTTACTCCAATGGTGAAGGAAATGAATTTTTCACCAGGTCAGGGACACTTTAACTGCATTGAAAACAAGTGCTGGGCTGAACCTGGGCACCAATAAAGCCCTACGTATAGCTCCTACATATGATAAAGAGTACAATAGTTATTCATGATTATTGAGTGAAACAGCCCTCATCCAATCAGTATAAGAACAAGATAGGAATAGCATATGTATTACTATGTGTAAAGGTAAAACAAAGATCCTACAGCATGATATTATAAAGAAACTGAAATCAACAAGGATAATAGCATTCTGATGTGATAACAGGTATCCTTGTCATCATATTGATAAAAATGGAAATAAATGAATATCTGAAGCAATACCTAATATTCTAAGAAATTAGTTTGTGCAGTACATCTCTTTATTAGTCATTTACTGCCCCAAACATCAATACTATTGAGGTTTGTGGCTTACAATAAGCGTTGCTAATTTACACCTGCTGAAGTTGGGGGCCATGAGAACAATACAGTTCTGCAAATGTGGAAAACCTTGTATAAGTATCACTGTTCTTTGATTCTCTTATGGTTTCTGATAACAATAGTTTTTTCATGCAGGAGCAATCTACGATTCTACTACATCAAAGTTTAATAGAAAAAAAATTGTTTCGTGCTTCCCCTCAACATGGTTTCAAACAAAGACTGAACTGACTATATTAAACATATATGAGGCCTGGTGATCAGTTATTTATTTATTTATTACATTTATACCCTGGCTTTCTTTTCATGATAGAAACCCAAGGTGGCTTACATGTGGTTCCTATTGATTGATTGATTGCATTTGTATACTGCCCCATAGCTGAAGCTCTCTGGGCAGTTTACAACAATTAAAAACAAATATACAAATTTAAAAACACATTTTTTAAAAAGCAATTTAAAAACACATGCTAAAATGCCTGGGAGAAGAGGAAAGTCTTGACCTGGCACCAAAAAGATAACAGTGTTGGCGCCAGATGCACCTCGTCAAAAACATCATTACGTAATTTGGGGGCCACCACTGAGAAGGCCCTCTCCCTTGTTGCCAGACTCCATGCTTCCCTCGCAGTAGGCACCTGGAGGAGGGCCTTTGATGTTGAGTGTAGTGTATGGTGGGTTCATGTCAGGAGAGGCGTTCCATCCGGTATTGTGGTCCAAAGGCGTCTAAGGTTTTATAGGTTAAAACCAGCACTTTGAATCGAGCTCGGAAACATACAGGCAGCCAAGGCAAGCGAGCCAGAATTGGTTTTATATGTTTGAACTGTCTGGTCCCTGTTAGCAATCTGGCTGCTGCATTTTGCACAAGCTGCAGTTTCCGAACCGTCTTCAAAGGCAGCCCCACGTAGAGCACATTGCAGTAATCTAACTTGGAGGTTACCAGAGCATGGACAACTGAAGCCAGGTTATCCCTGTCCAGATAGGGACGTAGCTGGGCCACTAACTGAAGTTAGTAGAAGGCAGTCCATGCCACCGAGGCTACCTGAGCCTCAAGTGACAGAGATGGTTCTAGGAGAACCCCCAAGCTACAAACCTGCTCCTTCAGGGGAGTGCAACCCCATCCAGGACAGGTTGGACATTCACCATCCAGTCAGAAGAACCACCCACTAGCAGCATCTCAGTCTTGTCTGGATTGAGACTTAGTTTATTAGCCCTCATCCAGTCCATTGTCACAGCCAGGCACTGGTTCAGCACATTGACAGCCTCACCTGAAGAAGATAAAAAGCAGAAATAGAGCTGCATGTCATCAGCATACTGATGGCAATGCAAAGCTCTGGATGACCCAACAGTTTCATGTAGATGTTGAACAGCATGGGGGACAGAACTGACCCCTGTGGAACCCCATACTGGAGAGTCCAGGGTGCCGAGCAATGTTCCCCAAGCATCACCTTCTGCAGCCAACCCGCCAAGTAGAAACGGAGCCACCACCATGCACTCCCTCCAACTCCCAACTCAGCCAGTCTTCCCAGAAGGATACCATGGTCGATGGTGTTGAAAGCCGCTGTGAAATCAAGGAGAATCAACACAGTCACACTCCCCCTGTCTCTCTCCTGACAGAGGTTATCATATGGGGCGACCAAGGCTGTTTCCGTGCCAAAACCAGGCCTGAATCCCGACTGAACTGGATCCAGATAATCGGTCTCATCTAAGAGTGTCTGGAGCTGGCCTGCCACCCCTCGTACAAGGACCTTGCCCAGGAATGGAACATTTGCTACCGACCTATAGTTATTAAGATTTTCTGGGTCCAGGGGGGGTCTCTTCAGGAGTGGTCTCACTACTGCCTCTTTCAGTCAGCCAGGGACCACCCCCTCTTGCAGAAAGGCATTAATCACTTCCCTGGCCCAGCTGGCTGTTCCATCCCTACTAGCTTTTTTAGCCAAGAAGGGCAAGGTTCCAGCACAGAAGTGGTTGCACGAACCTGTCCAAGCACCTTGTCAACGTCCTCAAGTTGTACCAACTGAAACTCATCAAAAAAATCGGGACAAGGCTGTGCTCTAGATACCCCACTTGATTCACCTGCTATAACGCTGGAGTCTGTCCTGGTGGATGCTAAAGATTTTATCCTGGAAGTGCCTAGCAAGTTCATTACAGTGGGCTTCAGATGGTTCTACCATGTCCTTGGGGCCAACGTGTAATAGCCTCCAGACAATTCTGAAGAGCACTGCTGTGTGGCAGATTGATGACTTGATAGAGGCAGCAAAATATTGTTTTTTTGCTGCCCTCACTGCCCCTAAATACAGCTCACCATAGGCACTTCCAGTGTGTAATTGCATCCACCAGAAGTTTGTCTCCATCTGCCCTCAAGCCGTCTCCTATATTGTTTCATCGCTCTCAGCTCTGGGGTATACCATGGAGCCGTACGAGCTCTATACAGGAGAGGACGCTCAGGAACAATTATGTCAACTGCCCGGGTCATTTCTGTATTCCATAGTTCAACCAAGGTTTCGACAGGAGTGCCAGCCCTATCAGCCGGAAAACTCCCCAGAGCCCTTTGGAAACCATCCGGATCCATTCGTCTCTGGGGGTGGACCAACTTAATAGGTCCCTCACCCTTGCAGAGGGGAAAGGCCGCTGTTATTCTAAACTTTAGCAAGCAGTGATCTGTCCATGACAGAAGGACTGATGTAAGGCCCCCCACATTCAGATCACCATCTCCATGTCCAGTTGCAAAAACCAAGTCTAGAGTATGCCTTGCTACCTGTGTTGGGCCAATGGCATATTGGGACAGTCCCATGGCTGTCATGGAAATCATGAAATCCTGAGCCGCCCCAGATAAGGCGGCCTTGGCATGGATGTTGACATCCCCTAGAACCAACAGTCAGGGAGATCACAACAGTACACCTGAGACCACCTCTGTCAGCTCAGCTAGGGAGTCTGTTGGGCAGCAGGGTGGGTGGTACACCAACAGAATCCCCAGTCTGTCGCGCTGACCCAACACAAGGTGCAAACACTCCAGACCAGTAATCACATGGACAGGGTGCTTGCAGAGGGAGATGGAGCACCTATAGACCACAGCAACCCCCCCTCCCCAACCCTCAGGTCTACGCTGATGCTGAACAAGGTACCCTGAAGGACATAACTTGGAGAGACTGACTCTTCCCTGCTCACCCACCTAGATCTTGGTTATACATGTCAGATCGGCTGCCTCATCCATAATTAAATCATGAATGAGGGAGATCTTATTTTGCACCGATCTGGTGTTTAGGAGCAGCATCCAGAGGTCTGTGAGCTGGCTGATAGGGCAACCAACAAGCCTGCAGGTGTGGGGAGGACCAGAACAAGGCATAGTCATTAAGTGCCTGGGCCACGTTCCCCTTACTTGGCAAGTCCTCCCCACAACGCCATATCTCCCTCTACCCATCACTACACTAATTGGGGCCCCCTCAAGTCTCCCCACTTGGCTCTGAGTCCTCTCTCCCAGGCACATGACTCAAGACCTGCAAAAAGCTAGGCAATCTGCAAAGCAGGAGCCACCTCAGCCAGCCAGCTTATGTATCCCCTCTAGGGAAGGGACAGGTGGATGATATCAACAACGGCTGGCTGAGTAGCTGGGGGCCTGGTCCTGCAAGGTGTGACACCTGCAGAGTAGAAGTCCAACAGGGAGAGGGCGGTGATGGTGGTAGCCGAGCAGTAGCAGTAGCAGCAACCAGGCAGGCAGGCAGGCAGGCAGGCAGACAGCAGCAGCAAACGGCTCTCCTTCTTCCCTGGGTGATGGTGGTCCCCTTCCTCCTACAGGTACTGGGTCTCTCATCTGGGCACTGACCAGACCTGACCATGCTTAGCTTCAGCAGGGTGGTGGCCTCATGTGCCTTCAGACCATAGCCTGGGATCAACATCATGTGTGTTTGTGTTAAATATCTTTACTCGTTTGTTGTATTATGAACTTTTCATTTTAAAAATGGGGGCAAATGACACCCTGCAGCCCCAAGCTGGTGCGGATTGTGGAATGGAGCTCCACCCTCCCAGGCAACATCCCCCAATCAGCCAGCGCAGGCTTAAATAGGCCCGGCTGGCACCAGCTCCTGCATCACAGCATCAGTGCACTAGCGCACATGCCTGCCACTACCCAATATGACGGTTAGGGGTAGATGCCCCCGCCACAATCTTACGGTTATGGGAGGTGTGTGCATGCAGTGTGGTGACATGCTGACATGGCGACACAGAAGATGGGTTGACTGGGACTATTTAAGCCCATGCCAACTGCATGGGGAAGGGGTGTTGGGGAGCACTGTGACCCTGTGTCTGAGGGCCTACTGACCAGGTTGTCTTTATATAGAAAAAATTGAATAGTAATTTAGCCTTTTCATGCAAACTTGAGACTGGAATGTTTGGTCTAGGCAGGACCAGGCAGAAAAGAACGAAATGTGAAATGTGTGTTCTTTTCAGTAAAAAGCTAGACACTAAAAGGTCAACCATACTTCAAAGAATGCAATAATGATACTTTGTTCCCTTCTGAAGGTGAAGAAAAGACCAGCATCTCTTGTGTTCAATGAAATAGCACTGTAAAATGGTATATGGAAAAATACATAGCCCTACCACTGTTTATGTTTAGAATATCAAGTCTTGGAAGTTGGGTGCAGTGACTTGGGGTAGGGGGTAGGAGGGCAGGCCCTCACTGGCACTGCAGCTGAGAATAAAGGAGAGTCAGTTTTAAAAGGCTGAATGTGAACAGTTCATCATTTGGGTAATCATTTTGTGAGCATCTCACGGTATATAGAAAAATCACACATTTAATATTATGAAAGGCCACAGTGAGCCTTGAGTTAGGTGCTGCCTCTCCTATCTACTTCTCTGGCTCAAATGCCATTTTAGATTATCCACAGTTTAGCAATATGTTAACAATTAACCACAGTTTAGGATTCAGACAATGATTTGTTGAAATAAGCCAGCTTCATAAACAATGGTTTAAAACTGGCTTGTTTCAACAAACCATAGTAAAGATTAACTACAGTTTGTTGGGTTTGGACTGTGTTTAATCTAAAATGGAGGCAAAAGCTTCCATAGTCTTCCTCGTGGCCGTGCCAGAGAAAAGAGTGCCAAAGTACTGAGGCTGTTCCTCAGAATGCTAAACTATGGCTTAGCAATATGTTCAAACTGGCTCAAAGAATTAGTCTATACCAAGAACTCTAAGTATCTGTACTCAGCAGGAGCAGCTGGGATAATGGGGTGGTGCCACAGAGCTGGCTTCCCAGCACTGGCAAGGCTACCCTTTACCTAGACAATGGGTGGGCAAGACAGAGTGGGGGCAAGTTTGGGGCTGCATGGACACACCAGCAGGAGTGCTGGATTCGCTCTGTGTCACCACCCCATCACACTGGCTGCTCCTGGTACAGCTACCTACATACAAAATACATGGGCCTTTTCTCAAATCTAAAGATAAAGAGTGTGTAAAATTCAGCAACTGCCATTTTGAAATACTCAGTGGTGACTTTAAAAAGATCAGATATTTTAAGGGACAAGTCCAGAGATTTAGAGGCACAAATACCTCTTGTCATGTTTGAAGGATATGTACTTTGTGTTTTGATGCCAGTAACTGAATTTAAGAAGTAAGAAAAACATCCTGAGTCACCGATAATTCACTAATAAATGTCTTCAAAGCTCAAGTGAATTGGAAAAACCAGCCAGTGGGGAACTCAGGAAGGAGTGCTGTGTTTTTGCTCATTTAATTTTGATTATGTAAACTGTTCAGCTTGTTTGTATTTGAACTTTTGTTTGAATTGCATTTTAAGTTGTTGTGAGCCCATTTTATAGAGATGTACAAATAATAAATGAAATAAAATAAAATAAAATAAACCCATGCCAGTGAAATTAAAGGTGAGCAGTGAAGTGGCCAGGTTTGCTGATTATATTAAATGTTTCAGGGTTGTTAAAACAAAAGGGGATTGTGAAGAGCTCCAAAAGGATATCTCCAAACTGAGTGAATGGGCGGTAAAATGGCAGATGTAATTCAATGTAAACAAGTGTAAAGTTATGCATATTGGAGCAAAAAAAGTTAATTTCCATTCTAGGGAACATTAGGACAGGTATTGAAAATAAAACTGACAATATCATAATGCCATTATATAAATCTATGGTGCAGCTGCATTTGGAATATGGTTGCCTCATCTCAAAAAGGATACAGCAGAGTTGGAAAAGGTTCAGAAAAGTGCAACCAAAGTTATCAAGGGGATGGAGCAACTCTCCTATGAGGAAAGGCTGCAGTATTTGGGCCTTTTTAGTTTTAAAAAAAGGCAAGTAGGAGGTGACATGATAGAAGTGCATAAAATTATGCATGGCATGAAGAAAGTGGACACAAAAGTTTTTTTCTCTCTCTCATAAAACTAGAACTCATGGACATCCAATGAAGTTGAATGATTGAAGATTTAGGACAGGCAAAAGAAAAGTATTTCTTCACACAGTGCATAGACAAACCATTGAATTTGCTCCCACAAGAGGCAGTGATGATCACCAACCTGGATGGCTTTAAAAGATTAGATAAATTCATGGAGAGTAAGGCTATCAATGTCTACTAGCCATGATGGCTATGCTCTGCCTCCATAGTTGGAGGCAGTTTGCTTTCAAATACAGTTGCTGGAAACTGCAGGACGGGAGCAGCACTCAGGTCCTGCTTGAGGGCTTCCCATGGGCAACTGGTTGGCCACTGTAAGAACAGGATGTTGGATCAGGCCAATGGCACATGTAGTCCAACAGGCTCTTCTTATGTTCATAGACAAGACACTAGCATTTTCAAATCATATTCCATGGAGCATCAAGTGTTCAAAAGCAGAGCATTGCATTTATAAAATGTAATTGTACAGCTGGAAACTCACCGCAGTGCCATTGTTATCTCTAAAAACATCTTGATTAAAATAGTCAAAGAGTTTCTTTTCTAACTGTAGCATAACCTGGAAAAAAGGAATACGAAAAAGAGCTTGAAAAACATTTTAAACAGTGATAGTTCTACAGAGTCATTACAAGTGTATTCTTCCAAATAGTATTTCTAAATCTGTTTTCTTCTCTATTAAATCAACAGCAACAAAGGGTATGAAGCCTTAAGAACAAAGTTATCTTAATAGTGGGCTCAACATCATTTTAGGATGCATAGTGCAGCTTTGCATATTATGCTTCCCCTAAATATGAGCATCTTGTGTATAGGGAAAAGAGCAAAAAAGCAAATTATATGGATGTTTGCATTAAACCTGCTAGTCAGAAAGTGGATAGTTGTTTGTAAGTATGATGTGGGAAGCCGACATACTTGGGGAACCCCTAGAAGAGTACATATATTTCCATACATGTACGTAATACTTGCACTGGGAGAAATGACTGTGGAAAACAGTTCTTAGATGGGTGTCATTTATTTATGGCATGTTCTATAGCGGCCATCTACCAAGTCCTTTGGGTGGTTTACAAACATAAAAAATCAATAATCTACAAATACAATTTAAAATGTCAAAACAGTAGGTTGGATCAGCATGTGCTTCAGGCTGGCAGAAACCTCTTTGATCTAGTGGGAACTTCTGTTACTGGAACACTGAATGAGCCAATTTCCCCATCTCCCTGTTCCCCCCTTCCCCTGACCCCACCTCCAGTTCCCATACAATTATGATAGTTTCCCCAATCCTCTGGAGCAGATAGGCATGGTGCATGGGGAGCTGAAGGCAGGTATGCAAATCTGCAAAGAAATGGCATCCCTCCCCATTCCACTGACAGAAGCCTCCACTAGACTGAAGACCTTCCATCAGTATGGGGGGGGGCACCACTGGATACTACTACAAATCACACGACTACACCAGAAAATCAATAAGGTTAACTTAAATGCCAGTGAAAGGAGCATAAATCAATATTTTAAAAAAACCAGCAAGGGGAAAAAATTAGTACTAAGAATCTAAACTACCCCAATATAACAAGAACAGTATTACAACATTTATATCCCACCTTTCCTCTAGGGAGATGAAGGTGGTGTTCCAATTTTTCCTCACAACAGCCCTATAAGGTAGATTACTCTGAGAGTCAGTGACTAGCCCATGGCATCCAGTAAGCTTCATGGCTGAGTGGGGATTTGAATCCTGAAATTCTAGCATGCAACTCTAACTACTACATCACACTAACTCTCATAGATATATATGTTTAGAAGGCCTTCATCTGGTGCTGGAAGGACCATAACATAGACACCAGGTGAGCCTCTCTCAGGAGGACATTCCATAAATAGGGCACCATCACTGAAAAGGCCCTTTTTGTAGTAACTACCTGCCTCACACCTGCGTCAATTTCATTCCCGTTGCACCTATTACAAGAAACAACCTGGAAATCTCAGGCATAAGTTCTATGCTTGGGTTGAACTCTTCTCCTTGACATCAGGTTTTCTATGTGGAGATGTTTTACATGGAGGAGCATTTCAGTATGTGAATCTTCACCTGGAGTTTGAAGGTGGTACAGCTCTCATGCAGGATTGCCACCTCAGTGAAGATTAGGCCTTGGAGGTGAAAGTGAATGGGTAGGCCTTTATGGGCAATATCTAATAGAAAAGGGATCCAGGTGAAAAGAGAGACAGCACCTGAGGAGTCTTGTCTAAAGTGTATGAGAAATAATTTATCTGGTCCTCCTTAGGAGGATTCTGAGCCCATTTGGAAGAAATTTAATGATCATGTCGATTTCTGCACTACAAGTTCATTCTCACATATGTTTATTGTCAACACCTCTTCTGTACACATCCCACCCTGGTTGACTCTCTAGCTCAGAAGCCCTAGTTGAACTCTTTCTTCTGCTTCTTAGATTTGCTTGCTTTCCAGCCTCTTCCCTGCTTACTCTCACCTCCCTGCAAACATCTTCAGGGAAAGGAAAGGAGAAATGTGCTGTGAGCTTCAGTCTAGCTCTGTGGCCTTTGCCTCCATCCTTAAGATCTATGTATAAATCAGAAACAATCCTCAGCCACTGCAAATTAGCCAATGGGCACTGCTACTAATTAAATTTAATTATGGGTATATAATTTCTTGGGGTTTATATAGCCCCCTTCCAGCCCAGCTACACAGAGATCTGTCAGAAAATAAGCCCATCATTGCAAAAGAATTCCTTACACTTAAATTAGTGTGGCAATGCTCCTTGTGAAAAACGAAATTCCAGTTTACTTGCCCAAGCCAAAGGCCAGTCCACTACCTCCACATTTCAAAGAGTTGGCAGGTGAGAAAGGCCCACCTCACAATCTCATATCAGTGGGGATATATACATCAGGCCCCTTTCCTCCCACATCTCCGAGCCTAGAGGCATCTCTTTTGCAAACTCCTTGCTCATACAGGGCGGTGCGCTGGCCTCTACAGGTTGCTTCTGATGCTTCTTGCAGAATGCTTTTAAACCATCCAGGAAGGGATGAAGAAATCAGGAAGCAGTGTGGAAACAAGACAGAGAGATGGGCTCCATGCTCGCTAAATTCTGCACATGAGTTGTATCCAGCACTGTGTAAGCACTTCTCCTCCCTCTCCTCTCCCTATGCACCCCCAAAATCTGCTCCAGAGGGTCCCTCAACCCTTTGTGTTGCAGAAAATTTCCATGTGAGGTTCTACACTGTGGAATCCTGACTTCTTGGGTTTTAGGAGACTTCAATGCACACCTTAGCCGCTCAACTCACCAATCTGTGAAGTCTTTATCACTAATTTCAGTGCTGGCCATTCTACAAGCTCAAAGGGATTGCTATGGGGAACTGTGCAGGCTTCTTGAGGGATTATTTGTGTGGATTCAACAGATACCAATCTTCGAGGCTGAGAACCCAAGATTATTAAAGGAAGTCCAGTCACTGAATGTGGATCTTCTCTTGCTTAGAGTTCATAATTATACAAACATTTTTGTAACTGTATATTTTGGATTAAATGGACTCTTAGTATTATTCTGCAGAAGTCAACAAGTGCTTTGTTTGGAATCAAGAAAGTTATCAGTTATATTTGTGTTCTCTCCCGTGACAATGATTGCATTTTGTTACCTACCTTTCGGTCATTATCAGATTCACGGAATATAAGCTTCACTACTTCATTAGTGTCAGCAGCCCGGACAGTCTGCATTGTAGACTTTGCACAAAGTGTCTGTCAGAGGAAAGCATATACATAGAGATAAAAAGAAAGAAAATTTTGTGTGTTAAAAATATTTTTTAAAAGACAGACGCAGAAAAATTCCACCTCTTCTGTAAAATGCTAGCTGGTCAAAATTATAAACTAAAAAAGTTACGGAGTGGCAGCCAATATTCGTCACACTCATAGTCATACATGACTAATTACATGACTAATATTGGCTATTATCCAAAGAGTCCAGATTTCAACTCAATCATAAAAATAAGGAATAGCCTTATTTAGTCCTCCTTTGTTCCCACACAAAATCGAACAACAGTTGGAAAATTCAAGAACATATTTATAGATAGCGTTAACATAGTTTTTGCTTACAATTCCACCAATCTACTTTTATTGTATTCCTTCAAGTTAAAGTTAGGAAAACTCTGTAATCTTCTATACTAGCATAATTATTTCCTAGCTATAGGAGAAATTTCCCCAATCCTTTGTTTTGATTTCGAAACAGCCTTCAGGAAGTAAAGTCAGATCTATAGTACAAAGGCTGTTTGCACTTTCGAGATAAAGTCCAAACTAGGAAGTAGGACATTCCTCCTAAATCAGGATGCATGTATTTCAGAAAAGAACACTATTCCTGCATCTCCCCATCAAGAAAAAAGCATGAATTCCTGCTTTGGATGTTACGTTGAGATTGCAGAAAGAGAATGCGAGAGTCACTTTTGCCTCCTTTGCCCATTGCTTCCAGCATTTGGATGTCATTTGGCTTTTGAGTTGGAGTTAGCGGAGAACTTTAAAAGTTTGACTTGGCGATGTTCATTGTTCTCATAACAAATGCATTGTGTATTTTCTTTTCTAATAATCCTAACAGCAACATGGCAACTTGTCTTATACCAGGTCCAACTACTTGCCTATCTAGATCAGTACTGCCTACTCCAATTGGTAGTGGCTCTCTAGGATCTCAAGCTGAAGTCCTTCCTTTCATCTGCTACCTGATCCTTTCATCTGGAGATGGTAGAGACTGCACCTGGAACCTCAGGCATGTAAAGCATAGATTTTATCACTGAGCATAGCTTTCCCCAAAGTAATGCAGTATTTGCTTATTAGTTGGGAACTGTGACAGAGCAATACCAAGTGCCTAGCCTTACTGATGTCTTTGGAATCCAAGACAGAGAAAGAAACAGAAATGATATGTTCCAAGTTTCAGATTTGCCTATTTGACTCTTTTATTACAACCAACTCCATGAACAGGGGACACACAGGGAACCTGTATTCTTCCCAAATGGAAATAAACTTTAAAAACAAACAAACAATTTCAGGTTTCCAATTTTTGGTGTGGTAGAAAAATACGTTTTCTTTTTTCTTGGTTGTATGAATTTGAAAGTTAATCTTTTTTTTTGGCTTCACATAGGAACAACAAAACAATCTGCTAAAAGTTCTATTCCCTTTTATATTTTGATTTTTACCACCTAGAAATGATTGTGCTCTTACACTAGAATAACCAATATGAATTTAAACAGACTATATTTTAAAATAGTCATTTCTCAGTGTCCAGTCAATTTTAACACAGATCAGCTATTTGAAAACAGGCATTTTTTTCTTCAAAGGCTTCATAGTTAGGATCATGTTACTGAAAACATAGGCAGAAGTGGGAAAGGCGGGCACACCAAGCCATTGGAGGCAGCCATTGCTTTTTAGTTTCTTCCATTTAACCCAGAGCTAATCACTTTTTCCACACATCCTCACAATTTGCCTCGGATCCCATTTTGTCTCTTTTGACAAGTAATTAACATTTTGCCATCTGTGTCTGTATGCAGTTACCAGTAAGGTAATCACTGGCAAGCCATTCCCAAAGAGCGCTCTCTTCTGATACCGACCATTGACATTCAAAGCACAAATTAGCTAATCAGGTCAAGCCCCCAAAAATAGCTCTTTGGACTCATGTGTCACAAATCAGTCTGGTTGCCTTTAAACAGCACACCAGATTAGAACAAGCACCCGAACAAACCAAAGCGGAAAACCCGCCACTCTCTAAAGCTGGTTTTCTAAAGCCCTAACAAATCGCTCCATCTTTCACTCATTTAAACCTTCCAAACGAGGGTCAATATGGTCCCCGAGCATCCAAATGCTAATGCGCTTAAGTGCGTTTAAGCAGCTTTCCGGAGTGAATGGGCCGAAGAAGGGCTCAAAAAGACAAGGCAGAGTTACTGTCACTGTCAAAAAGTCATTGTAGCTACCCCCAGAGTGATTGCAATTCAAGAAATTCATAATTTCTGTCTCTTAAAGGCATCTGCTTGGGAAGATTGCCTCCCTCCCCCATGAACTGCTTTATATCTCACAGTTTCAGGCCTGCTCAATAATAATAATAATAATAATAATAATAATAATAATAATAATAATAATAATAAATCTGACAGACTCTTGAATACCAATGCAAGAAAAAGCTCATGTTGCTTTCAGAAAGTTACCTTATTCACCAGCAAAAAGTGATTAGGCAAAGGTTCATTTCATATACAATCTGGAGCATTCCTTCTCCCTACTCCACCTCCTTTCACTTTCTACAAAGTCGTAGTCACCCAAGCAGAAAACTTTCAGAAATGTGCTCTTTTTTTTTCCAGGCAAGCCTGCTTGCTTATGAAGGGATTTTTTTGTTGCTGTTTAAAAAAAGGGGGGGGATTAAAATGCTACAAAAACACTGTGCTCTTTTCAGTTTACTACAGTCTCTTGAAAGCTACTTTTTTGGGGGAAAAGTGAGACAAAGAAATCAGACTAATATACTGGGGCTTTCTTGTTTAATTGGAGACAATTGCTTTCCCCTATAGAAAATTGCCATTTTTGCCTTCGGGGGTAGGGGTGAGGAATAAAGAGTTGATGCTTGAGCTTTGCATAGCATGGGAAAAATTAGGAAAGGTGTCATAGGATGAAAAAGTACAATTCTGATAGAAAAACCTGAATTGCTATAGAACACAGCTATAAACAGTTTGGCTGTAATACCCCATGTTTTCTTGGTCAGGAATGTGAATTCAAATTGTTCTGATGCTGAAAAGTTTAGAATTATATTTTGTGATCCTAAACATACTGAGCACAGTTCCAGTTTAAAGTCAACTACAAAATCTCCAATTAATTTTAGTGTCTGGGCCTGTTGAAACACTCCTGCAGGTCTGGGTTGTAGGGCCAGGGATATCCCGTGTTCCAATATTAACATCATTTTTGTGAATTAGGCAATGAGTGGGGAAAAGGAGATGAGGGGAAGAGGTGCACAAGCTGGAGATCTCATTTCAAAGTGCATGGACGTTTCTGGAGGTGGTGCAGTAGTGTCTGAAATGGTCTGCTGTGTTTCCACTACTTGGTACTAAATTCCATTTAGATTTCTGGGACATTTCCACAAAATGGCCTGGTGTGCATATTACTTTAAACCACAGTTCAGCTTAACTATGGTTTAACGGCAAACACACAACATGATGGTGAATGGAGTAAAAATGGAGATATCCTCACTCCTCTCCCATTCCTGCTGTGCTGCTGGGCGCACAGCTATGGTCTGGCTTTGTGCTATGTAGGAACCCAGCCTGTGGTTTGTTTTACCCACACAAAATACAAGCAGTAAGCCAAGAGCAAACCTTGGTTATAGCTTGTGGTTTGTTTGGAAAGAGACAAACCAAGAGCCTGGGCTTGGACATAATGCTTAGCCAAACCATGGCTTAAGCTCCTAGCAGTGAAGAAGCAGCAAAAAAGCAAAGGAGGTGAACCATCTCATCGTGATTGGTATTGCATTGTACTAAGTAATTGCATTGTACTAAGATAAGTAAGAGAGCAAGTAACAATGAAATTCTTCATATCAAAGGGCCTGATTCTGGCTTTTAAAAAATTACTCCTTTTAACTGTGAGCTCAGGTGGTATGTGCCAGCATGACTGGGGCCACTGACAAACAAGAGAGAGAGTTATCAGCATGCTCCAGAAACCCTTTAGGTAAGCAGATACAAAAACACATTTTAAGAAAAAATAAACAAAGGGTGCAATTTCCTCCCCACCACCACCAAACAACCAATGAGGGCTGAGCATGCTCAGTAGGCACACAATGCTAAGTGTCAATGGGAAAATAAAAATGGAAAACTGGGGATGGTGGGGGAATTGTTATTAATATTATTATTTTAATTGTTGCCTATTATACACCATTTCTAGGTGACTTACATGCAAACATTTTAAACAAACCACCACCAGTAATTAAAAATACAACAGCAATATCCCCCAAGAAAAAATAGATTCTTCTGGAATGTTTTATTTTTAAGGTGTGAACATCTGCAAAAACCTATATAAACTGTAAGAGTTAAGTTCCATCAAGTACAAGTACCAGCAAATCTTCTGCATGTCTTCTCAGAAGTAAGACCTAATGCATGTCTTCTCAGAAGTAAGACCTAATGAATTCAATGAGCTTTACCCCCAGGTAAGTGTGTAAAGGAATTTGCCTTATTTTGTAGGGCAGGAGGTGTAGAAATTATTTTCCAATACAGTATATGGTTTTGGTTTACTAGGATGTGTGAACTGGACCACTCCATAATTCAACACAGGGAGACAACAGAGGAAGGTGAGAGAAGCGGAGGCCAAGGTGGGCTAAAATATGCACTATTTCACTTAGTTGCACTATGCTAGAGAGTTCTGGCAAAGAGAATAATAGTCAAATATTGCTTAAACTCTTTATGCTGGCACTAAATAAAAATAGTTTTCGACCAAGCCATTTGATTTTGTTTCTCTAAAAATATTTATATACCTACTATAGATATACATATTGGTATTTTCACTTTATGGATGATATCCAACTAAGTCATATTCAGAGTAGACCTATTAAAATCAATGGATGATATTCCATGAACTTGTGCTATCACTGCAAGGACATCTGGCTACACAATGGAACTTCACCTCCCTCCTGCACCCTGTCCCCTGATTGGGGTTTCCTCTAATCTCCCAGAGCATATTTAGGAGGACACAGATTGTATGCGGGGAGAGGACAGGAGAATGTTCCATTATGCAAGTGGAAATCATTGGGCCAACGGAAAGAGTACACTGGACAACACCCAATAGACTTAAATTATTTAACGCTATTTATTTCAGTGGGTCTACTCTGAATATTACTTAGCTGGTTAACATCCAATGGGCAACTACCAATGATGTCCATACACTTGCACAATGAAAATCTACTTGGGAGTTCTAGTTTCTCTTCTCCCCCCCCATCTATTGTGTGCCCTCAACATTTACTCTGGAAATCCCCCAACCCTCTGAACCAAATTTGGGGGGCACGAGAGGGGAAGGAAGGAGAAGTCCTACAGCATGAGTGGATGCCCGCTTGTGCCATATTATTTATCTCCATGTTACTGTGTTTATACTTTAAAGTTTAATGGTAGTTTCCATACTTACAGCACCACCATCCTGGATATTCTGTTGCACCAAACTAGCATTTTTTTTTGCTACTAGCTTATACATGCTTTTCATACTTGCATTTATGATATTTAATTTTACTTATAAGAAATAAAACTGGAAAGGAAACAAAAAGTTATATTTTAATTGTCTGAACTATAGATGGGTTCAAGAGCACCAGAAGATTTACTAGGTGTTAATATTCCAATATGACTTACTACTATGACTATTAGGAGCAACTAGGTATACTTGAAGTTTAGATAACCTGTTTTAAGATGGGCAAAACCCACAAATAATAAAAGGACATCAGTTATTTGAACATATTAAATGTGCATTCCCCCCTTGTTCTCTTTCTCTATCTTTGTTCACTGAGTCGTCAGATTTGTTTTTTGAATTGACACTCCCCTAGTTCTTCTGCTCTATTACTTAGTCTGTGTGGTAGTTCATGTATTGTAAATCAAACAACCAATGAAAGTGTATTTGCTTTTCTAACCAATGGACTGTGAGAAACTCAGAATTAGGCAAGATGTGTTTGCTTCTCTCTGCCTCGTCAGTGGGAACTTAAGATATTCCAACTAGGAAACTTACAGTGCTTTCTGATACTTTTGTACAATAGCATGCTCAACTCAAAGCTGTAATTGTAAAATAACTACAGGCCATTCTGCAGGGTACCTTGATATAGATCTAGTCAATGGCCTGATCTGCACCTAATGCTAAATTATGATTTAATATTATGTGGACACACAAAAAGTGGATAAGAGAAAAATTAACTCATTTGAAATGTGGTGATGGAGGAGAGCTTTGCCCATGGAACGCGAAAAAGACAAATAATTAGGTGTTAGAACAAATTAAACCAGTACTATCACTAGAAGATAAAATGATGAAATGACTTCTGTGATTGTCATGAGGCCTTGTTTTGGTAGGTTCCAGGCAGTAGAGCGTTAACTGACAGCAGCTAGAGTGGGTTGTTGGTAGTGTGAGGAGTTGGTTGGTGAAAATAGCTGAGGGAAGGACTGAGGCCTATATATCATTACCCAGGGTGTCATTAATGGTGGCCTGCTGAAGATCAGAAGGGAGCCAGTGACTGAGAGAGTCTGAGGGGTTGCCCTGAAGTAAGATCTTGCCAGAGGGAATGATACAAGTGGGAATATAACACTGGCTAAACTGTCCCACAGGTAGAAAAAAAGTGGATGTCATTCAATATAACAAGTGGTTGGAGGGAGGTGCCCAGAATGACAAAACAAAAGTCACAATTTTATTCCGTTTTTATAAATAAAAAATGTATAAAAGGCCCAACGCGTTTCGGCTAATCACATATAGCCTTCATCAGGGGCTGAAAGAAATAGATATACATTGAAATTACTTAACATTCTATTCAAAATTGTAACTTACAGTTTCAGTTTTTTGGAAAAGGAGGGTGGGGTGGGAGAACAAACATTTTTCTATTACTATGTTGTTATTACTCACATGCTTGTTTAAATTCTTCCTTCAAAGTGATGATGTTATTGATATTATTCAAAAGATTACAAATTGTCAGTAACATGTTTGTCAGGCTGAATCTGGTAAGCGTGTTTGTTGAGAGCTGCCGTGAAAAATATATTTCAAGGTATATCTGTTTCTTTCAGCTCCTGATGAAGGCTACATGTGAATAGCCGAAACGCGTTGGGCCTTTTATACATTTTTTATTTATAAAAACGGAATAAAATTGTGACTTTTTATCATTTTGTTTTGTCAAACTGTCCCACAGCCAGGAGTGCAACCAGAGGAGCTTTGGGGGCACAGGGGCAGACTGGCCCTGATAGCTGAACTGGGTTTTGGAAATAATTGGCTGGGGTGGAGGTTTAAGGAAATTGGCCTGTGGGGAGAGCCATTCAGAGGCTGAAGAGAGCAACGGTGTCTCTGGAAACATTAGAGCCTGTCAGCAAGCACCTATAAAGTACCAAAATAAGCAACCCTATTCCCTTCTGTAAATAATATCCCTTTAAAAAACCTACAACATAGTTCAAGATTTATACTGACTCTCAGTGGTGGTGTCATCTCACGCCTAACACCTTCCATACACGCTAATAGGAAGGTTTAAAGAACTATTCTGTGTGAACTGGGGGCAGCAAAGGGGTTACAGAAGCCTGTTTTATTTGAAGTGAGGCTAAGAAACCAGGGGAATCCCTGATACTTACCAATGCATATTCAAGTCAGAACTCATTGCATTTTTTCCCTCCCACATCTCAAAGCCTGGATTCCTCCCCTTTGCAACCCATTTGACAAACATCCAAATCAATGAAATGAATGCCAGTTCAGAAACCCTTGTTGCTCATTTTCCCATGCTTCAGGTGGATTCCCATCTTTTGAAAGATTGTGAAGGGCTGCATGTATATTCGGTCCTCTCCCTCTCTGTCTATTTAAAAGCAAAATCAATTAAAAACATTTAAAAAAACTACTAGAGGGAAGGAGAGGTGCTTAGAGACACTATCCATTTCCAGCCAATGACTGTTGGGCAGAGAAAGCCTTCTGCTATAATGCCCAGGGAGCTGGATCCAGGATAGAGGATTATATATAGAAACAAAAATGCTCATTAACAGAGGGCTCAACACTAAAATTCTGGATGTCCATATGCAGCCTCAGTGCTCCTTTTGTAGGCCAAGAATAAAAGGTGGGAGATACGCATTCTG
Organism: Rhineura floridana; assembly: GCF_030035675.1. Classification (NCBI taxonomy): domain Eukaryota; kingdom Metazoa; phylum Chordata; class Lepidosauria; order Squamata; family Rhineuridae; genus Rhineura; species Rhineura floridana. The sequence goes on from NC_084486.1 coordinate 52,499,959, forward strand.
CTCATAACCACAGCTGGCTGAAGAGTCTTTGCAGACAGTTAGGAAAGGAGGGTTTTTTTCATACTGAAGCTCTCAAATTTAATAGGTTTTGCAATTATCCTACGTAGCTTTTCCCTCCTAGAGTTGCCCATTTATCCCCAACATTATGCTAGTGTTTAGTAGGATCTACCAGTTATGTACAAAAAGCAAGGGACAATTGTACAGGACAGGAGCACAGGGTTCAGTAACAAGTAACTTTTCATAGCTTAATAGAGACAATGTACCTTTATTAATGAACAAAGGAAACAGGAAAATGCACACACGCAAAATACTGGTGCTGCTAGCTGGAAACAGACTAAAACAGCTTTAGGGAAATCACCTCATGCAGAGTGTTACTGCACCATATTTTAACAGTAACAGCTAGTGAAGTGCTATTAATTCTTTTATAGCTCCAAGAGCTGTTAAATGCATTTGTCATTTGATCAGATGCCAAGAAGCCACAAATCTCAGGGCAGCCCCAACACTACGTGGTGACAGAAGTATTCTGTTATGCTGTAGGAGCGCATTTGCGTGCTCCTCTGTTCGAAGTCATACATGCTGTTTTAACTCATCTGCTTCCCCATTCTCTCCAGGCCAGGAGGACAAATTGCCCACAGTAGCTTCCTTTCAGAAGCAGTGCAGCGCGCAAAGAATCGTGACTGAGCAGAAACACAAGGAACAGGCACATAAAAATTCATCACTTTGGCCTCTTGACCTCTTACCACTGGGTTTGGCACACTACGTCTCAAAAAGTAGCACCAGGGGAGAACTAAGCAGACTGGCTGAGTAAAATTACTGACAAAAATATATCGTGGACACAGGAAAAGCCCACCAGATGCTTCATTGTCTTTGCAGAGAAGTGGTGCTGAAAAAAAAAAGGAGGGTGATCTACCACATGGCATATTGGGTGGAATAAGTAGTGTCATTGTTTCAGAAGCAGCTCTGTCACTTTACTGACTGCAGTACAAAGAGGTGTAAAGCAAGATTTAATCCTGACTTTTTAGCTAGCAGATTAAAACCAATCGTGCCAGATGTCCACAAGACTGTTTAACATACAGAAAGCTTTCCCCGCCACTTTGTAAGGAGCAAAGGATCTAACGCAATCTTCTTTATTTCACTTACTTTCACTGAAGAAGAAAGGATGCTGTAATGGCTTTTAAGATGTGCTTTAATTTTTCTTCTTCAAAACACTGGGCCATCAAAAAACAAATGGTAAAATTTAAGCAAATGTAGTTAATCAATAATGTATATTCCAAAATTAAGGCAGGCTGCATGCCAAAAGAGAATTAGGGGAAACTGGTGTTTAACAGCCTACAACCTCCTCTTCCCCAATTGAGGACAGGTCTCTACTGCAAGAACATGGGTAATGTACACATGGCTGAGAACCCTAGGCATTCACGTTTTCCAGATATGATCATGTAGGTGTTTGGAAAGACACATTCTACACTTTTGAAGAATTTGATTCATCGTAATGTGTAGTGTTGCCCTAAGAAAGAAAGAAAACATTTTTTTTTTGCAATTAATTTTTATTCCAATTTTCAAAACCAAAACAATACAAAAAGAAAACAACACAAATCAATAACTAGTACAATACAAAAAGAGAAATATATATATATAAAAAAGAAAGAATATTGACTTCCGATTTGTCATAGTTCAGCTATAAATCTATAATATATATCAAACCTATCTCTTAATAGATTATAAAATCACCTTCCTCCAGCGGTTATCTTAGTTGGTTTCAAATCTCATTAACATCATATCATTTTAATCTTCCACAAAAAGTCAAAGAGAAGTTTCCAATCCTTGAGATATATATCAATCAATTTTTTTTACTAAATAAACATATCAATTAATCCAACTCATCAAATCTACTAAGTCCAGTAATTTTAAATCGCTCTTCTGTCATTATCCATATTGGGTCCATCTTCCATCTTCCATCTTTACGCACCCAAAAATCTTGCTGTCATAGTCATATAATAAAAGTCTGATAGGAATTTCCTCCATCACAGATATTTTCTTGCCATCAAATCCAAACGTATCACTGAAGTATTGTTGCAAAGCCGCATCTCTGCTCCTCTTTTCCACATGATACACTAGCACATCTCTTGAAGATTTTTCCATTGACACAAAACAGGGATTAATTCTGTTAACTTTTTCCATTTCAAGTTCCATCAAATCCTTCCAGTCCAGGAATTTTTTTGAACCGATAATATCTTTATCTCCAATCTCTTCAATTCCTTCAGGGACAGCGCTGAATTCCAAACTGTAATATTTGTCTCCAGGATCCATCACAGCCAGGAAATCCAAATCTTTTTTCATGTCCATAATTAAGCCAATCTCCATAGTTTGAACCTTGCCTTTAATTTCTCTTTCATCCTTTTTTTGTTTTCCAGATCTATCTTTATTCTCCTTTCTCATAGAATCCTGAGTTTCTTTCAGCTCCTGTCTCATTTCGTGAAATTCAATTCTCCACGCTTGTCTATTATTTCTCAGTTCTTGTTTTATTGAGTTAATCCCATTCATTATTTTCTGAAACATGTCTAGAGATAAAGTCCCTTCTTGTACATCCATGATCTTCTTAATTGTCATTCTTAAAGCCAAAGGAACAAAACTCCTTCAATTTTCAATGTCCCAAACAAAGAGCAGCTTATTTCTTTAACCAGTTACTAAGGAGTTAATCTTTCCAACCAACTAACGTCACACGCTAGACAGCCCTTATCTCTTATCTGCCCGGAAGTGTAAGAACGGCTTTAGTTCACAGCGTCCAAATAACTAGTAGCAGAGAGAATGAGCAGATTCGTCAAAAAACAAAGTAGATCAGGAAAAATAGTCCCAGCCATATATTACACAAAAGTCTTATAAATCAAAAAGATTTCTTATCTCTTCCAATCAGAAATCTCTTGTCCGTTGTAATCTTTAAAATGCTATTTTCCATGTCAGCTTTTTGCAATAAAAAAAAGATAAGCTATTTATATTTTCTTCCCCCTTAGTTCCGTGAATAAAAAAAGGAAAGTCTTACCTCACCTAGGTTATCTCAATTGCTGTTACTTTGACAAATCTCTTTAGCTGTATAGATAAGAAAATGATGAATGTACACAGGAGGATGTTTGCCTGTTAATCCGTAAAAAAAAAACGGGTCACTTATCCAGCTGAGCTAGCATAAAAATCCTCGCTCTGTCTGAGTTGCTGGAAGACAGACAATTCTGACGAATTCCAGACTCCAACAATCAAAACAAAGCTGTGTGGGAAATCTCACGTAGAAAGAAAGAAAACATTTGTGTATGTGTGTGTATGCCTGTGTGTCTACCAAACGGAGTGGCGACAAACACAATGGTATTTGAAACCCCTTTATAAAATCATGCAACAAAATAATCATAACGGCATTCAGAACCTGAATCTGTTTGCAAGTGTTAACTGAAACAAACCTACTTTGTGCTAAACAGACATCTCTCTTATGACAATATTATGAGACTTGCTGAAGGAACTGACACATTCTTAGGATAGGGTTTCCAATGGCTGTGACAACACAATGTGACAAGCAAAACTCAGCTGCAGTATGGGCTAGTCCATTGGTGCAAGTTTATGACAGTGGGGTTATTTGGATTTGTTGAAACTGCTGACAGCTACACACTGCTCTGTGGCATAACAATGATAATGTAACAGTGACAGGGTTAAACTCCCTCCCCAAAATCAAATTCCTTGGTATGAGCATCAGGGTTTTTAAGGACCCAGTCTGAAAAATATATAGATAATTCACAAGGCTGACACCTGCAATTGCCACTTGACCTCAGAAGACAGCAACAGATCTTAATCTTAATCTGGGCAAGCAACAAACTGGCAAACTGTGCAACAACTGCTCCTGCCCACTGCTCCATCATTGCTTCCCTTGAAGTTGTGCTGTGCCCATTTCCCTTCCTCTATTTTTCCTCTAATCCTAACCAGAAGCAGCAGCAGCAGATGCATCGACAGTATCAGTGATGGAGGAATGGAAGTGATGGCAGCAAAGGGGAAAAAACTCAGGGCACGGTGAGATTACTGTCTGATTTACAGCTTGGCTTGGCTTGGGGTGGCCATCCAGTGTGAGGACTACAGGGCCTGAAATGCATCTCTGTATAACAAAACAGAGTCTGAAGAACACAGCAGTGGCTGATGTAAACAGGAACATAGGAAACTGCCTTCAGTCCGGACAGACCCAGACCCGATTTGACCCACACCGGATCCAGATTCTGATCTGGGAAACACAAATCCTATTGACTTGCATTGGGAAACTAAAATGGCCACAACTTTCTTTTTTATTCAGGTAGGGCCAAGATATTTGCACACGTTTTATTTATTTATTTATTTATTTATTTATTTATTTATTTATAGAATTGATTAGTTGCCCATCTGGCTGGCTGTCCAGCCACTCTGGGCGACGTACAACATAGGCATATAATACCTAGACACTGAAAATCTAAAAACAATGAAGATAAAATCTAGCCCACCCCAAAAGCCTGCCTGAAGAGCCAGGTCTTCAAGGCCCGGCGGAAACTCATCATAGAAGTATTAGCCCCTACAGAGGGGATTAATCCTGCCAAGCTGCAGGTAGGTAACTCTAGGGTTTTCATGCTAGCAATATTTAAAGTTTAAAACATTTTAAAATTAAAGTGGCCATAATTATTTTTGTTTTTTTTCACATGGGGACATGAAATTTGGAGACATGGTAGCCCCTCAAGGGAGGCTTAACTATGCCAAATGGCAGACCAGAAGCTCTAGTGGTTTTTATATTAGCCACCTTCAAAGTTTTCAATGTTTTTAATATTAAAATGGCCATAACTTTTATGTGTTTTCACGCAGGGGCATGATATTTGGAGACACTGTAGCCCTCAAGAGGGGTTTAATGCTGCCAAATTGCAGACAAGTAGCTCCAGGGTTTTTTCTGCTAGCCACCTTTAAAGATTTTGTTTTCAAAATAGTTTTTTTTTTAAAAAAGGACTGTACTGCACTGATGTATGTAATATTGTACTGCATGTGTGCTGCTTGTACATTGTATACAACACACTCATAAGACTTACACATGCATACATGACAAAATACTAATAAAGAAATACACAGAAAATAGAACACAGCCATAAATAAATATTACCTATGTCAAAATGGGGGGTGGGGGTGGGATACTAAGACACACACAACCAATTTTTTTAAAAAAAAATAAGGATGGGACTGGGATTGTTTGGGAAAGGATGGAAAACAGGAAAAAGACTGGATAGAGTACTGTGAAGGAAACAAAATACAAGCTGAACAAATGTTTCCAAACTCTTTCTACGAGACAAGACTTCATTTTAAGATTTTACTATCCCTCCCCCAAAGCACTGTGACTGGAGATCGTTGGGTGGGGTATGACTTTAGCCCTGCAGCTTTCAAGTAGTATAGTTCAGTTCCCTCCTCCCCCTCCCCCTCCCCCTCTCTGGTGTTCTCCTTATATGGTGGGATAATTAGTAATTGCAACAGTTTGGGGACTCTGGCTTTCTGAGAGACTGTTTTGTGCTACAGATTGGCACATATAGCTACAAACCAATTTCGGTCGACCTGGGCCACTCTGTAGTGATTTGTAGCTGCCTCAACACGATCTGGATAGGGCACAAATCAGCCTGTTTCAGTTCGAGATTCAGGATTCGGCTGAATCTGGTGCCCAGTCCTAGCCTCAAATATAATCTAGTTCAACCCATACTGATGCAGAAAATTCACTGCTATAGCATCACTGATAGGTATTCACTTTAAAATCACTAACGAAAGAACGTCCACAACCTTCTGAGGCAGACTGTTCTACTGTTGGGGAGTTTGGACCATCAGGAAGTTCATCCTAAAGTTTAGTAAAATATCCCCTCTTCTTGTCATTTGAATCCATTGGTTCAGGTCCTACTCTCTGAAGCAACAGAAAACTGGGCTAAGGTCAAGGTTTTGGTGTTCAAATCCCTACGCAGCTTGGGACTAGGATACCTGATTGTCTTACCCCTTATATACCCAGTTTATCACTGTGCTCTGCAGGTGAGGGCCTCCTGCAGGTACCATCTTATCAGGAGGTCTGTCCCGCACAACACAGGAAATTGATCTTCAGTGGTGTGGCACCGACACTTTGGAATTCTATCCCCTTAAATATTAGACAGGCACCATCTCTGTTATCTTTTCAGTGCTTACTGAAGACCTTCCTCTTTCAACAAGCCTTTTATGTAGAAACCTTATCCCAGTCTGCATCTCTGTTGGAATTACTTTTTAAGATGTTTTAAACCTTTTTTTAAATGTTGTTTTAAAGTTTCATTTTAATGTTTTAAAACATTATTTTAATATGTTTTTAAATACATGCTTAATATATTTTAAAGTCTTTTGTTTTTAAGGTACTTTAGAGTGTTTTTAGTGTTTTTGTTTGCCATCCTAGGCTCCTCCTAGGAGGAAGAATGGGATACAAATGTAATAAATAAATAATAATAAATAAAATAATAAAATAAAACCAGTTTGCTCAATCATCTGTATTGTTCTTGTTATATACCTTCAAGTCGATTACGACTTATGGCGACCTTATGAATCAGTGACCTCCAAGAGCATTTGTTATAAACTACCCTGTTCAGATCTTGTAAGTTCAAGTCTGTGGCTTATTTTATGGAATCAATCCATCTCTTCTTCGGCCTTCCTCTTTTTCTACCCCCTTCTGTTTTTCTCAGCATTATTGTCTTTTCTAGAGAATCATGTCTTCTCATGATGCGTCTAAAGTATGATAACCTCAGTTTCATCATTTTAGCTTCTAGTGACAGTTCTGGTTTAATTTGTTCTAACACCCAATTATTTGTCTTTTTCGTAGTCCATGGTATGCGCAAAGCTCTCCTCCAACGCCACATTTCCAATTAATTTTTTTTTTCTCTTATCTGCTTTTTTCACTGTCCAACTTTCACATCCATACATAGAGATCGGGAATACCATGGTCTGAATGATCCTGACTTTAGTGTTCAGTGATACATCTTTGCATTTGAGGACCTTTTCTAGTTCTCTCATAGCTGCCCTCCCCAGTCCGAGTCTTCTTCTGATTTCTTGACTATTGTCTCCATTTTGGTTAATAACTGTGCCAAGATATTGACAATCCCTGACAAGTTCAATGTCCTGATTCTCAACTTTAAAGTGGTTAAGGTGTTGGACTACAACCTGGGAGACCAGGGTTCGAATCCCCACATAGCCATGAACCTCACTGGGTGACCTTGGGCCTGTCACTGCCTCTCAACCTCATGAAAACCCTATTCATAGGGTCACCATAAGTCGGAATCGACTTGAAGGCAGTACATTTAGTATACCACCTCTTGTTTCTTTTCCAAGCTCAACATTCCATTAACCTTTTCTGACAGGAATTGGCTACCATCATCTTTGTCACCCTCCTCTAGACATGTTTTACTTTGTCCTAGCACCCCCTCTTGGATCCTTATGACGTTGGTCCTCCCTGGTACAGTTTCCTCAAGTGTAGTGCTTAACCTTTTTCATCACAAGAGTGAATGGAAGCTGCTCACTTCTATGGCAAAAAATTAAAAAGTGCCACTTGGCAATATAGTTGGCATGACTCAATCTCCTAGAGACTGAGATAATGAGTTGATATTGCCTCCTACATTCCAGACTGCAGCCACTTAATTTTGCTCTAATGGGAAAAAAACTGAGAAGATCTGCCCCTATGCGCTTAGCCCTGTCTAGGTTTCATTTCTTGGTCATGCTAATATTGTAACATAAATGAGATTTATAACGAACCTTTTTAAATATATAGATAAGAGCACCAGCATGGTACACAGCTTCAGCATACAAATAAAATAATAGTCCTAAACAGCAATAACAGCATTTATAGCTTTATATTAGTGTCGTATGACATATACAGTAGAAATAATGATGCAGTTATATTTTCAGAGTCTCTTTGGCCCTGAACTGTCCCTGGCAATCCATGGGAATTCAATTACAGTTATACACTTTGAAAATCAATCTCTGAATACTTTGTAGTGTTCCATTATAAACCTCATTTATGTTACAAATATTTAGTCTTGTTTGGAAATATTTTGTTAGATAGTCCCTTGGTCCAGTAAACTATTTTACATTAAAAGTAATTTTAAAAAACTTTTAGACATTGTGCAATACTAAAATAATTTTTGCAAATCGATTAAATGCAGTTTTGTATCACTTGCTTTCCATTCTCTATACTTAAAAATATTACCGGCTGTGTGAGGATATACAGTATGAACTATTTTAACATACAGAAAATAAAAAGAGATGGCTTATTTTAACACATTTATTTTAAAAGGGCAGCATGCAACTCTACAGGAACACAGGGACTGGCTGAATTTATATGAATTCCAACACTTACTTTTTAATAAAAATAATCATGTCTGTAACACGCATTGTTACAGAAATACTGGTAAACATAATTAAAATTCTTTTTTTTAATCTGCTTTGCTGTCTATTCATATAGCGATTTGGATACCCTAATAGTGGCCCTTACAATAATTTATAGAGTTGTGTATTTGTACGTGCTGATTTATGTGGAGGTCTAGCTGCTATTCTGTTATGCAAGCATTTAAGAATTTCCTAATACTCTAAGAATGCACTGTGACTCTGCCAGTTTTTGTTAAAACTGTCATTAACTCTGCTTCCTATTTAAAGAGAATTAGCTACCATCTCAAACAACATTTTTCTAGATGTCCAGATGCTAGCAATTTCTACCAGCAGTATTTACATTCCCTTACAAGTTACAGCCCTATCAAACTCCCAGAGCCACAGCATACTCCTCTATAATTTTCCTCCATTAAACCAAAGCTGTGGTCATTTTTGTAATTGCATCTGCACCACAAATTCGTTATAGTCAAGCCATTGTCACATTCTGGAAAACACTCTCAACACATTCTGAGATGTGCATTTGTGGCATCTTCCTGACAACCCGAGCAACAAACCCCATTCTTTTGGAGCAGCTGATACTATATAAACTATATGCACCCCTACCCAGTCCACTGGTAGTTGCCAGTGTGGTCGAGTGGAGCTGCCCTCCTTATGTTGCTGTTGCTGCAGCTTGCCTGAATGGAACTGGGGTGAGGCTGTGCAGATGCATCAGCAGGAGCCCCAGGCTGGCTCCACCAGTGCATTCATGCAGCTCCGCCCCAGCCTTGCTCAGGTAAGCTGCAGTGACACTGGTGTCATGAGAGTGGCTCTACATATTCAACCCACCCCACCAGCTGTTATTGCTGTCCACTCATTATTTTGTCCTTTCAGAAAAGGGAAGGAGGAAACACGAGCCTAAGACATACTGGGTTTAAAGTTCTCCTCATAATGGAACAACTGAACAGACTCTTAGTTAAGTCCTCTGATATAGAGACACAGATCTACTTACAAAGCTACTGTAACAATTACTGAAATATTTGATTTAAAATGTATTATTTCATTCTTACTTACTGTTACTCCATTAACACAGCTATAGTTTCAGATGTAAACCATATGGAGTAGTTCTCCAAGTTGCACTGCATTTATCTCACATTATGGGCACATTTAGACAATGATATATTGGTTTAACATGCCAAGATACGCATGAGCCTATTTCGCACAAGCCTGGAAACAAACCAGTAAACCTTCTGTTAGATATAGTTTCCAGTTTTGTGCAAACCAGGAAACTATGGCTAATGGCTTCTAAACAAGCCAGGACATGAAGCCATCATGTAAACTTGGTGTATTAGCCTGGGTTGTCCGGAAGCCATTAAACATACCTTTCCAGTTTGCACGTAATAGGAAGTTAGAGTTAACCAAAGAATCCCTGGCTCACATGAAAGGAGGAGCAAAGCAGCTACATGTGAGAGAATGAGGCTTATTAAGACAAGGTATAATTGTCCAAATGCAGCCATAATGTCCTATAACTTATACTATTGGAGGTCTTCTCTTCACATTATTTATTCAGACTTACATCCCAGCAGTTCAGCTATAAACAGATCTTAAAATGACTTACTAGTGCCTGAGCTGAGAACTGCTGAAATTTGTTATCATTAGAATCTTTCCTTCAATGCTATTTCCCACTGCAAAAAGTTTGTGCGACAAGCACAATATTATGCTCCCCCTATTTTTGAAATCTGTGCCACAAATTCATTCCAAGCACTCCAAGCAACATTCTAGTGGGTGGGCTCCAAGATACATTTTACCAATTTTTCATGCCCATCCCTCCAAATGTGACCCTGCTCCTGGGCTTTTATCTCTTTGACAACTTCACGCAGGAAAACATGCAGCTTCTCTGATAGCATGAAATTGGAAACAATGGCCTGTGGAAACAAAAGTAGGGTACAGAGAGGCAAGATACAGGCTGGACCTTGCCTGCCTTTTTTTTCCCGCCATAAACAGATGTTTATAAGACCTGATCCCTGAGCAAGCTGAAAGGAAAAGACTTGTAAAAGAAATGGACCTTAAAGACAATGGGTTGAAGAATCTGGAAGAAAAGACTAGATGAAGCTAGATGGGTTTTCAACAGATAAATCTCTCAAATAAAAGCAAGTCACCACCATGAATTTCAATTGCACATTTTTCCCTTCCTCATTTAAACAACAAAACAACACACACATTCTGAATCCCAGGCCAAATATTTCTTCAGTCTCTCTATGTATTGCACACGTTTGATGTTCCCTTTTTCAATACTATAAAATCAGTTTAAGCTCACTAGCAACGAGTTGCTTTTAGTTTCAAATTCACTTTGATTTATTAAAACTGTGCTGTTTAGTCCTGAAAGAGGAGCCAAAGCTGTTAAAAGTTCTGGAAAGAGGCTTAGAGCACCAAGAGAAAAGGTTATGCTCAGAGAATCTTGATTGAGAATACTAGCTGTTGGTCCCAATTATGTCCAGTTTCTTTGCTTTTCATGTGCATTATTTGGGGCTGGAAAAAAAAGGAGGACCATGTGAAGAATCTACGCAGCACCGTCCTCATGAATCAAGCCATAGGTTCTGTTTCACAAAAGACGATATGCACCATTTACAAATGGAACAAAGTGCAGAATTACTTTTCCGAATGAAGTTTCTGCTTTTGTGATTAAACCTCTCTTCCTCTTTCTTGCTGAGCCTACTATCCAAAGGACCAGCACCATGCTTCAGTGCACAAAATTCATGTATTCATTACGGGGGGGGGAATCCTTGAAAAATTAGCACAAAAGGGGTATGCATAACTTAAAGCCTGGTATGGGTAGCCCTCACTTGAACCCTTTCACATTTACATAGTTTTCTTACTGACACACAATAAAGGGGGGGGACTAAAATAAGCATTTTGCCAATTTTTATGAGCTTAACTATCTATTTTGTTTAAGCAGGAATTCTCATCAAAAGCAGTATGTGGCACAAATACTACTTTGGGGGGAAAACATTGTTTTTTCAGTGTAGAAAACGGAAATACCCCCTTTCTTCTTAGAAGGTATGCTCCAGGATATATTTTCTGCCAGCCACTTATGCTTAAACTTACTGGTCTGGTTACTGTGAAAAATTGGTTTAACAAAAGATATTGCATCTATTGAATGTGTCTGTAAACACACATATTACTTGCAGCTTTATCCAGTCCTGAGCAAATGCTCGAGTGACACTTGTACATCCCAGCAAGGAAAAGAGGCAACACCTTGTGTAGGTTACTGAGGCTAGCTCAGTTTGTTGCACCACAGTAAGATTTCTGATTATTTTCTTTTACTCCTAAAGTATTACTGCTGCCACCTTTACAAAATGTGGTTTTTAAAAAGCTCTTATTTCTTGATTATAAAGGGATTTTCTATATTGCATATAGAAATAATAATCTAGAAGTTATTTTACACAAAACATAATGTAAATTAGGCACCCATAAAGAAATATCTCTCTCCATCTAACAGATCTGTAGGTTTAGTAAGTACAGTGTTACTAGTTTGGGAAAGACTGTAGCTAATTGGCAGAACACCTGCTTTGCATTCAGAAGCCCCCTAGCTCAAACCCTGGCATTTCCAGTTAAAAGGATCACATACCAGGTGATGGAAAAGCCCTCTGCCTGAGACCCTGGAGAGCTACTGCCAGTCTCAGTAGACAATACTTAGGCAAGCATGAACAAATAAGAACACAAGAAGAGTCTGTTGGATGAGGCTAATGGCCCATCTAATCCAGCGTCCAGTTCTCATAGTGACCAACCAGATGCCTATGGGAAGCCCAAAAACAGGGTCTGAGTGCAATAACATTCTCCCCACTTGCAATTCTCAACACTGGTAAAGAGAGACATACCGCCTCCAACAGTAGAGGTAGAAGTTAGTCATTGTGGCTAATAGCCACTGATAGCCTTATCCTCCATTAATTTGTGTGCTCCATCTGCACTACACGTTTAAAGAAGTATTACACCACTTAAAGTAGTCTAGTTTCCTCCACAGAATCCTGGGAACTGTAGTTTTTAAAAGGTGCTGACAGGACACTTTTATACCCCTCACAGAACTACAATTTACAGAGTGGTTTACCAGTCAATTCCTGGGAATTGTAGCTTGTGAGAAAAGGGGACTCCTAACAATGTGGTGCAGTGGTTAAGGTGTTGGACTATGACCTGGGAGACCAGGATTCAAATCCCCACACAGTCATGAAGCTTACTGGGTGACCTTGGGCCAGTCACTGCCTCTCAGCCTCAGAGGAAGGCAATGGTAAACCCACTCTGAATACAACTTACCATGAAAACCCTATTCATAGGGTCACCATAAGTCAGAATCAACTGGAAGGCAGTCCATTTCCATTTTCAACAACTCAGCACCCGTACCAAACTACTTCTCCAGGATTCTTTGGGGGAAGCCATAACTGTTTAAAGTGGTATGGTACTGATTTAAATGTACAATATAGTACAGATTAGGCCTAATTCTTTTTAAAACCATTCAACCTAGTGGCCATCACTACCTCTTGTTGGAGCAAATGCCTATTTTCTGTCTACTGATTGTCTACAACACAGTTCAAGAATATTATAACGTAACATATTTTGATGAGTGTGTGCATCTTTTTATTGAAAGGAGATAAGAGAAAAAGTAGCCAATAAACTGTTGTGATCCTATGGCATTTTCATGAACCCTCTTTAACTTCTAACAGGGATGGTGAGGAGATTGGCTGATGTGGGGAACAGGAAGGGTTCTGCTGCACAGAAGCTAAAGTCTGGGGCAGAGAAATGAGGGCAGCTCTGCTTTGAGGGAGGGGGTGTCCATGTGCATATATCTATCTGTACAGAAATACACCTTCTATGTAATCTATACACTACAAAAGAGGGTAACTGAACTGTATATATGGATGTATGCTGGCACATTCCACATTATTTACCATGGCTGTGCAAAAGAATAGGATAAATCCAAAATCAAAAACCAAAGTGGAGCCGCTCTGGACAGATTTGGGGCTTGAAACACAGACCTCAGAAGCACTTTGGGGTTCTGTGTCTGCAAAAATTGAAACATTTCTCCCGAAGCACACTATTAAAGGAAAATGCCAGGGTAGAGAGACTTGTGACTGACATGTCCAGCTTCTAATCAGAGAGAATGATTTTACCAGGGCTCTCCAATCATACTGCTTTGGGGGAAGGGATTCTGAAGTAATGTATCAACATGTGTCTGTTCTGTGCTGTTTGCTAGTTCTGCTAGTGATGCTTTTTTGGAAAATGCTTGAAATTCAAATCCTTCTGCCTCTGTCCACATTCCTATATATCCACTCTGGTGAAATCGGCTTTGGTTTCTGTGACTTTTAGTGCTAACTGTACAGAAAGCAAGCCTGAAGCTATTCCCCTTTGCCTTCATCAAAACTCCCTAGCTCCTGTCCCATCCTTCTGAGGTTTTCCAGGTTATTTTCTTATGGGCACCCCTACAGTGTACACCACTTTCATAATAAAATAGTTGCCCACAAAATTACAGGAAGGGAGGCAAATTCCTTTCAGTTCTCGCTCCTCAAAATCAATTTCAAAAATGCCTAACACAAACATTCCTGGATCTATTTGTCTATAATTTGGCAGGTTCTGGACACTCTGGGCTAATATGCCCGAACATTTCATCTAATTCTGTCAAAAGGGGAAAAAGTTATAGCAGTTTTAAAAAATAATCCTGATAGCTAATGGGAAAGGGCATGAAGCTTTGTTTTTCCATATCAGGATTTGGATTCAGACCCTGTGCTGAATTAGACTTTGGATCAAATACTTTGGATCAAATATTGCTCTTTCCCGAAGTTGGTCTGAACTGAATCATGTTGTCAGTGTACACTCATTATTTACCAAATTCCACAAGGGAAACAAATGAATGAAAATGTATTTTTGCAGAGTCCACATCTGGGATAGCCAATGTAGTGCCCTTGCTGATGTTTTTGAGCTACAACTCCCATCACCCCAACCAATGGCTATGTTGGCTGGGGCTAACACGAGTTGGTCCAATAACTTCTGGAGAGCACCATGTTGGCTGTCCCTGGTCTACATAATGGGATAAAGTGGAAAACAGCTCTAGGTTTTTGATGTAACTACATAATAAGAAAAAAGAATGGCTAGATCTACCAGGATACTAATTTTCTCAAGCGCCAACTCCATATGTCAATAGAAGGTAGTAGAAATGAATAGGAAAGAATAAAAGAAGCTGGGAGAGATCAACAGAAGGAAATGAATGGATTCTGCTGGGATTTCCATGAGAGTCGTTACCTTGTACTTCCTACAAGAATATACCATAAAAGAAAATGATCGTTTTCAAGAACTGTATTGGCATATCCCCTGGACTGTTGGGAGAGCACAAAAATATATATATAATATTGGGTGTTGAGAATAACACCACACTGTATAGGTCAAAAATTGACTGACATCACTCTGTACAAGTAGTATTGAGACATACAAAGAATCTGTTGTGCTTTTAAGCACATTGCAATGTAGTAAATGAAAAGCCACTATTATGAGGAGATGTTTATGTCAGTATCTGAAACAAACCTTCTTTCTCCTGGAATATGCTGTCCTAAATTGTTAAGTGTTGCTCTGAAAAACAACATGTGATAAAGATCCTATAATCTCTGCTTGCAAGACCCGCTCTTTAACTCATGAACATGCTGATGAGTTTGTATAAGATTTTGTCAAAGCATTCTCACATAAATGTTATGACTTCTGTTAATAAACAGCATATTGGTTAAATACATTATTCTTATTCTACTATACTGTAGTTTATTTCAAGCAAGTATAGTTATCAAATAGGCTGGAAAAAAAGGACACACTTCCTCCACTTTTTCAGAGTCATCTTCTTTCCAATTCAATTAACATTTTCCATTTTTACTTGCAGTATCAAGATATGTCTACTGTTGTGGAAAATTACAATTCAGACAGTTTTAAGCCATTCAAACAACTGATGGAACCACAGCAGGTATGCCCTTTTTCCATTTGCTTAACATCCAGCATCATCCAAGAGTTTTGGAGACTGTAGAAGTTTGCCCACTTTCAATTTGGTCATCCTAATAAGGGTATTATTCTACTGCTTCTTTGGGATACTCCCTTTAAAATGGGTCAACCTTGCCGTGCACAATTTTGTTTATACAACTCCACAATTAGGACTGGAGAAAGATGCCCTTCTATCACTTAATTATGGGACTTTATCTATGGCAAACCCATTATGCCCTCCAAGCACCTGGTAATACTACCTTGGCTTCTACTGACATACCTAGTGTAACTCCAGCTTTCCTAATATAAGGACTACCATGTTTTTCTTTACTTCAGTTCTTTGTCTCTTAAGGAACCCAAATGTTCTGGACTACCAGAGATGTTTCTTGGAGACCCAGGTAGTGCTTGCATCTTGTAAAAAGTTGTTCTTTGTGATGTCCACAATGATGATGGTAATATTCAGAGCTTGGAAGTAATTCATTAGGAAAAACGAATTACTTGTAATTTATTACTTTTTTGAGGAATGAGTGGGTAATTTTTTTCATTTTGTTTGTAACAGAATGAGGAGTAATTTCATTACTTTTGAGCTGTAATTGCAATGTTTCCGGTGTTACTTTTGGGCGTTACTTGGGGGGGAGCAGGGGAAACATTCTCCTCCTCTGATTCATGGATAAAAACCACATGCTTCTATGCAGCATCGCTCTTCCCTCGTGCTCTATGGGTGCTTTGGAGGCGACAAGGAAGGAAGTGGAGAGTAAGACGGGGTGGAGTGGAGAAAAAATGGTTAAAAATTGATGTGGTGGAGAAGAATGGAGGGAGAAAGGAGCTGGAGGGCAAGGAGGCAGCGGCAGAATGGACATGAAGAACTGTGGAGATGAGACGACGACGACATGTGTGTGCATGTGAATACTGTGTTTGCACTTGGTGCGAGGGAGAAGCCCTCCCTCGCTACTTTGCTGCATTTGAACTTTTAACTTTTTTGCATTCAAGGGTAAAATGTTCGCTTTGTGGCAAGGCAGGGTCCGGGAGGTGGTTGAGTGAGAGAAACTATGCTTGCTGTCTGAGAGAGAGTGGGGGGGGTGCACGTTGTTTGGCACACAAAGCTCTGCGTGGTGGCCTCTGTCTCTCTCCCCACCTCCCCTCTCTTACCAGTGGAAAGAAAAGATACCACCACTGCTAACTAGCCGCCCAGAAGTAGCAAGGCTGCTGAGACAGCAAGGAGCAAAACCAAAAGCCTCTTCACAGCCGGGGTTCAGGGTGAGTGAGGGGCAGACAGAAGTTGCAGCAGCAAGCAGCAAAGGTCCTAAATAGGGTTGCCAGGTTCAGGGCCTGAGACTGATCCTGTATCTTTAGGAGAAAAGAAAGTCAGCCAAGTGCAGGTGTTCTTGCAACTCTGTAATGGGAAAAACCATAAGGTGGAATTCTCCCTCCCCCCTCACAACTTTTAAAGATACAGAAGACCTCTTGGAGGCCAGGCCTGGCAACCCTCAACAAGCCTTTTAAGTTGAAACCTTATCCCAGTCTGTGTCTGGGTTGGAATTGCTATTAAAAATGTTTTTAAACCTTTTTTTAAAAAAAAAAGCTTTTAAAAATGTTTTTAATGTCTGATTTTATGATTTTAAAGTGTTTTTAGTGCTTTTGTTGGATGCCCTGGGCTCCTACTGAGAGGAAGGGCGGGATATAAATCAAATAATAAATAAAAATAAATAAACTTTATTTACCCATCCCAAAATTCAGAATCATGCCACTTTATGCTGTTTTGCAACTGTTTATACTTGTTTTATGGGTATTGGTATTTAAAGGGATTTATTTCTTATTGTGAGCTGCCTTGGTTTCCAATCACCATCCTTACCTCACAGGGTTGCTGGAAAGACTCCCCCACACACACACACTTGTAAATATACACCCCATATAATAGTTTATTGTCAAACCAGTTGGTCATTGCAGAACATTTTTAAAAAATCAGTATTAGTTTCCTACATAATAAAAAATGTGATACCTAGGTAAACCCTGCCTAATTGCTTTAAAAATAGGATTGGAGAGAGAGGCAAAGATTTACAATACAAACACAATCCTTTGCTATGTTTACTCAAAAGTCCCATTAATTTACAACACAATCCTAACCATGTCTACTCAAAAGTAAGTCCTAATGAATTCAATGGGGTTTACTCAAGGTACATAGGATTAGCATTGCTTTACTCCCAGAAAAGCAAGTACTTTCATATTGCCACGGTTTTCAAAGCACTGCCCTCTCCAACAGCCCAGGGTCTGACTCTTGCCATGACTGTCTAAAGTGAAACAAAGGCCCGGTGTGGATGTGGCCAGGGACAGCTTTGGTTTAAATTTGGGTGGGAAGCTACATGTGCCTGCTGTAGAATAAAAAGGTGGGGGAAACGCTGGAAAGCAATGATACTGTTCACAATGTTTTCCTTTTGGAAAGGAAAGGGGCTTCCCTTCTGCCCAGTGCCACCCACCCAATCTCCTCCCCCTCCCCTCCCCGCCCCTCCCCCAGGTCAGTGTTGGACTACAACCTGGGAGACCAGGGTTCGAATCCCCACACAGCCATGAAGCTCCCTGGGTGACCTTGGGCCAGTCACTGCCTCTCAGCCTCAGAGGAAGGCAATGGTAAAACCACCTCTGAATACCACTTACCATGAAAACCCTATTCACAGGGTCAACATAAGTCGGGATGGACTTGAAGGCAGTCCATTTCCATTTTCAAACATGATTGCACAGAAATAAGTCCCATTGAACTCAAAAAGTATGCAAATGATCAAACCCACCCTTCCTTCTCCTCCCTCCTATCCCCTCCCTCTTGCCCCTCCCTCTCCATCCCCTTCCAATACCCTCCTTCCCCTTCCCCCTTCTCCCCTCCCTCCTCCCCATGGTCAGTTTTACCTATCTTAAGCATGATCGCATGGAAGTAAATACCATTGAACTCTATAAGCATGCAAATGATCAAACTTGCCCTCCCCTCCCCCTTCCTTTGCCCCCTCCAATATGCTCCTTCCCCTTCCCCCTCCCCTTCCTCTCCCATGGTCAGTTTTTCCTATCCTAACCATGATTGCATAGGAGTAAATCCCATTGAACTCAATAAGCATGTAAATGATCAGACCTGCTTTTCTGCTCCTTCCCCTCTTCTCTCCCTTCCTCCTCCCCTCCCCTCTTCCTTCTTCCTCCTCCCCTGCACACTCCAGGCCTCCCTCCCTCCCCCCCGGTCAGTTTTACCTATCCTAAGCATGATTGCATGGGAGTAAATCACACTGAATTCAATAAACATGCAAATGATCAAACCTGTCCTTTTTCTCCCCTCCCCCTCCTGCCTGCTCCCATCCCTGTCCTCCCCTCTACATTTCCTCCCCTCCCTCCCCCTCCTCCTCCCCTCCCTCCCCCTCCTCCTCCCCTCCCCATCCCCTGTGGTCAGTTTCACCTATCCTAAGCATGATTGCAGGGGAGTAAATTGCACTGAACTCAATAAACATCAAACTGCAGTTTCAGATTCAACTGTTAATGCGCCCAAAATAGAAATAGAATATAACGGCGAATTTGAAACACAAAAGGCTGTCTTCACCATCATACGACACTGATCAATAAAAAGGCTTTGAAATTAATAAAAATAAATTTGACAGAGATTTCTAGGAGGAATAATGAGGGAAATAAAATTTTCTAGTTTAGATTCTCTGTAGAAACATTAGTAACACAGGAAAGAAGCAAAGTGAGAACACTAACAAACATACAAAAATATAATTCTCTATTTTTGGAGATGGGAGGTGTTGCCACCACTCACCATATGCTCAGAGGCACATGTTACCAAATTCTTCCAAGCTACACAGCAAGTGGATTGGACTGTGAAAGACCAACCCAAATGGTGTTTGCATTTTGACCAATTTGTAGGGCAGTACAATATCTCAGAGAGGAGGTCAGGTCTCCTGCTCCCCTGGTGCATTCACTATAGCTGCCCAATTTCCCTGCTTTTTAAAGTTTGATAGAAATATCTGTGGGCTATAAGTATGTTCTGAAACCACAAGGTTTTTTTTTGCCTGTTAGTGAATATCTACTAAAGTTTGTTAGAACATCTGCAATTCAAATTTAAAAAATAAAGGACCTTTGTTGTTCTTCAAACCAACTGGGAAAGAAGGCACAGGACTGTTACCGAAGTAAATCCAGTACCACAACAGGTAGGCTTCCTACACTGCAGTGCTATCCAGAAAGAAAGAAAGGTTTGTTAGCCACCACCATTGCATGGCAAACACATGTAGTGCATTGACTCCCTACCACCTGATTGCAAGGAGGGAGTGCTCATCCTAAACCGATGCCTGGAGTCTGTGAAGGGCTGGATGTGGGCTAACAAACAAACTTAATCCAGACAAGACGGAAGTACTGCTGGTCAAGGGAAAAACTGCACCAGGGATGGGGTTGCAACCTGTTCTGGATAGGGTTGCACTCCCCTTGAAGGAGCAGGTCCACAGTTTGGGAGTCCTCCTGGATCCCGCCCAGCTGCTTGAATGAATGAATGAACGAAACTTTATTTTTACCCCACCCTTTTTTCAAACTGGAACTCAGGGCGGCTTACAAATAAAGCTACTTGTAGTTAAAAGCATACAAAAACATACAATTAAAATACAATTAAACTATACGCAACCTTAAAACCATGAAACAGGCACTTAAAATACTAAAAAACAATTTAAAATAATACAAATAATGGCATAAAACAATAAAACAAACCTTGTAGAGCCCAATCCTAATCACCTTCTATCCAAAAAGCTTGTCGGAATAAAAAAGTCTTTACTTGCCGACAGAAGGATGGCAAGGAGAGGGCCATTCGTGCCTCCCTTGGAAGGGAGTTCCAGAACCTAGGAGCAGCCACCGAGAAGGCCCTATCTTGCGTCCCCACCAATCGAGCTTGCGAAGGTGTTGGAACTGAGAGAAGGGTCTCTCCTGAAGATCTCAGGGCCCGGGCAGGCTCATATAGGGAGATACAGTCTGACAAATAGCCTGGACCTAGGCCATATAGAGCTTTATAGGTCAAAACCAGCACTTTGAATTGTGACCGGAAACAGACTGGCAGCCAGTGGAGCTGTTGTAACAAGGGAGTTGTATGGTCCCTGTAACCAGCCCCAGTTAACACTCTGGCTGCAGCTCTTTGTACCAGTTTAAGTTTTCGAACAGTCTTCAAAGGCAGCCCAACGTAGAGCGCATTACAGAAATCTAAACGGGATGTAACTAAGGCATGCATCACCATAGTCAAATCAGGCATTTCCAGGAATGGGCACAGCTGGCGCACCAGTCTTAACTAGGCAAAAGCACTCCTGGCCACCACCGAGACCTGGGCCTCCAAGTTCAGAGCTGAGTCCAGGAGCACACATATCAGGTGGTTGTGGTAGGCAGGAGCGCTTTTTGCCAACTCAAACTGGTCTACCAGCTGCGTCCATTCCTGGAGGCAGTTGACTTGGCCACAGTGACACATGCATTGGTGACATCGAGGCTTGATTACTGTAACACACTCTGTGTGGGGCTGCCTTTGAAAACGGTTCAGAAATTAGTTGGTTCAAAATGCAGTAGCCAGAATGTTAACTGGAGCACGACGCAGGGAACATATAACCCACGTGCTTTATCGACTCCACTGGCTCCCAATTTGCTTCTGGGCCCAATTCAAAGTGCTGGTTCTGACCTTTAAAGCCCTAAATGGCCTTGGACCAATGTACCTGAGGGACTGCTTACGCCAATATGTACCTGCCCGGAATTTAAGTTCATCTGCCTCTGGTCTCCTCTGCGTGCCTGGAGTGAAAGACGTTAGACTGACAGGCACACAGGAGAGAGCTTTTCAGCTGTGGCCCCCAAGCTTTGGAACACCCTACCCCAAGAAGTCCGCTCTGCTCCCTCCCTGATGGTTTTCTGGAGACTTCTGAAAATGATCTTGTTCCGGACAGCCTTTGGGAGGGACTGAAGGTAGAGCCTGACACTGATTTTATGATTTTATACCTTCTACGTTAAATTTGCAGTACCATTTTCCCCTTTAGTACCATTCCCTATATATATGTATATATGTGTGTGTGTGTATTGTATTTTATGTATTTTAATTGTATTTTATGTATTTTAATTTATTTTAATGTTTTTGTGATTTTATTGTTTACAATTTTATTATGTATGTGTTTGATTTTATTTTTGTAAGCCACCCTGAGTGCCCTATTATAGGGTAGAAGGGTGGGATAGAAATATTTTAAATAATAAATAATAATAAAAATAATAAAATAATAATAAACAAGTGCACTGTGCGGTACAGTGGCTACTTACACACCATCAAAAAAGAGGTCAAGAAAGAACCCAGGCTTGCATAAAATTTGTATATGTAAATATATAGATTCAAATTTAGAAATAGTTATTATAAATTAAATAGAAATACAATATATTTCACCATATTGGGAGAAGACTCCGATCACATCACCTGTGTGCTGTTCAGGTGCTAACTGTTAATGGCCTCTGCTCTCCCTTCTGATGGTTTCTCACCTTTAAATAAGAGGATTCCTTCAAATAGACGTGTATTCTTTGTAAAGTAGGATGCCTGGCCAACTTACTGCAGTTTTGGGGGACTGAGGTGATATCATCCATAAGCAGAAAGCTTAAAGGTCACAGCCAATTTAAAACTTAAATTCTCCCCCCCCCCACAAGGCTTTATTGATTAAAAGTTAATCCTGGTCTGCCCATGTGTTGCTTGTGTTTTGTCCAGTGCATTTTCTTCAAGGGACAAGGAAACAAACTAGGTAATTGTTTTGAGCTCTGTAAAGTTTTATATTCCAATTTCTAGGTTAATGAGAAACAGTCATCAGGAGACAAGGCCTGTTTGCTAACGGAGCAGTCTCATTATACCACTGAGCGCAGAACATACTGAATGAGGTTGAGATTTATTTATTTTAAAAAAAACCACACCATTAAAAGGCTAAGACTGAAAGATAATTTTATCTGAAGGCCTGAATTACGCTATTATGTGCTAGCATGATCTTTCATCTCTACATTTTCCTTCCAAAACGCTGTTTTACTGGTGAAGGTGGACCAAATCCATAATTTGTCTTTACTGGAAAGGACAGTTCAATAACTTGCTGATGAATAGGTATGCAACAGTGGAAAGGCAATTAAAAAAAGAAATTATATAAAATTTATAGCTGATGAGGAGCAGTGCAGGATCGACTAAAACTAATTTGGAAAAAGGGGGTGGGAAGTGAAACAGTCTTAAATATTGATACACATTTGAAAACAATGTTTGGCAACTAAGAAACATGCGCCACACTGGACACTAATAAAATTAGTGTGAACCATCATGCTTTAGATATGCCCATCATGAAGAAGCAGCTCTCACTACCCAGATAATCAGGTATTTGTTGCTCCTTCAATGTACTTGAATCACCATGTTGGATAGTAGTAATTTACTTTCCACTTACTCCACCTGACATAAAAGCTGCAAATGTTTCTCAGAATCAGACCTAGGAACCATTAGGTCTAATTACAGCAGGAGAAGGCTGTCAAACATGTCATAATTGGCATCTGATTCAGGTAAACCACATATTCAGTCCTTGCCGTTATAAAAAGACAGCCTGTCTGGAAGCTGACCAGGGATAAACTGATCCTACACTACAGTGGTTATGTCCGAACCAGGCAATCACATCAGACACCATCACATCAGCTCAGCCAGGCCCAGGGTGGCATCACTTTAGAGTGGTACACAATTGCTAGCTATTCTATCAATTACCAGATTCAAATGTTACCACCACAGTGTGGGGCCCAGCCATGGAAGAGCAACAGAGGTAGAGGTAACATAGAAATCAGCTCTAATGTGTGATGTGCCAAGTGAGCATACACTTAAATGTGTGAAGCCATTATAGATCTGCGGTCATAGATTTTTCAATTCAAGCCTGCCACCTGTTGTCAGCGAGAAACTTAGTGATATAACAGTGCCATACAATTAAACAATTGAATAACTGTGTCAGTGTATTGAACAAAAGCAGCATGTTGCTGCCATCAACCCTCTCTTCAGTCACTTCTAAGCATGTTAGAACTCTAGTTATAAATATATAGACCAGGAGGACAGTTCCCCTAATTTCAGCAGACCTTAACCACAGGATCATGTAAGAATTTCTGATATAACCAACAGCCGAGTGTGTATTATTTGTATGAGAAATCCTAAAAAAACAAAACCACACCGAAGAATGTGCTTCATGTATTTCGTTAGTGAGGGGGAAAAAGACAAGTTTATATTGTCCTCCAGATCAGTCTTGATGAAGACAGGAATGCATTTTAAAACCTGTTTTCACAAAGCCTACATTCTCTTTTAAATATGCCTAATGAGATATATGTATACATTTGTCACCAATAATAATGATAAAGATAATAATAAAAACGAACCCAAGAATGGTAGCACAGGAGAAAAGAACCTCCAAAAAGCCATCTATCACAATCACTGTCATCTAGGTGATGAATGGCAGGTGTGGCAGCAGCCAGCTCTACCCCGGATGGTGCCGAGACAAGTGCTGCTGGTACTGCTCTCACTCTTTGTCACCCAGTGCCAGCTGAGTCCCCCAGCTGCCAGTTGCCACCATGCGAGGCATCAAACACACACTTGGAACAATTGCAGCAGCTCAGAGCACATCGGCTGCATTATTAATTAGTTTAATGATGCTCAGCCCTATTAGAAAGCGCACAGTAATTGTTTAATTTGTTTACGCTTTTAATTACAGCCACAAATGATGCCATAAGTTGATCGAGAATATTGTTCATATTCTGTTCTGGTTTGTGTTAAATCTGCATCTGAAGCAGGGAAGGAGCCGTTAAGTTATTTCCTGCTGGGAAAAAGTGGTTCATTTCGTTATTATGTCCTAAGTGGTGTCATCTTTCACATCTTGATGCCAAACAAAACTCTACATGTCTGCTGATAACGCTATCATCTTTTCCTGTAGCCACAAATTAAAAGCAGGTTCATGACCACATGCGACTAGGCCCCTCTAGGGATCTGCTGCAAGCCAGCTCAACAGCAAGTCCATTCAAACCCACACTCCCTTCAGTGAAAGAGATAGAAACAATTGCATCATTTAATTTAGTATTGCAAAGAGGATATGGCTCATTGTCCCGTCATTGTTTTGAAGACAGATTTAATTAACCTCCAATGAATCTTGCCTAAGTGTGAGAGCATCAGAGTGGAACTGGATGTGTCAAAGAAACAGCTGAAGAGATGGGTAATCAGCATAGCAGAGTCCAGCTCTATCTCCCCAAACGTAGTATTATCATTATTATTCTTAACAACAATAACACAAGAATCTTGGACTGTACAAGGAGAGACACAAGATTGTACATAGATTATACACACTTTTTATGGATCTGGGGTCGATAATTTAAAATAATTATCGACAAAACATACTAGAAAGAATAAAAAAATGTAAAAATGCGATTGTTATGCATGTGGACAAACTATTTGCCATTGGCAGAAAATAAACAATTACAATAAAAATGCTGTTAACTAAACATATAGTCCCTTGGGAATGCAATCAGGATGCCTTTTATAAAATTGATGACAATATGAAACTCATCACAACATCCACAGTCATAATTTATATTGAACACTGAGTAGGTGTCTCAGATGGAACATATATAATTTGCCTTCATTAATAAAACCACCTTTACCAGATATGAAGTTTTAATCTGATAAACCTTAATTATATTTTCCTTGCACTTGCAGTAGTGTTTACAACACAGAATTCTATTTACAAGTTAGACCACACCAAACTGTTACAACCATGTGGTAAAGACAAGCTCCTTTTACTGCGATCATGATGGTGTCTTAGAGGCCACTTAAGCCTCTGTGTATCTAATGCCCTGTGATCAAAATACCAGTAGAGGTAAGGGACTCGCATGGATGCCTTTTTTAAAAAAAATTGACAGAGGATATGTTTCCAGGAAAATAAATCAGAGGAATTTCAACTTCATTAAATGGTACGAGTGGTATACCACAACAAGTATAACATCAGTGATAATCAGAGATGCTGGTTGGGAACATTTATCCCTTACAGAAGTTAACACTAGAGATGCTGTAACACTAATAGCATTTAGAGTGAAATCCTATGTATGTTTACTCACAAATAAGTCCTACTTAATTCAACTCCGAAGTGAAGTGTGCATAAGAGGTCACTACACTCAAGGGCAGTAGGCTAGTTTTGGGGGTGCAGGATAGACCACATGCACACACAGCCGTAGTAGTAGTAATAGTAGTAGGAGTGAATCTGGTGAATCCAGTGTAGGCCCAGTCTTTGATTGGACTTGTCATGGGTTTTCTTCCCACTTCCAGCTTGTTTCATTGCCCTCAGCTCAACTACCTATCAAGGAGCCACACAGGATCTGCTCAATGGAAGAGAGCATTTGGCGACAATCACATCAACTGCTGAAGTTGTCTGTCCATTCCAAAAAGCAACGGGCCTCGTCAGAAGCACCAGCCATACCAGTCCTTGTGTTGTTATTTTGGAGGTGAAGCATGGAGCAGCAATCCAACCTCCAACCCACCTCCCACCCTGCTAGGCAATATGAAATAGTACAACTACAATAGGAAATAGTACAACAGCTGCAGCACTAGGGAACTGAAGACGACCTGCCCTGGGAGTGAGTATCTGAGCATCTGGGTGCATGCTGCTTGCTCCTTTGCGTTGCTGTCTCTGAAGACAGATGAAGTCCCTGGTAAGTGCTGCAAGGACTGGGACCCCCTGCCTGACCCTGGCTCCAGAGAGAGGCTGCAGTTAATCTTGCAGCCTCTTGCAACAGCTGCTGGCTGGGTCAGCAGGCATAAAAGCCCAGCTGCCCTGAGGCGGTAGGTCTGCTGCTGGTGGGGTTGCCCCTTGGGGAGCCCCTTAGGGAGTCCCGAGGGCGCTACCCCTTCTATTACTTTCTCTTTTTTAAATTTGTTTTCTGTTAAACCAATCTAGAGAAGATTGGTGGTGGGGAGGGCATGTAGTGCCTGTGTAGTTCCTGCACAGGGTGGGAGCCTGTGCAGTGAACTGAATGATAGGAGAAAGTTGCCAGATGCCTTCAGAGTGAGAGTCTGTAACTGGCAGAAGGATTGCCCTCCCTGGGTGCGAGACACAAGGGGAGTGGTGAGACACAAGCCCTGGACTGCTGCCTGGACTCGGTGGTGGGGTGGATGAGGGCCAATCAACTGAGTCTGAATCCTTGCAAGACAGAGGCACTGTGGGTTGGTGGTTCCAGAGTTCGGATAATTGGTCAGCTGCCTGCTTTGGATGGGGTCATACTCCCTCTGAAAGAGCAGGTTTGTAGTCTGGGGGTGCTCCTGGATCCATCTCTGTCACTAGAGGCCCAGGTGACCTCCGTGGCTAGGAGTGCCTTTTACCAGCTTTGGCTGGTAAGACAGCTGCGGCCGTTTCTGGACCGGGATAGCCTGACCACTGTTGTCCACGTACTGGTAACCTGCAGGCTGGATTACTGTAATGCAGTGTATATGGGGCTGCCCTTGAGGTTGGTCCGGAAGCTGCAGCTGGTCCAAAATGCAGTGGCAAGGCTGCTCACTGGGGCAGGGTATCGCCAACATGTCACCCCACTGCTGAAAGAATTGCACTGGCTGACCATTTCCTACCGTGCCAAGTTCAAGGTTTTAGTTTTGGTGTACAAAGCCCTATACAGCTCAGGACCAGGATACCTGAAAGACTGTCTTATCCCTTATATACCCAGAGGATCACTGCGCTCTGCAGGTGAGGGCCTGCTGCAGATACCATCTTATCAGGAGGTTCGTTCTGTACAACGTAGGAAACCGACCTTTAGTATGGCGGCACCTACCCGGTGGAAATCCCTCCCCTTGAATATTAGGCAGGCGCCATCTCTGCCATCTTTTTGGCAGCTTTTGAAGACTTTCCTCTTTCAACAAGCCTTTTAAGTTGAGACCTACCCCAGTCTGCGCCTGTGTTACAATTGCTTGTTAATATGTTTTTTTTATAATGTTTTAACCATTTTAAAAAAGATGTTTTTAAAGCTTTTTAAAAATGTTTTTAACGTTGTTTTGTTTTAATGCATTTTAAGGTCTGTTTTTATGATGTGTTAAAGTGTTTTTAGCGCTTCTGTTTGCCGCCCTGGGCTCCTGCTGAGAGGAAGGCCGGGATATAAATCAAATAATAAACAAACAAACAAACAAATTTAACTCCAAAACACTCTTACTGGTAAGAACTAAGCTTCACAACAGCATAAGGGAACCACCTGTGCCAAAGCTGGGTCATCAGACCCTGACTCCACAGCCTCATTCCCTTTCCATTGGTACTACTTCATCCTACCATTTATGTGGTCAGCTGCACCACACAAAGGACTTTCTTAGGGAAGAATGATGGGGCAGGTGGGGGGCACAAGGAAATGGAAGGTTTCTGCTGCACTTTTGCATGGGATCAAAAGAGTTATCACAATAGCTCTTCTATTTTCAGTGCAAGGATTCACCTTGGATTTAATCAGGAGGTATGATGGATTTAGGAAGTGCTTGATATGCGATCAGGGTGTTCTAGTGGGAATTGAAGGAAGTCTGAATGGTAAAAAGGACAGAGACCTCTCCTTTGATGCAGTTTTAGCTGCTATGGAGTAAACCTGTTTACAAAGTTTGTTGGACAAACTGTGATTGTCATTGAGTAGTTTCCCCTCTGTGAAATACAGATTCTCTTCCTGACAGTAAGAACAATGAATTTTCTTTCAGAAGGATGGGTTTCTCCTTACTTTGGCAAGATGGGAAGGAAACTCTACTGTATTCTCCATACTGGTCATTATCTGAGGTGTAAAGAGCACATCAAGGAGAGGATGAAGGGAAGAGAGGACACAAACTCCCTGCAGGGTGGGAGAGGAAGATTGCAAGAAAATGAAAATGGAAGGCAGCAACGAGTGTTATGAAATGGCTGCTGAGAATAAATGAAAAGGGCACTTTCCCATAGGGTGTACCATTTTCATAGAAAGTCTCTCTTTCAGCCACTTACAGATGCATAATAGGATATAAGTAATTTTAGCCTGACTGGTACTAATCAGGCCTCCATTAATTTACCATTGCTGGAGACCACCTCAGGAGAGCTGGATGACAACATTAGTATCTACATGGCTGTGTCTTTTGTTCAGTGTGAAAGGCTATTTGAATAGGGGTCAACTGTAGTCAATTCTCTGTTTACCACAATTAATTGTTCCATGCAGGAGGCTAAACAAATCCCAGAAAATATTTCTGCTCCAGAACATGCAATAAAAGTATTTTAATGACACTTGCACTAGATGCCAGACAACTGAGAGCTGAAAATGCAGTTCATTTCACTTCATCCTGTACAATATAGGCTGCTTATGTGAAACCCTTAAAACTGAACAATTAAAGGTTCCATTTTAAATCCATGTTGCTCACTTTCCTTCAAAGCCGACATCAAAGCTGATTCACCCTTTAAAAAGGGGGAGGGGTTAAAAAAAGTAAATTTCTGCAAAGTGAAGCTGCATGATTTGCCGCTGCAATGCCCCAATGTAGAAGACTATATGAACAAAAGTGAAGACATATTTGTTTTAAAAGTGGCCTTTTCCACCACCAGTATCAGTTGCAACATAAAACACATATTGCAGCTGCTAGGTTACAGAGATTAAGCCTGCAATCCTATGCACACCTATAAGCATCTCAGAACACTGTGGGATTTATTTCTGCCTAAAATACACATGATCCAAGCAGTCATCTAATCTCCCTTTATAAAGCACCAGCTCTTCTTTTGGCAGTGAATTCCAAAGTAAAACATGCATTGTGTAAGAAAGCATTTTCTTGCATCTGTCTTGAATCTATTGCCCATCAACATCAATAGGTAACCCTGAATTCTAATGTTACAAGAGGCAGAGACAATCTCTCCACTCTCTCCCCATTATGTATAATTTTATACACCTCAATCTTTGCTATTTTTATTCTAAGTTAAAATGCTCAAATATCTTAGTCTTTCCTTGTGAGGAAAGCAATTGGCTATAGATCTCTTAACATGTACACAGTTCAAGTACACACACTGAAACAAACACATTAAGAGCGATGTGTTCACACTATGGCAGTGCAATCCTATACATGGGAATAGCCTGAGTCTACAAATAAACCAATCAATCCTGAATGTGATATGGGTTTGGGTCACCAAGAATTCCATTTCTGACAGAGAAACCAAACTCTGGAAGCATTGATGGTGGAACAAGACTAATGTCCTTCATTACACATGGCATCCTTAATGGAAAACTGAGTGGTGTTTACTGCCAAAAGAGGAAGGCACTGCTTGAATTCCTGAGGTAGACCCCCTAGAAGAAGCATCCCACTGTTGAGTAGACAGGTCAGATATTGAGCTTTAAAATCTAAGCATGAACCATGACTTTCCTAATGCGGATCCTCCACCTTGCTTCAATTTGCCACACTTAGATCAAAGACATTAACGATACTCAGAAAGGTATTAGATCACTTAATCTTTGCTGCATAGCAAGACTGAATGACATTTCCATTTTTAGATTAATATATTTTCACCTATGAAGCTTAACAAATTATTTTATTGAATTACTGCAGAAATAGATTAGCATATTGATGTAATGGTTTATTATGGTTTTGCATATAAAAAAATTCAGTGACGTTAATCAATCAAATTGCCAAAAGATTAATAGTTGTGAATTGTTGACTATTTGAAGCATGATACCGATCAGATTTAATGAAAACTGTAGGAAACAGAGCATATCTACCTATCTATATTTCCTTCAGAAGCAATTTGCACTGGTTCATGCACAACATAGATGGTGCCTATCCATGATCATAGACTCAGCAGCATTACGGTCCAAAGCAGTTAGTTAGGTAAAGTGAAGGAAGAGACAATAACAAAAAGAGTTGTGTGTCAGTGAGGATGCCTTTGTTTATAATCAATAAGGGACATGGTTTATGCTATAATTTGATTAAAGAAATCTTAGTTGATTAACTGTATGAGCTGTAGCTAACTGAATAATTAATCAATTATATTTTCATAAATATACATATGCACAGAATCACCAGTTACACCTGGGCTAATTGTCCTTTGTCATTGCCAAACTGCCACCTCCAAGAGGCAAAGTGGTGAAGACTAGCAATGGAACCAGTATATTAAAGTTCTGAATATCTATGTCTGTTTTTCTTTATACCAACCATGTAGCCTGACAAACTATAGGTACCAATGTGGAAGTGCATGGGGGAACACCCCTGTAAAACTGGCATTAAATTAAACTGGGGGCACTTTTAAAATCTTGGAAGGTGTTTAATTAATCTCTGATTTTGTAGCTGGGTAAGAATATCCATCTTCTGTTGATTGGCATTTCGTGTAACAAAATGCTTCGCCAAGAAATAAATGAGATTCTCTGACTTTTGGGAGTCACATTTGCCCTTTGTATGCTTTCTGAATAGCATGTAATTAAATGGATGGTGATTTCCCCCCACCACATAAAATTACATTGATGCAAATTGATAATTCAATATAAACATCTAATTAAACGCATTTGGAACGTCATCTGTACCACAATACATATTAGACCCCGAACTGATACAGCCAGAATAGAGGGCCCAAGGGAACCAAGGCAGATGGGGAGAACGAAAGTGTGAAGGGATTTCTTCAAGGTCAAATGGAAGACGGGAATGGACGGAAATATGGGACTGTAGAGGTTTTCACCTTATTCTGAATGACTGCTCTTGGGGAGTCAGATGTGGAAAGTAAGCAAATATTTTTAGCAGGGAGGAGGAACCTCTGCCTCCCTAGATATTGTTGGATACAACTCCCATCATCCCTGACCAGTGGCCATGCTAGATAGGGCTTATGAGATTTAGAAAGGTTCCCCATCCCTGGTTTAGAGTATTCTTTTAGAGACAGGGGTGCCAACAAGATTTCCTGGTCTCAGTTCACTGTATGTAGATTGGGTTTCCTACATTCCCATTCACCACCACCCATCTGCAATTTAATTGGCAAGAACCGTTATAAATAGTTTAACAACCATAGACTCAGTTTATTGGCCCTCATCCACCCCATCACTGAGTCCAGGCAGCAGTCCAGGGCTTGCACTGTCTCCCGATTCGGATGTTACGGAGAAATAGAGCATGGTATCATCAGCATACTGCTGACACCTCGCCCCAAATCTCCTGATGACCGCTCCCAAGGGCTTCATATCTATGTTGTTTAACATCTATATGGGGGACAAAATGGTACCCTGCGGCACCCCACAGCACAACAGCCACAGGGGCGAAAGACACCCAATGCTATTCTCTGAGAGCGACCCTGGAGATAGGATTGGAACCACTGTAAAACAGTGCCTCCAATTCCCATCTCACCAAGTTGCCCCAGAAGGATACCATGGCCAATGATATCAAAAGCCGCTGAGATATCAAGTAAGAGTGACAGGGTCACACTCCCCGTCCTTCTTCCGATAAAGGTCATCCATCAGGGTGACCAAGGCCAATTCAGTCCCATAACCAGGCCTGAACCCAGACTGGAATGGGTCAAGAGTATCTGTTTCATCCAAAAGTACTTGCAATTGCTGCACCACAACCCTTTCAATCACCTTCCCTTCTGAGTGTGCTCTTATTGGGTACCGATTTGGTGTTAAACAACAGCACACACAGGCAGTGGCGGCAGGGGTAGCTGACATTTTGGGGTGTATTCTCTTTATCCAGAGCACCTCGGAACTTACCTTTTTTAAAAAAAAGAAAAGAAAACTAAGTGGCCCCATGCCCAGGAGAAATGGACCCTTTTTACCTATCAGCAGCTCTGCTTAGAGAGCTTCTCTAAGTGCTTCTTCCAGTCCCTCTGTTCTTGGGTTTCCATTCTACCTTTCCCCAACAGTTAGTCACCCAAAGCAGTATTTCAACTGACCCGCTGCTCTCCTACTTTTAGAGCCCT
Organism: Rhineura floridana; assembly: GCF_030035675.1. NCBI lineage: Eukaryota > Metazoa > Chordata > Lepidosauria > Squamata > Rhineuridae > Rhineura > Rhineura floridana. The sequence goes on from NC_084486.1 coordinate 52,532,259, forward strand.
CAGAGTGAAGCCATGCATTTCTGCTCCCCTTTGACTTGCTCCCACTCTGTACCAGTAATGCCAAATTGTTTACATCATGCTGGTCAGCCAAATCACAAGACAGACCCCACTTTAGTCTCAGTAGTTTTGAGAAAAGAGGGAAACTAGAATAGGCAATCCAAAAAACACCTGTTCAGCCTACTGCTGTAATGTTCCAACAGCCCAATGTTACCAGTGCAATGAAGAAGCCAGCCATGTAGACAGGCTCTTGGTAGCAGCCAGCCCCATAAAAATAAGTACTAACAAAGGTGATTTACTGTGCAGTCATACACACGTCTACTCAATTCTATACAAGTCTCACTGAGTTCAATGGGTTTTTTTCAGCGGGGTATAGGAAGGGCCACAGCTAAGTGGTAAAGTACATATTTGCATGCAGATGATCCCAGGTTCAATCCCTGGCCCCTCCAGATAGGGCTGAGAAATACCCCAGCCTGAAACCTTGGTGAGCTGCTGCCGATGTAAACAAATCTGAGTTAGGTGGATCAAGGATCTGAGTCAATATGAGGCAGCTTCCTATATTCCTAGGATTGAAAGCTTAAAACATCTAGGCCCCAGCTACAGTACTGCTGTCTAACTTAACTGTACCACCCTCATAAGACAGAATGGTATGTCAGTAGTCTATTTAAATTGGTCATAGGATTTCACATGTGCAATTATGTTATTGCACAGCTAGCTAGAAGAAAATCAGACAATCCTTTTTTTATGATGAGTTTCAGTGCAAAAATAGTCATTTTCATTTCTTACAGCGGAATAAAAAAGAAGTTTCAAAGAAAGTGGTTTGGTGCTGCTTTTAATAATCAGGAAATGATGGGAGCGGAGATTATATTAAGAGAGAAAGCAATACTCTGTTTTTCCCCAAGCAGGAAAATGGAAACTAAAATGTAGAAAGCAAGTTGAAAGCATGCCCTGTACTTCCTCCATCAGTAGGCGTTAACCTGAGCATATAGGCTACAGTGGAAGATCATGCAGAAAGTCTGATTAGCAATTCCTAAGAGAAGAGACCTGCCCACTCCATGGAAAATACTGCTTCATTGCTTGAAGGCCTATAGAAAGAAAGACCAACCCCCTATAGGTCAAAACCCTCCCTCATGCCAGGCAAATCAATCAAGGACATCTGCTCTAACAAATGCAGGGGAAAGGGTACCTCTGCATGTCAAAAGCACAAAATGACAGCCAGCACTGGACACCAATATGTAGGCAGCCTTACAAATTTACAGACAGGGGTTGTGACCCTTCCACTAACACTTCCATACATCTGTGTGAATTAAGGAGGAAAGGAATGATTTATGAGACTAATTCCAATGCCAAATTTACTGTAGGGAACTATCTTGAAAACAGCTGAAAAAGCTCACAAGCTGGGTTCCTTGTTCTGATTAACAAAATGCAGCAAGAAGCAATCAAGTGCAGAACTCTGATCAGCCAAAATATTTTTGAAACCCCTGTGTGGTCTAGAAGCAAGTGTGAAGGAGGCAGAGATAAGCTGTGCCCTCCTTTTCTCTTCCTGTGATTGACAGAACAGAACCTGTTGCCTGCTGAAACTGAGATGCTGGGTTTAACTCACTCATTTAGTGTATTTATTTTCATTTGACTTTCTATGAAACGGCTGATATATCTGTGCCTGCAGAATAAATGATACCTATAGATTTTCCTAATTAGCACTTACAGTTCAGTACTAATAAACGGCAACAGTTGTAGAGCTAGGAGTTAACTTCAGGGATGTAAAGTCATTTTCAAGGGCGCTCTTAAGCTACAGAACCTTTCTCTCCAGTAGATATTTCAGTTGTTAACCACCATGAAGGAACTCTCTAGACATTTTTTTTTTAAAAGCATCCAGCAGTACTGAGCAAACAGGATACATTTTGGAGAAAACTGCATTTTCCAAGCAAACCGAACATAGAATAGTAGAATTGGAAGGAGTCTATAAGGCCATCGAGTTCAACCCCCTGCTCAATGCAGGAATCCAACCTAAAGCTGATCTGACAGGTGGCAGTCCAGCTGCCTCTTGAATGCCTCCAGTATTGGACAGCCCACCGCGTCCCTAGGTAAATGGTTCCACTGTCGTACCATTCTAACAGTTAGGAAGTTTTTCCTGATGTTCAGCTGAAATCTGGCTTCCTGTAACTTGAGTCCATTATTCTGTGTCCTACACTCTGGGATGATTGAGAAGAGATCCTGGCCCTCCTCTGTGTGGCAACCTTTCAAGTACTTCAACAGTGCTATCATATCACCCCTCAGTCTTCTCTTCTCCAGGCTAAACATGCCCAGTTCTATCAGTCTCTCCTCATAGGGTTTAGTTTCCAATCACCTGATCATCCTTGTTATCCTCCTCTGAACCTGTTCCAGACTGAGATTTTGAGTTACTGGGGGGAAATGATTCTATGCCCACATAATAGGAGAAGGTCTAGTGACCTTGCTGCGGTGGTTAGCCTGTTAGCTGGCATATTAAAATGAAGGAAAGTGAGTGCTACAGTGCTAAAGAAGGGGGCAGAGCCCATAAAGAAGTATAAAAAAATATTTCTAAAATGAGAGATGGGGAGAGAGAGGTTGCCCCATCTTTGAGGAGATATACAGAACTACATGAGCATACCATTCCTGAGTGGTAGAATCAAGAAGTGCTCTTTCTCAAAAGCAGCAGGGTCAGGAAAAAGCACCTATGCACACAAAGAGCAAAATGTGTGTGTGTGTAAGAGAGAGAGGGGGGGGAGAGGGAGAGGGAGAGAGAGAGAGAGAGAGAGAGAGAGGGAGCGGGAGAGAGAGAGGGAGGGAGAGGGAGAGAGGGAGAGAGAGAGAGAGAGAGGGAGAGGGAGAGACAGAGACAGAGGGAGAGGGAGAGAGAGAGAGGGGGGGGAGGAGTTATTTCATTCAAGAGATTCCCATGACATTAGCACAGGGGTAGCCGATGTGATGCCCTCCAGATTTTGTGGATGATAACTCCCATCATCCTCAACCATTGCTATACTGGCTGGGGCTGATTGGAGTTGTAGTCCAGCTGAGGGGGGCGTGCCGTGTTGGCTAACCCTGAACTAGCACAACCACTGTCAAGACAGCATTTACAAACGGAATAGTTTGCGACTTTGGGAGTAGTAGTAACATGCTATTGGGGCTCATATGCGTAGGTTACAGAAAGGAAGAAAACAGGATTTGTCCCATCTGTAAAGATTCCAAGGAGAGAGAGTGCTGCCTGACACCATTTCTTTTTACGCCTTCACTTGACTCACAACTGAAGTTTAAATGAAAGATATTGAACAGTAAGAAGTGATCTATCTCACAGGATCAGCATTAGGATTAATGGAAAAGTCATCTGGCTGCAGCAAAAGTAACAAGCAATAGACCCATGGTATCTACCCTCTGAAACACGTGTTTCAATTTGGGAAGCCATCCCCCCAATATTGCTGCTGTTGTACAACTTGTGTTTGAATGGCACTGCAACCAATGAAGGTTGCACCACAGCCGCGCATACTGGGTTCTGCCTTTAATCCGTGAGCTGGTACAAACAAGGAAAGCTGCTATGCCCCACTAGAGCAAACACAGCTGGAACGGCTATGATTAAAAGAATAATGAGCTAAAACCTCCATCTACATTATCTGAACTGTGACAGAGTAGATACCAATTAACAGTGGGCTAGTGGATCCAGCAATTGATTAGGTGTGCAGGGTAGCAAAGCAATGAAGTGATGTTTATTCTTTAGTCTGTTAATGTAGTTAAGGCAGACTGGTGATTTACCAGAAAGCTTTTAGCTCAAAGTTAAACTTTGGTGGCTTATTGCTACAGCAACACACTGGCCACTAGAGCTAACAATCAGGCAGATGTTTGCATTACAAAGGGTATTCTCTCTCCTCCCCGACACTCCTTGAAGGAAATTATTCCCATGTCAGTTTGAGCTACATCAACTCTTTGCTATGAATCCTCAGTGAGAAAACAGGTGGATTATTATTTTTTATTGCTCTTTGACATTTTACAAAACTTTGTACGTTCCTTTGGGTGCTGCTCTTTGCAGAGAACTGCAGCTTAGAAATGCTAAAATCAAACTGCTTTCTCTATTTTGTGCAGCAAATGCATCTTGGCAAGTATTTGAACCTCCCTCCCCAAGATGTCTGCCTCATGCAACATCATGCATTTGAGTTGCAGCAATTCCCAATGATACAGAGGAAGTGTGGATGAAACCCAAAGAGTTAAGAAAGTATGTGGGGGGGGGAGGCCTATCCAAAGACTATAAAACGGGAACTACAGCTGGTTCGTTAAAAATTTGTTTACCCAAAAGCAGATGCTACCAGCCTGATGAGGGCACATCCCATGCAACCCAATATATAATGAAACCTGACCTTAAGGGCTGACCTTTCTCAGTTTTAGACATCAACAAAACGTTTCTTTTGATAGATGTACCTTGAAGACAGAATTTTGAAGGAGATGCTGCTTTACTGTACTGTTTTTAATTCCTGATCACAGATTTTTATCACAGATGAAGGGCAGACAGTGTAAGCTTTGGTGGGTTCTGTGAAAAGCTCATATTATAGTATGTGTGTGCAAATTCACACACACACACACAAGCGCCATGTAATGCAAGGGACAGGAGTAGGTTTATTTCTACTATACCGGTCAGGAATTAGCTGGGCAGCTGTTGAGGGCCACACCCCAGCAAGAGCCTCACTGCCAATCCCTGGAGCTTCTTGCTCCTGCTGGCTCTCCAAGGAAGCAGTGAGAGGATGCTTTGTCCCCTCCCTCTCTCTGGAAGGTGGTGCTAACTGAACCCAGAAAGAGGAGCAAACAAATGCGTAGTGGCAGCACTGATGAAATGAAGGTGGACCACTCAGGGAGAGAGGAGACACTGCAAAAATCTTGCCCAAGATCCCTGGAAAACAAGCCAGCTTTGATATTAATCAATAGTAGTGCTAGAGCAAGGATTAGTGCTAGTGCTAATGATTTTCCCCCTGACACACCCCACACCATCCCCAAATCTGCTCTGGAGTGTTGGGGGAAAACCCAGAACATATTGAGGGAAACATAGGGGGAGAAGAGGGGGAAGCCCTACTGCCCTAGCACTAATCCTTGCGCTAGCACTATTATTTAGATGAATTCCGCCCCTAGTTTTTTTTTAATTTATAGACTACTTTTTGGACTAAAGGCCCCCAAAGCAACGAACAGAACATTAATACAAAAGAAAACTACAATAGAAGTACAATAAAAATACAACAAATTCAAGAAATCAATTAAAGTAATATAAAACAGCAAAATTGCCAGATAGACCACCAATCACATTAGATACACATTCATGGCCTACATTCATGCTCTCAGAGACATGGCTCCCCAGCCTTCTACCTCTCACTTGGAGCAAGCCCATCCACAAGCAATTGCCCAGAGGGAGTACCCTTGCCCTTATCACATCCTTTGGGGACACCCGTAGCAGCCTCCAAATAAAAAGGCTACCCCTCTGGAATTCCTTATCAACAAGATATCCTTCAAAACAGCAAGCAGCTGCAAATGCATACTTAATAACACACAAGTGTGTTCCTAGCAAAAGAATATTTGAGAGGTCAAACGCTGCCCTGGGCTCTTTTGGGAAGAAGGGCAGGATCTAAATCCAATAAATAATAATACTAATAGATTTTCCTTTCCCTGACTGCATAAGATCTCCTACTATTCCATGACAGTCAAATATATATCATGTTAAAAAGTTTAATATGTGAATGAAGCGTATCTGTCGAGACCCAGCTCCCTCAATGGGATCAAGGAGGGGGTCTGGATGAGCTTCAGCTCCCTCAGCTAGGGCAAGGGGAAGAATCGGGGGGGGTTGATACTTTCGAGGACAATGAGGGAGGGGGTGTGGTTGATACTGTGCCAGTTCCCACGGACAGTTCTCCCGCCGAAGAAGACTTCGCTCCACCTCCAGACACCCCAACAGAGCCATTGGGGAATGTCCTGGTGTGCGCCAACTCTACTCCCCCTGAGCTCCTCTCCTGACACTTCAAACGCTTCCCCACCCCCTGAAGCCAAGCCGGCACCTATTGAGACTGTACTGTCAGATGAGCCGGCGGAGGTGCACCCCCTTTCGCCCCATGTGAGACGTCATAAGAACATAAGAAGAGCCTGCTGGATCAGGCCAGTGGCCCATCTAGTCCAGCATCCTGTTCTCACAGTGGCCAACCAGGTGCCTGGGGGAAGCCCGCAAGCAGGACCCGAGTGCAAGAACACTCTCCCCTCCTGAGGCTTCCGGCAACTGATTTTCAGAAGCATGCTGCCTCTGACTAGGGTGGCAGAGCACAGCCATCATGGCTAGTAGCCATTGATAGTCCTGTCCTCCATGAATTTGTCTAATCTTCTTTTAAAGCCGTCCAAGCTGGTGGCCATTACTGCATCTTGTGGGAGCAAATTCCATAGTTTAACTATGCGCTGAGTAAAGAAGTACTTCCTTTTGTCTGTCCTGAATCTTCCAACATTCAGCTTCTTTGAATGTCCACGAGTTCTAGTATTATGAGAGAGGGAGAAGAACTTTTCTCTATCCACTTTCTCAATACCATGCATAATTTTATACACTTCTATCATGTCTCCTCTGACCCGCCTTTTCTCTAAACTAAAAAGCCCCAAATGCTGCAACCTTTCCTCGTAAGGGAGTCGCTCCATCCCCTTGATCATTCTGGTTGCCCTCTTCTGAACCTTTTCCAACTCTAGAATATCCTTTTTGAGATGAGGCGACCAGAACTGTACACAGTATTCCAAATGCGGCTGCACCATAGATTTATACAACGGCATGATGATATCGGCTGTTTTATTTTCAATACCTTTCCTAATTATCGCTAGCATGGAATTTGCCTTTTTCACAGCTGCCGCACACTGGGTCGACATTTTCATCGTGCTGTCCACTACAACCCCGAGGTCTCTCTCCTGGTCGGTCACCGCCAGGTCAGACCCCATGAGCGTATATGTGAAATTAAGATTTTTTGCTCCAATATGCATAATTTTACACTTGTTTATATTGAATTGCATTTGCCATTTTTCTGCCCATTCGCTCAGTTTGGAGAGGTCTTTTTGGAGCTCTTCGCAATCCCTTTTTGTTTTAACAACCCTGAACAATTTAGTGTCATCAGCAAACTTGGCCACTTCACTGCTCACTCCTAATTCTAGGTCATTAATGAACAAGTTGAAAAGTACAGGTCCCAATACCGATCCTTGAGGGACTCCACTTTCTACAGCCCTCCATTGGGAGAACTGTCCGTTTATTCCTACTCTCTGCTTTCTGCTTCTTAACCAATTTCTTATTCACAAGAGGACCTCTCCTCTTATTCCATGACTGCTAAGCTTCCTCAGAAGCCTTTGGTGAGGTACCTTGTCCAACGCTTTTTGAAAGTCTAAGTACACTATGTCCACTGGATCACCTCTATCTATATGCTTGTTGACACTCTCAAAGAATTCTAATAGGTTACTGAGACAGGACTTTCCCTTGCAGAAGCCATGCTGGCTCTGCTTCAGCAAGGCTTGTTCTTCTATGTGCTTAGTTAATCTAGCTTTAATCATACTTTCTACCAGTTTTCCAGGGACAGAAGTTAAGCTAACTGGCCTGTAATTTCCGGGATCCCCTCTGGATCCCTTTTTGAAGGTTGGCGTTACATTTGCCACTTTCCAGTCCTCAGGCACGGAGGAGGACCCGAGGGACAAGTTACATATTTTAGTTAGCAGATCAGCAATTTCACATTTGAGTTCTTTGAGAACTCTCGGGTGGATGCCATCTGGGCCCGGTGATTTGTCAGTTTTTATATTGTCCATTAAGCTTAGAACTTCCTCTCTCGTTACCACTATTTGTCTCAGTTCCTCAGAATCCCTTCCTGCAAATGTTAGTTCAGGTTCAGGGATCTGCCCTATATCTTCCACTGTGAAGACAGATGCAAAGAATTCATTTAGCTTCTCTGCAATCTCCTTATCGTTCTTTAGTACACCTTTGACTCCCTTATCATCCAAGGGTCCAATTGTCTCCCTAGATGGTCTCCTGCTTTGAATGTATTTATAGAATTTTTTGTTGTTGGTTTTTATGTTCTTAGCAATGTGCTCCTCAAATTCTTTTTTAGCATCCCTTATTGTCTTCTTGCATTTCTTTTGCCAGAGTTTGTGTTCTTTTTTATTTTCTTCATTTGGACAAGACTTCCATTTTTTGAAGGAAGACTTTTTGCCTCTAAGAGCTTCCTTGACTTTGCTCGTTAACCATGCTGGCATCTTCTTGGCCCTGGCGGTACCTTTTCTGATCTGCGGTATGCACTCCAGTTGAGCTTCTAATATAGTGTTTTTAAACAACTTCCAAGCATTTTCGAGTGATGTGACCCTCTGGACTTTGTTTTTCAGCTTTCTTTTTACCAATCCCCTCATTTTTGTGAAGTTTCCTCTTTTGAAGTCAAATGTGACCGTGTTGGATTTTCTTGGCAATTGGCCAGTTACATGTATGTTTAATTTAATAGCACTGTGGTCACTGCTCCCAATCGGTTCAACAACACTTACATCTTGCACCAGGTCCCGGTCCCCACTGAGGATTAAGTCCAGGGTTGCCGTCCCTCTGGTCGGTTCCATGACCAACTGGTCTAGGGAATAGTCATTTAGAATATCTAGAAACTTTGCTTCTTTGTCATGACTGGAACACATATGCGGCCAGTCTATGTCCGGGTAGTTGAAGTCACCCATTACTACCACATTTCCTAGTTTGGATGCTTCCTCAATTTCATATCTCATCTCAAGGTCTCCCTGAGCATTTTGATCAGGGGGACGATAGATCGTTCCCAGTATTAAGTCCCTCCTGGGGCACGGTATCACCACCCACAACGATTCTGTGGAGGAGTCTGCCTCTTTTGGGGTTTCGAGCTTGCTGGATTCAATGCCTTCTTTCACGTATAGAGCGACTCCGCCACCAATACGTCCTTCCCTGTCCTTCCGATATAGTTCATATCCAGGGATAACCATATCCCACTGGTTTTCTCCATTCCACCAGGTCTCCGTTATGCTCACTATATCAATGCTCTCCTCTAAGACCAAGCACTCCAGTTCTCCCATCTTGGTTCGCAGGCTCCTAGCATTAGCGTACAGGCACTTGTAAGCAGTGTCTCTCTTCAAGTGTCTTTGGCACTTGTGGTTAGGCCTGTGGTAATTTTGATCTTCTGAATTTATATCCTGTGCCCCTGCTCTCACAATGCCTACTTCTAGGCCTACCCCTTTTAAAATTTCATCATTTCTTTGGTTTTTATCCCAGGGGGAAGGTTTATTCCGAACCGGACCTTTCTCAGCTCCTGTCAGGTTTCCCCCCTCAGTCAGTTTAAAAGCTGCTCTGCCACCTTTTTAATTTTAAGTGCCAGCAGTCTGGTTCCATTCTGGTTCAAGTGGAGCCCGTCCCTTTTGTACAGGCCCGGCTTGTCCCAAAATGTTCCCCAGTGCCTAACAAATCCAAACCCTTCCACCCGACACCATCGTCTCATCCATCCATTGAGACTGCAAAGCTGGCCCTGTCTGGCTGGTCCTGCGCGTGGAACCGGTAGCATTTCAGAGAAAGCCACCTTGGAGGTCCTGGCTTTCAGCATCCTACTTAGCAACCTAAATTTTGCTTCCAGGACCTCACGGCTGCATTTCCCCATGTCGTTGGTGCCAACGTGCACCACGACCACTGACTCCTTCCCAGCACTGTCTACCAAACTATCTATACGACGGGCGATATCCGCAACCTTCGCACCAGGCAGGCAAAACACCTTGCGGTCTACACGCCCATCACACACCCCACTGTCTATGTTCCTAATGATCGAATCACCCACTACAAGGATCCCTCCACCCCCTGGAGATATATCCTCGGCACGAGAGGATAGCTGCTCATCCCCCAAGGAATGGGTCCCTTCTAAGGGATCGTTTCCCTCTTCCTCAGCTGGATGCTCTCCTTCCCCGAGACCATCGTTGTCCATGATAGCAGGAGAGCTATCATCGTTGGAGTGGGACACAGCTATAACGTCCCTGAAGGCCTCCTCCACACACCTCTCTGCCTCTCTCAGCTTTTCCAGGTCCGCCACCTTGGCCTCAAGGAAATGAAGTCGTTTCTGGAGAGCCAGCAGCTCATTGCACCGAGAGCATACCCACGACTACTGTCCAACAGGCAGATAGTCGTACATGCTGCAGGCGGTGCAAAACACTGGAAAGCCCCCACACCCCTGCTGGCTTCTTACCTGCATAGTTTTGTTTAAGGTTTATTACGTCAATGGGTTGGAGAGAGAAGTCGTGAGAAGCGCTTCGGTCAGAGGGGGGCTCTTCGAAGGAGTCAGAGATTACAGGTGAAGACCTTCCTTACTTAAAGCAGCGCTCCCCTGACCTAGGTGCTGAGTCAACTTTCTTCACACACTGCAGAGTATGCTTAGGTACTTTAGTTAGGGACAGTAGTGAGTTAGCATAGCTAAGTCTATGAAGCGCGCTGCCTTTGTTGTTTCAGTTACTCTAATAAAACAAAAATTAATTTCATCCTCGTCTCCGTCTCATGACTCGCACTCTGGGCAGGACAGCTTGACTCAATCACTATCCCTCTTCTCTGACGTTCCTGTCATGGCCCCTTCGGAGGACTCATTAGACGAGGATGACTCAGGAGTAACAGCCACAGACCCAGAAGGGGAAACAGAGGAAACTCCTGAAAATGCAGCTTCTACTCCCCCTCAGCTGGAGAGCATCTAAGATACAGCTGAAGCTCTTCAGCCCGAATCAGGCAGTGACCAGGAGACTCCCCTCCCACCTGCAGAGCGGAGGCAACAGAAAGTCAGGCAGCAGAGGGGCCGGCCTGTCCGTTTAAGGCCGGCACGCTTGCAGAAGCCAGAGGAGTGATTGTTCCCACCTGTCTGCAGAGGTGTTCTTTAAAAGACAGACCCTGGCTTCAGCGTGTTGCTGACTACAATGTCGGGCGTGACCTCCATGTGAAATGTAGTTCACAGACTCCAGACCCTTCGGACTGAACCCCTGGCTTTCTGAATCTAGCTTCCCCACCTCAACAACGCTTATGGACACTGCTACTAGTACAGTTGCTAGAGGCATTCCTTTCTCCAGCTGGCTCCTGTTATCTGCTGGTATTGGCAGATTTGTGACCTAGCTAGCTGTTGGCTGCTTAGTTACAGCCCAGCTCCCAGCCCTGAAGCTGACAGTTCCCATGACTGATAACATGGAGGAAAACGGTGGCCCAGCAGGGGGAATCCCAGTCACCCTTGAGACCTTGTATGCTGAGATAAAGAACCTCCGACTCATCACCCAGAATCTGCAAGCCGAGAACCAGAACCTTTGAACCTTGATCGCCCAGAGGATGACAGCGCAGCCCATTGTGGCGCCAGTTCCAGTCAAGTCTCCCATGGGGCTACCTTCACACTATGGTGGCCAGAGTGACCAGTTCGCCATGTTCCTAGCCCAGTGCGAATTGTACTTTCGCGTACGCCAAGCCGAGTTTCCGACCGATGATGCAAAGATGGTGTTCATTATCAGCCTCCTGGAGGGGGAGGCGGCCAAATGGGCCACCCCGTACCTGATCAAAAATGACCCTGTTTTGCAACAGTATACAGCTTTCATGACTGTCATGTCTGAAATGTTCTGTGATCCCCAACAGAAGGAGACAGTTGCCCGCCAACTGGGGACCTTGAAGCAAGGAAAGGGTTCTATGGGGGTGTATAACAACACATTCCGGTTCTTATCCCAAGAAATGGATTACAATGGCCCAGCCTTGCTGTACTTTTACAGGAATGGACTTAGTTTGGAAGTACTGGACGAGTAGGCGCGCTCCACTCTGCCAAACACCCAAGGGCTTGATCCAGTTGTGTATGCAAATAGACAGTTGGCTCGAAAAATGTTGGTTGGAGTGTAGAACAGAAACCTCCCATACCCAGGCACCGTTACTTCTCCCCCGCGTGCGCTATCCACCTAGTGTGGGAACCTCAACTCTGTCAGGGGAGGAGCCTATGCAAATCGGAGGGACCAGACTGCGCTTGTCGGAGGAGGAGAGGGAGAAGTGCAGGAAAGAAGGACTCTGTCTATATTGCGGGAAAAGCAGACACCTGGCCCGAGGCTGCCTTGCCAAGGCAGGAAAGCCCCAGATGCCGAAAAACTACAAATCCCAGCTCTCACAGAGGCTGGAGAGTTGGGAGGCAAGGTGACAACTTGGCCTCCACAACAACCGCTTCCGTCCCAAGGCGCTCTGCTGCTGCCCATCCGGATTACTTTGTCCTCGGGGCAGAGTTTTCAAGCCAAGGGTATGATTGACAGTGGGGCCTCATCAAGTTTCATGGACAGTGATTTCGTTCGGAAGCATGGCATTCCGATCCGAAAACTGGAACAACCTCTGGCAGTTGAAACCATAGATGGACGGCCTTTAAAGTTGGGGAAGGTGACCAGAGCAACGGAGAAATTAGAAATGGAGATTCCCGGGCATTGAGAAGAACTGGCATTTTACGTGGCATCCTTGCCTCATTTCCCGGTGGTGTTCGGAATGCCTTGGTTGGTCCAACACAACCCGATTATTTTCTGGGACGAGGCAGTGGTGGTATTCACCTCAAGGTACTGTCATCAATGCTGTCAGCCATCGAAGGAGCTTGAGCCGGAGGTGGTGGCTGGAGTGCTTCCTCAAGAGGAAGCATCCTTACCTGCTAAGTATGAGGAGTTTCGGGATGTGTTTAACAAGAAAGAGGCGGATCAACTACCCCCCCACCGCCCGTACGACTGCACCATAAACTTGATGCCAGGGGCACGTATCCCTGCTGGACAGATCTACTCCTTGTCGGAACTGGAGCTGGCAGTGCTGAGGGAATTTTTAGACACCAACCTGAAGAGAGGCTTTATCCGTCGCTCTCAGGCTCCGGTTGGGGCACCTCTGCTGTTTGTCAAGAAGGAAAGTGGAGAATTACACCCATGTAACGATTACAGAGCATTAAATCAGATCACCATCCCCAACAGCTACCCCTTGCCACTCATCAAAGAGATGTTGGAGCAGTTGCAATCCGCCAAGATATACACCAAGCTGGACTTGAGGGGGGCTTATAACTTGGCACGGATGAAGGAGGGGGATGAGTGGAAAACTGCGTTTAAGACATGCTATGGACAGTATGAGAATCTAGTGATGCCTTTCGGATTCTCCAGCGCCCCAGGGGTCTTCCAAAATTTCATGAATGACATCTTCAGAGACTATGTGGATCACTTTATGATTGTGTATTTAGATGATATTCTGGTTTATTAGGACTCCCTCAAGGAGCATGAAGCACACGTGCGAGCTGTATTGCAGAGGCTGTGGGAGCACCGCCTCTACGCCAAGTTGGAAAAGTGCGGTTTTGATCTGACCACGTTGGACTTTTTGGGGTATCGCATTTCACCAGCAGGGGTGGAGATGGATCCCGGGAAGGTTCACTGCGTCCTCACATGGCAGCCCCCCAAAACCAAGAAGGACCTACAGCATTTCCTGGGATTTGCCAATTACTACCATTGCTTCATAGCTAATTATTCTGACTAGACAGCCTCTCACTGAAACTGTGGTTTGCTTCAGAGCCCATGTTGCACCATGCATACCCCACACATCCCTTTGTGGTAGAGATGGATGTGTCAGACGTAGCCATCGGTGGGGTTCTTTTGCAACCAGCACAGAGAGACCCTGCACTTACTTCTCACGGAAATTGACTGATACTGAACAAAATTACACCATGTGGGAAAAGGAATTGCTGGCCATCCGGGATGCCTTTGAAACTTGGTGACATCATTTGGAGGGGGCGCAGCACGAGACTGAGGTGCACACAGACCATCGGAATTTAGAGAGCCTCCACACCGCCCGCAAGCTCAACCATAGACGGGTGCACTGGGTGCAGTTTTTCACACGCTTCCATTTTAAAATCCATTATATTCCTCTAGCCCAGAATAAGAGAGCCGACACTCTGTCCCGCAAACCAGAGTACTTGGAGAACCGCACCCTGAAGTTGCAGCAGTTCATTATTCCCCCTGAGAGGGTGGTAGTCGGTGCATGTCTGGATTTCCTGGGTGTCTGATCTACGTGAGGCACAAGAGCAGGGCCCATTCGTCAAGGCAAAGCTCTCTGACTCTGCCACGCAGTCTGGCTCGGGGCAGGAGGGCTTTACTTATATCACAAGGATGCCATTTATGTGCCCCCTAGAGAAACATGAGCCAGAGTGCTGCGTCAGTGTTATGACTCCCCCACCACAGGGCATTTTGGGGTCTTTAAGACTTTACAAGCAGTAACCAGGGAGTTTTGGTGGCCCCAGATGAAGAAGGAAGTGGAGCACTATGTTCGATCTTGCTCCACTTGCACACGGGCCAAACATGTAACGGAACGGCCGGCAGGGATTCTAGAACCACTCCCCATTCTGCAGGGCCCCTGGCGGATGGTCACCATGGACTTTATCACAGATCTCCCTGCCTCGCTGGGGAAAACCACAGTGTTAGTAGTGGTGGATGCCTTCACGAAAATGGCTCATTTCATTCCGTATACTGGACTCCTCAATGCACAAGAGACAGTCCGTTTGTACATGCAGCATGTGTACTGGTTGCATGGTCTGCCGGATAGTCTGGTCTCAGATCGAGGGACTCAATTTACAGCACAGTTCTGGCGGGCAATGTGGCAATTACTACAGAGTGAAGTGAGACGGTCTTCGGCTCATCACCCACAGACTGATGGGCAAACAGAAAGTGAATGCTATCCTAGAACAATATTTATGTTGTTATGTCAATTATCAGCAAGATAATTGGGTCTCCTGTTTACCCTTGGCAGAGTTCGCTTTCAATATCGCCATGCACCCTCACATGCAACAGATGCCTTTCTTCGCCAACCTAGGGTACCACCCTCAAGCTTTTGCCGCCCCTCGAATCAACCCATCCATCCCGGCGGAGGAGAAGTTTGTACAAGAACTTCAAGCCATGCAACAGCTTCTGAAGGAGCAGTTGGATCAGGCCAAGGAGAACTGTAAGAGAAGTGCCGACCAGCATCGCCCAGAGGGGCCCTCCATCCAAGTGGGAGACAGAGTATGACTGTCTATGCACTATTTGCCTATGCTGGGTCGCTGCCACAAGTTGCAGGATCGGAGAATGGGACCTTTCGAGGTGGAAGCACAACTGAAGCTACCCCCCACTTTCAAAATACACCCTGTATTTCATCACTCTCTGCTGACGCTGGAACATCCTCCCGACCCACATCAAGCACAAGTGGAGCCATCTCCCCCCCTCTCAGTGAATGGGCAGGAGGAGTATGAGGTGGAGCAGATCCTAGACTCGTGGAAGCGCCGGGGCCATCTCCAGTACCTAATACACTAGAAGGGATATGATCCATCCGAACATTCATGGGAAACAGCAGAGGACATGCACGCCCCAGACTTGGTGAGAGACTTCCATGAAGCTTATCCAAATAAGCCCAGACCTCGGGAGTGGAGGGAAATGGTGCATGGAGGGAGAGATGATGTTGAGCCCCAGCTCCCTCAGGGGGATCAAGGAGGGGGTCTGGATGAGCTTCAGCTCCCTCAGCTAGAGCAAGGGGAAGAATCAGAGGGTGTTGAGACTTTCGAGGACAATGAGGGAGGGGGTGTGGTTGATACTGTGCCAGTTCCCACAGACAGTTCTCCCGCCGAAGAAGACTTCGCTCCACCTCCAGACGCCCCAACAGAGCCATTGGGGAATGTCCTGGTGCACGCACCAACTCCACCCACCCTGAGCTCCCCTCCTGACACTTCAAATGCTTCCCCACCTCCTGAAGCCAAGCCGCTATCTATTGAGCCTGTACTGTCAGATGAGCCGGTGGAGGCATGCGCCTTTCATGAGAAGCGCTTAGGTCAGAGGGAGGGTCTTCGAAGGAGTCAGAGATTACAGGCGAAGACCTTTCCTACTTAAGGCAGTGCCCCCCAGACCTGGGTGCTGAGTCAACTTTCTTCACACGCTGCAGAGTATGCTCAAGTAGATTAGTTAGGAACAGTAGTGAGTTAGTATAGCTAATTCTATGAAGCGCGCTGCCTTTGATGTTTCAATTACTTTAATAAAACAAGAATTAATTTCATCCTCGTCTCCATCTCGTGACTCGCACTCTGGGCAGGACAGTATCTCACATGACTCCAACTGTCTAGAACAGGGATGGGGCACCTTTTTTAGCCAGAGGACCGCATTTCTCGCTAGGCAACCTTCCAGGTGCTACATGCCAATGGTGGGCAGAATCAAAATCAAAAGTGGGAAGAGCAACAAATGTTAATTTTACCTTTGTACAATAGGCTAGTCTCTGGACACACTCACACACCCCTCTCTTATCATCCAACCAGGCAGGCATTTTCAGAGTTCAAAGATATATTATAGCCAGGCAAAAACACCCAAGGAGGATACAAAGCAGGACTAATGAGGGGTATGGCCTAGACGGAGAGAGGTTATGTGGCTAGGGAGAATCCCAAGGGTTACACACAGAGGCTTGGCTGGGGAGCTGTAGTTGGGCCTCTGGCCTGATATCCCCTCATCTGGCAGAAGCATGCATATAGTTCTCTTGACAGATCTCTGTGAATGCATTCTAGTTTTTAATCCCCTAGATTGGATTTGGATGCCCAATCTACGTGCAGAAGTGACAATGCATTCAAAACACTCACAAGTGCTGCTCTGTTTCTTTCAATAGAGGCAGCAGATCTGCAAGCACATTCTATTGCTGTTGTCATTGAAAGCGATACCATGGTTCACAGGTGTATGGGCTCTGGGCATACCTCAGTGCTTGTGCAAGGCTCCATCTAGATCATCACGATAATAACCCATTCCACATTCTTTTATTCTGTTTATTTTTCAGTTCAGCAAGACGCTTTTCCTAACCCATACCTGCTTTTCTTGGTCTCCTGGACCATCTACGTCTCTCATGTACAGTGACACAGAAGTTCATAGCAAAGATATTCTGGTGCTTTGGAAAGTCTTTCGCTCCTGCACCTAAAATCTTGAATGATGATTTATTGCTTTTTAATTATAATTTAATATGGTCAATAAGGTGCCAGCTGATTTATGTTACTCTATATAGCATAGAAAATCTATTTTTGAAACAACCCATATATCTTCTCTTTTAGTATTTCTGGTGAGAATGTCTTTGGAAATATACTGATTTGTGTTGCTGTTTAGGTAGGCAGATCTAATAATTCAATGCGTCAGATCTGTCGCTTGGAGTTTACCTAAATGTTTGACAGTATCATTTCACAAAGAAATATTTCTTGATGGAACGAAGAGGTGAAGAAGGGAAAGTGTCTTATATTCAGCTACTTGTACTCATGTAAGAAGTAAGAGCTAATTTATAGGTGACCTTCGCAGCATGGTTACCGTGACAAAGCAGCTCTCTCAACTTGGCTCCAGTGCCAAATGAGTAACATATGAGAGGTGTTCACACATTACACTGGAGTATGCTTCTGAATATCAGCTGCTGGAAACCACAGGACAGGAGAGTACTGTTATGCTCAGGTCCTGCTTGTAAGCTTTTCATAGGCATCCAGTTGGCCACTGTGAGAACAAGATGCTGGACAAGATGGGCCTCTGGCCTGACCCAGTAAGCTCTTTTGTTCTTACATTCAGCAAGTGTACAATCTGTGTACTTGTGTGCACAGTAGTTGAGCTGTAGAAATCAAACTGGTACAGTCTTTCACACAAACCTTTGGACATATGTAGAGAAAGCTTGTACCTGTGTTCAGTGTAACATGTGAATAAGCCTACAGAATAATGAATAATAATAGAATAATGTGATACTTCTGACACTAGAACCACACTGTTCTACACTTCATCAGAGCCTCTGACACTACCTTTGTCCCAATGGGATTGGTTTAACCATGTTTACAATAATAACCTGGCTGTTTCGGCAGGCCTATGGGACTTTTGGGTAATCTCGTTTTATTCTGTAAAGATGTGGGTGGGTTTTGATTATGTAGAGTTGCTGTTCATTTGTATTTATATGTTATTTTATTCTTTTGTACGTCGCCTAGAGTGGCCGTTCAGATAGGCGACTTAGAAATAAAATTTATTTATTTATTATTTATTTAATGTCAACCCTATTCAAACATTCAAAAGAACACACACAGCCTCAAACTGGGGAGATGGAACAGCTGTGCACATACCAACACTACCTGCAATTCCTCTCGCACATGGGGTGCACTCAATCCAACCCCCACCTTCCTAGAAGGTCTGAAGAGAGTTTGTAAGAGCATTCTGCTGAACATGCTAAGAAGGCTCCTTGAGATCAGGCAAGATTCCCAGTCATTTATTTTTATTGTGTTTATTTAGCAAGATTTATATACAGTTTAAAAAGAAACCCTCTAAGCGGTTTACATAAAATGGTAATCCCAATCATGGGGAGGTGTGTAAATAGCTGAAGGTCCTTACACGTTGCCCTACAGACTTTTCTGCTCAGTGTGGGAAGGTCAGGAATGGAGTGGACATGCCTGGTGCACCTGCACCTGCTCCTCGTACTCATGTGTTGATTTGAATGCTTGGATAGAGCTTATGTCACCACTGCACTGTAGATACCAGCCATCAGGAAGCAACATTGCCATGGCACTCCAGAAAAGGTAATGTATGAATCAGCTTTCAGAAAGGTGGCAAAGAATTGGTAGAGAAGAATAAGAGAGCAATTTATTCCATTTGCATCCTACCCTGCCTCCAAAAACCTCAGGGTGGCAGACATGGTCCCCTCTCCTATTTTATCCTTAAAACTATATTGTGAAGCAGGGCAGGCTGAGGTTCATGGCCAAAAAGTGAATTGAACCTAGGTCTAAGTCCAGCATGTCACACTGGCTCTCACACTAGCAAAGCCACAGGAGACCACAGAGACATCCCAGAAGCACATCCATGCACATGTCTGTGTTCTTGTTCTGTAACCAGAATGCTGAGCTAGGGCAGACCACTAGTTGTTGTTTTTTCAGCATGGTAATTCCTGTGCTTTTGTAGCACTCCAAGATTAAAGTGCAACATTTAACTGTACAACCATGGAGAAATTCCTAGCTACAGGAATCAGTTTTGTGCTTGGCTTCCAAGGAGTGGTTTCTCTCCTTTCCCATTAGCATTTTGTACCATATATGCCAGCAGCACATCATGAGAAACCATCTCTCCTTTCCTCCACAAAGAAAGGGGGAGGAAAAGAAAAGTAGTGACTCTTTCACAAGCAGGGCTTTTGCTGGAAGCACAGAGGTTGGAGAGGGAAAATCACTGTTGGTGAGCAGGAAAATGAGTACATGGAATCCTATCCATTTGGGTTCCCAGGACGCTTCAACAACTCTTCCTTTCTGAGTCTTTCTATTATCACAATAAGTTTTCTCACGGAGTAGTCATGTTATCACAAAATGGGCTGAAGTGTACCCTGTTCTTAAGGCATTGTAAAGGATTTGTAATTTTTCTTTTACAACTTGGTACATCCCCCTCTAGCATGCACACCTTAACGTGGGGAGGGGGTTTCAGAATAGTGAAGAAGCGGAAAGCAATGCCGCCAGGAGTCTAGACCAAGAGGCTAGACTCCTAGCAGGGGCATCCAAGGTGGAATGGTCAAAGCTGAGACACCAAACTAAGATGCATCCAGACTCAGAGGAAGGCAATGGTAAACCACCTCTGAATACCTCTTACCATGAAAACCCTATGAACAGAGTATCCAAAATGCAACACTAGATAGTGTTGGAAGATGAGACCCCCAGGTCAGAAGGCACTCATTCAGTTACTGAGGAAGAACAATGGACAAGTACGAGTAGCGGTGTGACTAATGATGCAACTGAGTCAAGGCCGAAAGGAAGCCCAGAGGTTGAAGCACACAGATATAAAAGGATAGTCCAGAACTGTTCCAACATACACAATAGGAACATGGAATGTGAGAAGCATGAACCAGGGAAAGTTAGAAATTGTCATGAAAGAAATGGAACGTATCAATATTACAATACTTAGAGCAGCCTTTCCCAACCGGTGTGCCTCCAGATGTTGTTGGACCACAACTCCCATCAGCCTCAGCCATTGGCAATGCTGGCTGAGGCTGATGGGAATTGTGGTCCAACAACATCTTCAGGCAAGCTTTTGGCGTGGGTTAGGTTTTATTATTATTGTTGAGATTTTTAATGTTTTAATGTATTTGTATGTTTTTATTTTGTATGTCGCCCAGAGCGGCTGGACAGCCAGCCAGTTGGGCGACTAATAAATTTAATAAGATAAATAAAAATAAATGAACATCTGGAGGCACACTGGTTCAGAAAGGTTGACTTAGAGTAAGTGAATTAAAATAGACGGGAATGGAACACTTCCAATCAGGCAACTACAAAATATTTTATCCAGGAAATGATAAATTAAGAAGAAACGGGGTTGCTCTAATAATGAGAAGTGATGAAGCAAAAGAAATTAGGAGCTATAACGCAAGGTCTCAGAGAGTAATATCAATGAGATTAAACAGGAAACCTATCAACATAACCATCATCGAAGTCTATGCTCCAACAGCAAGCACAGAAGAAGAGGAAATGGTGAGATTTTACGCAGAAGTACAGGAAGAATTGATCACACACCAAAACAGGATAATCTGATGATCATGGGGAACTGGAACACAAAAGCAGGGAATAGAGAAGAACTAGGAATTGTGGGGAAATGGGGCTTAGGAAATAGAAATGAAGCAGGAGAAAGACTTACTGAATTTTGTGAAGCCAATAATTTGTTTCTTGCAAACACATTTTTTGAGCAACCGAAAAGACAACTGTACACGTGGACATCACCAAATGGTAAATATAGGAAATCAAATCGATTATATAATTGGAAGCAGAAGATGGAGAAGTTCTATACTTTCTGCGAAAACAAGACCAGGAGCAGACTGTGGTACAGATAATGAACTGGTAATATAGAAAATCAGAGTAAAGCTAAAGAAGAACAACAAAGCAATCATAATGCCAAAATACCATTTAAATAACATCCCAGAAGAATTTAAAGATAAAATAAGGAACAGATTTGAGGCTTTAAACCTAGATGATAGAGAACCAGAAGAACTATGGAGTGAAGTCAGAGACATCAGGGAAAAACGCAAAAAGACAATACCTCTAGTTCAAAAGAGAGAAAGACCTCAATGGATGACTGACGAAACTCTTAAAATGGTTAAAGACAGAAGGAAAGCAAAAGGAAAAGAAGACAGAAACATGGTTAGAACCCTAAATGCAATAATATAGCGACTAGTACGTAGGGACAAAGAGAACTACTACAATAATTATTGTACAAAAATAGAAGATAATAAAAAAGGTAGGACCGCCCAGAGAGCTTAGGCTATGGGGCAGTATACAAATGTAAATAATAATAATAATAATAATAATAGAACAAGGGCCCTATTCCAAAAGATTAGAGAAATGAAAGGGAAATTCAAACCAAGAGTAGGGATGTTGAATAATCAACAGGGGAACACACTGACTGACTGAGATAAAATAAAAAGAAGATGGAAGTAATACACTGAAGAACTATATAAAAGAGATGCAAGGATGACAGATTCATTCACAGAGGAACTGTATGATGAAGAATCAGAAATTTTAGAATGTGAGGTAAAAGCTGCACTTAAAATACTTGAAAGAAACAAATCACCAGGAACAGATGGCATACCAATTGAGCTGCTACAAGTTGCTGAGACTTAATCTGTCAAAATTTTGAGAAAAATTTGTCAACAAATATGGGGAAAAAAACAATGGCCCACAAACTGGAAACATTCAATATACATCTCAATTCTGCAGAAAGGGAATCCCAGGGAGTGCAATAATTATTGAACTATTGCCTTAATATCCCATGCAAGTAAAGTAATGCTCAAGATTCTACAACAAAGGCTCTTCTTACCATATATGGAGCAAGAAATGCCAGATGTCCAAGCTGGATTTAAAAAGCGAAGAGGCACCAGAGATCATATTGCAAATATATGTTGGATAATGGAACGGACCAAGGAATTTCAGAAGAAAATCACCTTGTGCTTTATAGACTACAGCAAAGCCTTTGATTGTGTAGATCACAAAAAACTATGGAATGCTTTAAAAGAAATGGGGGTGCCACAGCATCTGATTGTTCTGATGTGCAACCTATACTCTGGACAAAAGGCTACTGTAAGGACAGAATATGGAGAAACTGACTGGTTCCCCATTGGCAAGGGTGTAAGACATATATGGAAAGCGGAATTGGACCAAGATGAAGAAGGTGTTAAAGTTGAAGGAAGATATGTGTTCTGCATACAGATTAAACAAATAGGGTGATAAAATACACCCCTGTCTTACACCCTTCCTTTTATGCACACAGGGGCAGCTTGCCTGGTGGGACAGGGCCGCAGCCAAACCTCTTGGTAGCAGTAGTGCCATCACTTACTGAGAAGGGGAGGGGCAAGGTGGTGGCAAGGCTGGGGCTGGGTGGGCATATAGCGCTGACCTCACTCCTCCTGGTAAGTGGTTGCTATGCTGCTGCCAGGAGACACTTGCTGTGGCTGTGCCTCACCAGGCAAGCCACTCCAGCATACACAGACAAGCCATGTTTACAACAGGGCCATTGCAAAATATTCTGCCACCTGTGGCAGAGTGGCATTGCTTCCCCATGCACCACTCATATGCACTGACTTTCTCACTCATTTTGCTGCTGCATTAGTGGCAACAGCATGAGTGTGCCAAGAGCTTCCCACCCACAAATGCCTCAGTCTAAGCAAGAATTCTAGGGAACATAACATCCCTGAGTGAAATGGCTCCAAACAGCATCCGTGCTACTGCTGCTTTGCCAAAAGCCCTAATTTAAAAGTTAAGAGTAGCAAATGTTAGACTTCCACAATGCCTCACTCTGAGCAGGGCCAGCAGCAGACATGAGTAGGCCCTTGGGCACCACACTTCAGCAGGCCCTTGGCACAGGGTCACAATGCTCCCAAGCAACCCCTCACATGCAGCTAGTGTGGGCTGAAAGAGGCCTGGCCACCACCTCCTGCGTTGCTGCATCAGCATGGGAGGAGTTGCCTGGGAGGATTGAACTCCCACTCTGTGATCTGTTACCCCTTACCTCAAGCTGCAAATCACACCCCATGACCCAATGCCGGTGCGAATTGTGGAGTGGGAGCTCCACCATTCCTGCCCTAGCCTATACATTTAGGAGGGGCCCTTCTGAGCCACAGGTGTCCTTGGGCCCATGCATAACCTGGCCATCCGCTGGCACCGGGCCTGGCTCTGAGAAAGAACCCTCAGAGTCATTGGAGAACCTTAGAGGAGCATTGTTGACCACTTTGCTACAGTGACAAAGCACCAGCAGCACACCTAGAGCAATAAATGGCAGTGGGTGAGTGGGTGGCCAAAAAAGGGTGCACTGCTATTTCCATTGCACCACCTTAAGTCTCAACGTGGTTAACAGACAGGGCTACCCAAGCATGTTCACTACCCAGAATATCTGCACTAGACAGCCCTTCATGGATGCTACTTTAGTTATTTAAATATCTTTAACCAGACAATTCAGGTTCTCATGGGAGCTCAATGGCATCAGAAAAGAAAATTGGTTTCTCTGCGACCACAACATGGCACCTTTTAAAAAAATGCTGAAATTTGCCTATGTCAACTCCCATTCCATCTACCGTTCTGTTTCAGCTTCAAGGGGAGTGTACTAAGTGTGCCTGTAGCATTGTGATGGGGGTTCAGGACACCCAGACTGAACATTTTTGATGTTTGATATGGCCAACTTGGCCTATTAGAGAATGTATTTTTCTGCAACCTTAATACCCATTTAAGTTCCTTAAGCATTTTTTTAAAAAAAATATTCAGTGGGGTCCAGATGTAAAGAAAAGAGAAAAGGTCCTACCTCTACCACTGACTTTGCATCCAGTCGAAAGTTGAAATCTCCAAAGACAAAATATGAAATTCTCTCAAATCGCTGATCTATAATTCTGAAAAGGCATACAAGGAATAAAAATTAAATGCAGTATGCTCAGCTATATGTGCAAGGAAATAATGTTTAAAGTATCTGACAAAAACAATACCTAGAATTATGAGTGCAAAGAGGTTATATGTGCATGCCCATGAAACTGTTACTAAAACCCTGCCAAGGTGGTGGTGGGAAGAAGGTCTCCAAGATGCCATCAGGCATGTACACTATCCACAAGCTCCTTAAACCAACAGCTCTATGACAGGGATGGAGAGGCCCAAGAATTGCAGGATCCACTTGGTGTTTTTGTTCATTTGTTTGTTTTAAATAGAACCCAGAGTTCCACCAGTTGGAGCCTGGTGCAACGGTCATACACACAAAATGAAAGAATTCTGAGCCGAGGAATTTTTTTTTTAGTATCAGAACTAAATAGATCTTTCATTCTTTCTGCATGCATACCCAATCCGCAAGCTTTATTCATTTCAGCAGTATAATTTAAGGGTGGTAGCTTTGTGTGTGTGTGTGTGTGTGTCATTTTGTTGCTGTTATCATTAAACAACCTGGAATCAGAAATCTTTGCTGATCTACTGAAAATCAGCCAGGGACCTATCAACAGAACCAGATCTATCTTCTGCCCACCCCTGATCTGAGATGATTCTGTACAATGCCTGGAACCATCCTGGAGGAACTTCCCTGCTGCTGACAGAAAAGGATGATGAGCAGGTGCACATACTTGGTTGTATTTGCATGGGGCCATATTCAGGCAACAAAAATGGGCAAGGGCTAGCCATTAATGTGTATAATGTCTCTTGTCAACCTGCCTCAGCCCTCTCACCAGTTTGAAGTGAGGCTATATATCATTTTAGGTTACTTCCACTGTTCTTCACTGTGAATTGACTAGTAGCAGTCAACATGAAACGGGATCCAAATGTAGAGATGTGAAGGCTCGGAAAAAAACAGAAAAAATTTGGGGGGAAATGGGGTTTTCCCTTTTTTTCCTGAAGCCTTTTTTGTTTTTCCCCCGAAAAATTGGAAAAAATGAAGAAATGTGGATTATGGAATGTTTTATTTTAGCATGATGAAACCGAAATTTTCAGAAAAAATGGAAAAATGCAGTATCAGCACTTTTTACAGACTGAAAGTCACTTTGTTACTTCAGGAACATAAAATGTAATTATGTACAAGTTGGTTTGGCAGAAAATTATCACATTTGGTATATTAAAAGTACATTTTATTCAAACAATTATTACAAATTGAATTTACCTTTTTTAAATTTTTACTTTTTTGTAACAAATGGAGCTATAAGCTTCTGAACTGTAAGGGACCTCTTTCATTTTGCCAGTTTATGAGGACCAGGCAAAAAAAACATTTTTTTAAAAAAACAGAAGAGACCATCAACATTAATAACAAAGAAAATTATTTATTACTCCTCTAGCCCTCCACAGTGGCAAGCAGATATAAACTACCCATACCCATAAAAAGAACTGAGGAAAAGGGGGGACCAAGATTCAATGAAATATTTTATTCATCATCTTAAAATAAACATTCCATAATCCATTTTTTCTTCATTTTTTCCAATTTTTCAGAAAAAAACAAAAAAGGTTTTTTCTGGGCCTTCATATCTCTAGATAGGGAAGATGATTGATTTCTATAATAGTTTTAATATTTCAAGGCTGAGTTCAACAACCATAGGAATAAATAGCTTGTTCATGGAAAAACTATCTGTTGCAAAAAACAGACAATCCTGAAAGTAGGAAAGGAATATGTGGAACTGGTTTACTGCTTACTGAAAGAATTTGCTTTAAGCAGTTTTCTGAAGGAGGGTGGGGCATCAGAATATGGTACCCGATTCACTCTGCAGTCTTGCTTTGAATGATCTCAAAGAGATGAATGGATTGGAATGAACAATGTATCAAAATGAACAACATACTCCTTCAGGTTTTATCAGTTAACAACTATAAATCTTGACAGCTCATCAAATATATACAGGAGGGTGTCCCCCCCCCAACAAACCTGGAGGGCTTTAGAAGTTGCGTTATTGTAATCCTGCATTACAATTTCCTTTTGAATATGCCATGAATCAAAATTTCCTATAAAAGGTTGCAATTAATCACCCAGTGGAGTGATAAATTTCAATAGTGTAAAAAGAAAGCAGCCAAGCCATGTCAAGAGCATTAATTTAATGTTTCTCAGTGGGAGGATCTAGTGCTATTTCACACAAGTCTTATCTGATGTAGTATCACATTACCAAAAATACTGTAATTTACCTGCAAGACTTACAACCCAATCCTATGATGCTGCCATAACTGATCATGTGAAAGGCTCTCACTGCTAGAGTGATGATACAGCTGATACCCCTCAACACACCCACCACACAGAGAGAGGGGGGAGGGGGTTCTGCCTAGCTGGTACCTGTTGCAACTTTATTGTAGAGAATATATAGAAGGTATCAGATTAAATACTTAACATCTCTAGTTGCAAAACTTACGTAGGTAGTAAGGCTTATCCAGTTTGGTTAAAAAAAAAGAGGTGCCAGCACTCATATCTTGCTAAAAATACTGTGGATGCTAGCACAAAATGGCTGCTATGGGAAGCAAAAAAAGAGGTGTCAGTACTCTGTACTAGTGAGTACAGTCACACACACAACCCCCTTCCACAACCCTGGGCTGGCCCAACCATTAGACAAAGTGAGATGGCTGTCTCAAGCAGGTAATTTCTGCGTTTCAATTTAAAGCAAATCAAATACAAAAATAGCAGACCAACAAAACTGTCATGGCTAACAAAGGTTTTACAAAAAGGAAAACAACCAATCTAATATAACTGTATGCTCAATTATATAATAAAAAGTATATATAATTTCTAATAGGCAGCTGATTTTTGGCTATCACGTAGGACTAGTGAACTGTTAGTTATTTAATTTATTATTACTATAGTTTTTGCTGCTGAGAGGTGGATGGGAGATAGAGTTGCTTGTGGGATTTTATTTTACTTATTTTGCCTTAGGTGCTAAAATAACATGGCTGGCTTTAGGTAATATGCACCGTGACATGGAGTGGGGGATAGGTGGGGAAAGACAGCCACCATTTGCCAGTCCATCTCAAACAGAGAAATGTCTTGCTTGATTTCTGGGCAGAATAGACAGTACTGTTCAATATAAGGTAGGTTCTTTGGATGAAAGGAAGGAAGGAAGGAAGGAAGGAAGGAAGGAAGGAAGGAAGGAAGGAAGGAAGGAAGGAAGGAAGGAAGGAAGGAAGGAAGGAAGGAAGGAAGGAAGACCCAGGAGGAGCCATTGTGAGAAGGCATGTACGTATCACAGAGACACTGGAAAAACGAGGAAGTGGGCTTTCCCATAAATTCCCTAAAAAGTAGCTGTGCTTGCTGCCATTTTTGGGCAATAGACCAAGAGTTTTATGACAACTCAATAAATAAATGTGTTCTTTATTTTTTTATTTACAGCTTTTTATACCTCCCATTAACAAAAAGGATAGTGTAAACACCCTTGAAATATAAAATACAACATAGACATAACATGAGAAACAAATTTAAACAGCAGGAGAAAAAAGCGGAAGTAAAATCAGCCACAGAGAAAGCAGTAGTACCAAAGACCTACAAAGCACTAACAAATGTTTCTAAAACTGGAAAGCCTTGGGAAATAAAAGAAGGTCATCACCTGGCATCAAAACAGACTACAACGTACATGCTAGGTGTGAGCCTCTTTGGGGAATATAGTCCACAGCTCAGATTCTACCACTGAAAGGGCACTTTACTTTGTAGCATAAGGTTCTACAGTCCGCTTCATGAGGTGAATAAATGTTATTCTCATTTGACAGGTATATATACACACGCAACATGGATACTGAGAAAATAATGTAAGCAATTAAAGCAGTTACAGTAGCAACTGGTGATTTCCCATCCATTGCATTCAAAGGATTGCCTGAGTCATGTAGAAGTAAGAACATCAGTGCATTAAATCTTGTATTCATAACTAAAACGATGACTCTGGCAAGAAAGACAATGTTGTGTGGTACTGCCCTATCCACAGTGTCTGCACAACCACCAATTATGGCAATGCAATGGCAGGGAATTTATAGGATCAATGTGCTCATCCTTTCAGCACAAAATGGAAAGAGCTAGAGCTACATGGTGCTATCTTGAAGTGTATTTTAAAGGGAGTTTTTTTATTTTTTATTTTTGCATTTTCAGATAATAAAGATTTAAATATACTTGTTTGAGTAGTGATACATTTGAAGCAATGTTTAAAACAGGCTTTGCAAATAGTTCAGGGTGCTCTGCTGATGATATGTGCTACACTTTCATCTTATCCAGGTTCTTTGCACCAGCATCACTATTTGCTCCATGATCATTTTCATTGGCTGATTTCCACAGATTTTGGTGTTGGGATGGACCTAAGCATGCAAGCATGAGTAATTTCAGACAGCCAGAGATGCTTGCCTTGCACAACATTACTACTGCAAGTATTCATCTTCCATTTGTCCTGAAGATATACAAGACTTTTTGACAGTATCATATAACAAGGCTTCCATTTTCTCCTTGACAAGAATAATTAATTTCTCATGATTCACATTTATAAGCTGTTACTAAAAATAAAAAGTCCATTAAGCCTATTTGAACATTCTGGGATAATCCAATTTATCCAAAGCTGTATTGGGGTGAGGGTCATGGGATAGCAAACACACTCTTCCTATTTTAAGGTTTTTGTTTTATAAAAAAAAGTTGGAAAGAGGATCCGCTACCTTTCAAAGGTCCATCCCACTGCTCCAATGAGCTGTCCCACTCTCACCAAAGTAAACAGTCCAACCATTCAGAGCTGAAATCTGGTTGCAAAGACTATTCATTAACCACTGTTACCACAAGGGAACTAAAACACTCTTCCACTCCCAGTGACCAAGACCAAACAGAAGTCACAGGAAACAACTGCTTTAAGGGTGCCTGTGATCTCTCTCTCTCTGTTCCAGCCTGCATACTGGATCCATCATTGGCACATGTGGGCATAAACTGGTACTCAAGGTGATTTTATTACTTTGCTGACTAATGATAGGCAACAAGACGGCTAGGACTAGGTCAGATCATATTTCAAAGAGTCCAACACTGAAGTTGCCATGTGAGGTTTGCTCAGCTTCTCATAAACCATGGCGTTTCAAATATCGTACAGTGTTCACTAACACATACTTCTCACACTGGTCTATGGTTCCTTTTAAAAACCTAAGTACTTCCACCTGGGTAACTAGATCAGATCTCCATGCCCGCAATCTCACAGGCAAGTTATAGTTACGTGAATTACTTGCAACATCAGGTACCAGACCTGAGTAACCCAACCTCCTCCAGGTAACAATGGTGATTACATTTTAACTACCGGGCCAAGTTCAAGGTTCTGGTTTTGGGGTACAAATTCCTATACAGCTTGGGACTGGAATACCTGAAAGATCATCTTACCCTTTATATACCCAGTCAATCACTATGCACTGCAGATGCGGGTCTCCTGCAGGTACCATCTTATCAGGAAGTCTATTCTGCACAACATACGAAGCTAACCTTTGGTGTTGTGGCACCTTCCCTTTGGAATTCCCTCCCCTTTGTTATCTTTGTTATCTTTTTGGCACCTACTGAAGACCTTCCTCTTTCAACAAGCCTTTTAAGTAGAGACCTTATACCAGTCTGCATCTGTGTTGGAATTGCTTTTTCAAATGTTTTTAAAGCTTTTTAGAAAAGATGTTTTTAAATATATTTTATTTTAATATGTTTTTAAAGTCTGTTTTTAACATGTTTTAGAGTGTTTTTAGTGTTTTTGTGCTGCCCTGTGCTCCTACTGGGAGGAAGGGTAGGATATAACTGAATGAGCGAATGAGAATGAAAATCAAGGAGAGAGAGGAAGGATAGAAAATATTCAAAAATCACTACCAGGAAATGTCTTAGGCCTGGTTCAGCTGCAACACAGTAAACCATGGTTTGTGAACAAGCCTCAAAGACGCTTATACCCACAGCTCTTTGTTATCCTTCAGTTCCCTCCTTCTCTTCTTAATGCCACAATTCTTTGTGTTTGTTCTTGAACTGAGGAAAAACTACATTGCTTTCAATCTTGGCTTTTAGGTGATGTGCATAGTTTGCTTGGTCAGATGAACTGAGCTGTGGTTTGCTTTAACGCAAGAAGCAGGAAATAGCAGCACATGAGGGGAGCAGGAACGGAGGAGTGGATGAGCCTGAGGGTTCTTTTTCTGGCCTCGTCTATATACAGCCAAATAATTGTTTGGTAGTAAAACTGAATCAGTCTACAGACTGAAGAAGTGCAACTCCGCAGCTCACTCTGACTTTTTTTTTTTTTACTTGCATCTATCAGGCCCAATACATGGTTTGCAAAGAGTTTTCATCTGTGAATATTCCAGAAAAAATAAAACAAAACCATGTATCACAAATATGATCCACTTGCTTACTGTTGTTAGATATGTAGCAGTGCCTTCCCATCGAACTCAACAGTGATTCACATGCCACATTAAATACTCTCACTGAGTTCAATATTTGCAGCAATGGCTGTAGCAAATATAAAAATTCATACTCAAAACTGACTAACTTATGAACTACAAGAATGAAATATTAATTCCTGGGTTTGACCCTTGGTAAATTACAAGTACTGCCTGAGTTTAGCATAACTGAGATACAGAATCCCATACTATGCCCTATCCACACATTTTCCCCACAACTACAAGTCTTCCTGTTTTATTATTTTAATAAAAGCTGAAGTGGAGGACACTAAAATGTTAAGCAGCTGCCCCAGTTTATCCCATTGTTTATGCTACCCCAGATATCAATGGAACTCCAGAGTTGTGATGCACTGGTAGAGTTCATTTCATGGCAAGAGCTGCTTCAATTGCTATTCATGTGAAGAGGGAAAATAAGCAGCAAGGGGCTGTGGGTGGGGCCATTAGATTCACTAGAAGTTTGTGCTGTCAACTCATGAGTTCATCTGCAACTTTTGCAACAGAGCCTTCTCTGCTCATGGAGGCTTCCTGTGTAAATAACAACAACAATAATTCTATCCTATCATTCCTCTCAGAAGGAGGCAGGGCAGAACCTTTATCTTCCAAGGTTCTAAATCCTGAGCTTCCAGGGTTCTAAATTACTCAAGGAACTCCATGAATACTCCCTACTGCAGAAATTACAGCTGAACACATGAGCCACTGGTACAAACAGCACAACAGGGGGTAGGTCTGAAAGTGTGGCCCTGCACTCCCTTGACTCGCTTTCTCTCTTCCATCAGGTAATGACTGAAGAGGTCTAATGAATACAAGACTTTCAGGACACAAAAAAGAAAGGAAAGGGAACCTTTCAAATTTATCTTAACCAAAGTGACATCATAAAGTGTGCTTGTAAAGGGGATTATGCTGATGTTACCTGTAAAGAAATTGAAGAACGTCTAAATCATTACTTTAAATGGTATAAATCAATAAACCTTTAAACACAGCTATACATAATTTCTAGTTAAAACTGAACACTATATTCACCACATTTCAATCCCATACTTTCTCCAAAATGATTAGGTCGGTGTTATCCCATATTAATCTCAACATCCCTGTGAGAAGAGTTGGAGGGAACATAACAAGATCCTCCTGGATCAGACCAAAGGCCCACTAGTCCGGCATCCTGTGGCTAACTAAATGTCTATGGGAAGTGTTCAAGCAAGACCTGAGTGCAACAATGCTCTTCCCGCTTAATGCTCTCCAGCATCTGGTATTCAGAGGCATACAGGCTCTGATAATGGAGATAATATACAGCCATAATAACTAGCAGCCACTGGTAGTTTTATCCTCAATGAATTTGTCTAACCCCCTTTTAAAGCCATCCAAGTAGGTGGCCATCACTTTATCTTCTAGTAAGGAGACAGAGGCCATGTAGCAGGCTTCACCAGAGTGGAGCACTGAAACCATATTTCTGAGGCCCACATTCTAGCACTCTTAACACTGGCTCTTAAGTGCAAAGACTATTCTTCCAAAGGGCTTTCATATTGCTTCCAGCTTTTGAGATTTACTTCCACCAATTCCTATGAACTGTTTTGTCTTTGTTCATGTGGGAAGAAAATACAAGGGGGGATTAATCTCTACTATGGGGTTGCATTCATAACCTCACTTTCTATCTTTTTTTATTAAGAGCCTCACTACTATCCCAGTCACAAACTCATAAATTAACACCAAAAATGCATTATATTGGGGATAAATGATTGTAAAAATGTGCATATAAGGCAAAACTGCATTGCAAAATTTATCTGTTTGGAGATATGTGCGCTAAAACGCTGACAAATTTTCATGAGGTCTTTTACAAAAAAAAATCACAAACTGATGTGAAAACATGGCAAACTGAGTTTAAGATTAAATGGAGAGAAAATGAAATTGAGAGATTCATCCATTATACTCATAGTACAATCCTATGCATGTTTACTTAGAACTAAATCTTGAAGCATTACTCCCTAATTAACACATCTATGATTGCAGACTATAGTATTAATTTAGTGCAACCTTTTTAGACTCATTTGTAATACAGAATAAGCTTGAAAACCTATCTCTTCATATGTAAAAGTAAAATGTATTCTTTGGTGTAATTAAACTGTATTCAATAAATATCATTCAAAATCTGCAGCAAGGTGATTAGGATCCATATGACTGTTCTGGGTCCCACAATATGTGTTTTACACTATCAAGTTTATTCAGTGTTCCAAATGAGTATTAGTGACCAGGAGAGATGCAACTGGCATTCACTTACTTTCACCATGTATTCCCTCTCACACTGCCACTAAGATGGACAGGATTTTTGTTTGGGGGGGGGGGAGAAGGAAACAGTTGTATATCAGCTATTTGTGTGTCTGCATGTGCACATGCATGGATGTGTGCGCGCGTATGCTGGGATCTGCTGAACATGATTCAGTGTGACAAGAGGCACAGTGATCTGGCTAAACCATTGCTCAGGGCACTTTGTAAAGAGGATCAACTGCATTATTCCTTTAATAGCCATGTCTAATGCAATAGGCTAGTGGGTTTTGTCCCAAGCCAAGGTATCAGCCGCAGGTCAGAAGGTAACATTCTGTTTACAAGATTATTTCCTAAAGCATTTATCTCGCTTTCCCTGTGAAACGTTGACTTTTCTGTTTGTAAGGGGGCCAAAAGAATTGAGGGAATGGGAAAAATTAGCTACACTGGGCTGGAGCTGAATGGAATTAAGTGGGAGGTCTGAGAGAGGCCTGCTGTGGCTCTCAGCAGGATACCTTATTAGCCACGTCATCGCAGTTCATTCAGGCAAACAGTAACACTGTCACCGACATTCCCACACAAAGACAAAGTTCTTCACACAGTCTATAAACATGCTTCCCCTGGCCGATTCATCCTAGCTTGACACCACTGAAAAGAGGGTTCTTCTCTCACTTTTTTTCTAAATGAGTAACAAAACAAGACAAAAATCCTAACCTCTGGCCAAACAGGATGAATGGAAGGAGAGGAAAGGAGCAGCATTGTCACATTTCAAGGGTAGAAACAATTTGGAGGTCAAAATTATTTATTTCGCACAAACACCCTTTCAACAGTATGAAAAACTTGAGAGGTTAAAGATTAATATTTGATCTACTTGTCCGAGTACCAGTAAGTCCCACCATGTATGTGCCTTGAAAGCAGTGACATTAAAACAGTGCTTCAGAGTTATTCTATGTTAACAATGAAATAAGTTATATTTAAAAAAAGCTTGGCACAACAAAAATTAATTTCAACAAATATTTAGTTTGAAATGCATGCAAACAAGAGAAGCAATGATATAGTGGTGAGCTCAGCAGTGGCACAGAACAGAGTTTAAACTCTTCTCAAGATATATTTAAAGAAAGCTTTGTAACATTTTGAAAGTCCCATACTTCACATTAAGTCTAACTTCTATAAGGCAGCTGTCATTAAGGTACCTTGACATCTATAAAGTGGCCTTTATAGAAAAGCATGATACGTATATAAAATTTTCATCTAAAAAAAGGAAAGAAATGCTTTTAGAACAACAAAAAATATTGAATCCAAAGAATGCAACAATTGATTGTATCACTTTGGTGTACATTTTTGGTAGGTCTGCGTTTTTGTGTGCGTTTGTTTAAATGACTTCTACTTAAAAGTTAATCTAAACTTTGAACCAAGACTCTATTTTGAAACTTTAAACTTTCAGTTTGAATCTAGTAAAAATAACACCGCAGTAGGTCTGAGTATGTAAGGCGAACAATTCTTTTCACATTGTATATCCTCACTGAAACATTTAGAAAGCAGTTCAGATAAGCGAAACAATAGGAGTGTTTGCATACATGAAGGATACTAAATCCCCACTGTTCAAAGCACCAAGAAAGGGACTCCCAATGTGGTATCACAGTAAAGGTCACAGAAAGGTTATTGGACAGAGGATGCTGCATTTTATATTTATTTTATATATATGAAGTATGGTTAGTAAGCAGTTTCACCACCTAAAGAAAGAAAATGTTTAAAATAACATTTAAGAGATACTGGAGCTATATTGCTGAATATGGATAGCAACAAGATGTTAAATGCTTATAGGAATTCCTTATCACACATGAACTCATGCTCTTAGATATTCTGGGGAAGCCCTGTTCCAAGTGCTCACCACGTTAGGAAATCAGATTCGCTCTTACAAGGGCAAAGCTTTCTCTGCTGCAGTAAGACTCCCTCCTGCAGGAGGCTTGTTTGGCCCAGTCCAAAACAAGTTACCTCCCAAAAGACGGCAAAGGTTTTCCTCTTTTCTGACAGCATGTGGAATGCCCAATGATTCAAAACAGTGCTCTGTATTCATGGCTTTACTGATAGATCTGTAATGTGTCTGGTCTATAGGTGTGCTGTGCCAAAAATTTCTCCTGCATTTTTTCTCCCTCAGTTTACAAAATACAGTAGAAAAAAAAATTGCATCCAAAAATTATGAGAGAAAATTTCCATGAAATTCTCATGGTCATGGTGCAGAGTTTTTGGTGTGCTTACCTTACTTTCAAGGTGGTCAAGGAGTGTTTGTGAGTGTCCTTTCTTTCATTCTACAAATCATCTCCCCAGAGTGATTTGTACTCTGCAACCTTTCTAACTGCCTGCATTTCCTAAACACCCCATGACATACTCGGCTGGGCTGGGCTGGGTTCTTCATGAGAAGGCAGGGAGGCTACCTACTATGTGCCTGACAGCTGTCTTCTTTTACTTTTAAACAAATCAGTGTGGATATTTTTAAAGGAAGGACTTCCCTTCAATATAAAACCAGCAAGGGCACCAGTCTCAGGGGCTCAGTTTCCAGTCTCTCTGGCTTCCTGTTAAATTCAGGAGGTAACACCTCCCAGGGGACTTTTTCAGATCAGGAAATACAGGCACCTGGGGAGACTGCAGAGCACTGGAGAAATGTTTAATGGAAAGAAAAAACATACAGGCCACCCTTACCTCAGCCACCTTGCAATGGTAAGATAAACTCAACCCACACCCAACAAGGTGCCTTTAGAAAGAGGGAGAAAAGGGGATGCCTCTTTCACAGGGAAATAAAACTTTTGAGAAATTGGAGGAGCAGGGGTGTAGTCATCAGAGGACTTGGGGGTGTCTCAGACCCCTTTGTTTTTTGACAGCAGGGTCCCAACATGGTCCCTGTGTCACCAGAATTGTATGAATCAAGGAGCATGAAATGAGGTTAGTCAACTACTGAGTAGCTAACACTCTTCCCTTTCATGCTTATTGGCTCTTAGGGATGTCTGTTGTTGTAGAAGAAGACATTAACAAGGATCCCATTCTCAACCCAGCAGGACAAAAAAGATGGGAGGGGTATGGCTGTGACTATCATGAAGGGACCATGCACTTTTGAATTTGCCAGTGCACAGCTGTGAAGGAGAGGTTATGCCATAGCACTGCTCTATAAAGGAAGGCAGATAAGTAGTAATAAACAGTGGTATGGAAGTAAAGAATCATAGGGAGGGACTACAGCTGAGTGGCAGAGTGTGTGCTTTGCATGCGGAAGGTCAAGTCCTGGCATCCCCAGGAAAAAGAATGAGGAAGCAGGTGATCCTCTCCCCAAGAGCCTTCAAGAGTGCTGCTACCAGTTAAAGTAGACCATACTAGACTAGTTGGAAACATAGCCTGAATTAGTAAAAGGCAGCTTCCTATCTTAATTCTGTGAGCTCAAGGAGGCTTTAGGCTCACCCACTCAAACAGCAACCTCTGACTGCACCCTCACCCCCCCCCCAAAAAAGCCATGGCAAATTCCTCTTGAAACTGAAGGGACGCAAACACAACTGAGAAATTGCATTTAGGCTTCCTGTTGAAAGAAGAAGAAAAAAATCACAAAGTCCAGTGAGCTAAGGCAAGCCTCTTGTGTGATGTGAAACAGCTCTTTCAATCCTGGCTGGTAAAAATTAAAAACAAAGCAAAAAAACCACACCTCCATGTGGTTTAATTATATAATGCAGAGTTAAGCAGGTGTTTTTCCTTCCACTTATCATATGGTGGATTCACAAAGGTGAATGGTTTCCATGCTGTCCTTTCTGAATATTCTTTGTTTCACACTGTGAGGAGATACTAGGATCAAAATGCATGTTACTCTTTATTCGCAGTGTACGGCTACGTCTCTTCTTTTTCTTAAATTAATTACAGCTGCAGGGAGAGGGGGGATTGTTATTGGGATTGCAACACACGGGAAGGGGAGGCTTATCCCTTTCTTCCTAATCTGTTGGGCATGGCTAAGTAAAAAAAGTTCACACTGGTGTGAATTGGAGCTTTTTCTTTTTTAACTAAGCCTCTCCAGAATTATTCCTCTCTTATTATACCTGGGTCCATCCAATGAAACTGGGGAAGGGCCATAGCTCAGAGAAGGTGTCTGAATTGCATGTGGAAGGTCCCAGCTTCAATTCCTGATGTCTCCAGGTAGGGCTGGGAAAAGCTCCTCTCTCAAACCCAGGAAAGCTGCTGCCATTCTGCTGAGCTATAAGGACCCATGGTCTGACTCTGTATAAGATACATTTCTATGTCCCTAGATGGACAGAAGTACTTCACATAGTTAAACTATGAAAGATGTTATGAAGGCCACCAACTTTAAAGCGGGATGGCTTTAAAAGGGTATTAGACAAATTCATGGAGAATAAGGCTTTCAATAGTTACTACTCATGAGGGCTACATGCCACCCCCAGGATCAGAGGTAGCGTATCTTTGAATACCAGTTGCTGGGAACAACAGCAAATGCCCTCATGTCCCAGTTATGGACTTCCTAGAGGCATCTGGTTTGCTACTGTGGAAAAAAACCAGGATGCTGGACTGGATAATCCTTTGGTCTCTTCTACTAGGGCTCTTTTATGTTCTTTAGTTCTTTGAAAAATCTTGCAACAACTTGTACTGTCCTTTTGAACAATTCTTCTTGTGGCTATGACCTACAGAATATATCCAGGCAGACAGTCTAGAAACAACCCTTTCTTAAAGGAAAATATAATTGATGGCAATCTATGAGTAACTGAAAAAGGCCTAATGTAAGTGCTTTCACTGACATGCTTGAAATGTTGTAATATTGACATTAAAAAGCTTAACTTTATCATATTCTTGAGCCTCTTGCTTTTTTGATAGAATAGCTAAAACCTATTAATAATACAAAAACATTTCAAAAGGTCAACCAGCAAGCAACAAGATGAAAGGTGTTGTCAAGAAGCTTAGGTAATCATCTTAATACTCAGTGCATTTGCCAGGACTATTTAACTAATATGCTACTTCACTTTTAATTTCAATGTAGTGCCACATGAACAAAAAAAAGCCGTATTTTTAAATTAATTACCATGTCAGCAGATATTAGGATGGCAAAGAAGACACCATCAATAATATATATGTAATTCAGCAAAAGGATTACAAGAAGAGCTCTAAAAATCAATTTTTAGAGCTCGAAAACTGGCTCACTTTAGTCAGAACGATATTTCCCTACTATTGACAAAACCATGATCTTATCTGACACTGACATTCACCTAATGCAATGTTAGATATGTATAATGATATAAGCACTTGTCAATTCTGCTACAATAAAACACAACTCTACTCCCGTTTTGATGGGCAAGACTGCTGTAAGTGCACGCTGTTTCCTTGCAACTAAGTGTTTTTTTGTTAGGAATGGACAGAGCAATCTATTTCACATCTTTTGTATTGTTAAATTCAGAGAAGTGTGAAATGTGAAGAAAACTGTGTTCTGATCCATGTATAGGGGGAGTGTGATTTGGGTCAGTTCGCTTTAAAATGTGGACAAAACAAAATCTATCTCCACACCTACTTGTAGCACACAAAGGCCTTAAATCAAAAGCATGCAGTTCACAGATTTGTAGGGAAGCAGTTCATTCATAAAAATGATCCTGTGACTTAAAGGTATAACACTTTGTGCTAACTCTGTCCTGTGGGCCCAAAGTAATTGCTCCAATGGAAATAACTGGACAGGCAAGGCCAGGAAATGTTGGGTTTTGTGGCCAGTTAGCTACTACTCAAAACTTTAGGAAGCATACTTGTGTATTTAAGCTCAACTCATGCCAAATTCAAGATGAGCAATATAATGATAATCACGTCCTTGATTAACTGCTTGGTACTTCACATTTCCTAAGAGTCTTCTGTATAGGAATTGATATGAAACTTTCATGTAGATTGTAAAATGGAACCATTATACTTGTTTTCTAACCTAAATACAAAAAAGTATGAACATGGCAGAGAGTCACAGCTAATTGTGGCATCAGACTGAGTGTACAGACTGATTAAACACTTCAATGATCCAGGAATTCCACATAAGTGGAAGAAAATATAACATGTTCCCACTATTGGTGAGGGGAAGAACATTTTACCAAGGACATTTTCTATGTGATACCAGACAGGTCAGTCACAAAATATTGCAAGAGTTTGTTACTACTTGTCTTTCAGTGACTTCAAGCTGGACAGATCTGGTGCCTGTGGGAAGTAGATATGATGTTCCATACTTGTGTATTATAATGTTCCGTCAGGGCTGTTAGCAGACTCAGTGGGCCCTTGAAGGCAGAGGCTTAAATAGGCCTAGTTAGCATGGATCGTGGAGCGGGAGTTACACTTGCCCAGCCACAGCAGCAAGAACCCCTCTCAGTACTGGGGTCTTCGGCCATTGCCCCACCTGCCCCCCCGTTGGCACCAGGTCTGTATTCCATATGTATTATAATGTTTATAGTAAGACGTTTGTATTAGGATGTGCAAGGTAAGTGGTGAGTGTTGGGAAGGGGGAATTAGTGAGTAGAATGATGGAGTGTGCTGGTTGGTGATTGGCTGAGAGACTGGGGGTTGAGTTTTAATATTTGAATGTTTGCAGTTTGTCAGGTGGATAGGGTTATGATCGGGAAGTGTGAATGGGGTTGTGGTTTTAGAGCTGGTTAGTTAGTCAGTGTAAATTCAACATGTTTATCATTTTGGGATTAGACTGAGAAGGAGTGGAGGCAGATTAGGAATATTTAGTGGGCAGAGTAGGCAGGGATATTAAGAGTTAAAATGACCTTGAGTAGCATAAATGGTGTACCATAAGAAATGTATTGAAACCACATGCTTAATGAACACAGAGTGAACTTGCTTATTTTATTAACTGTTACTTTAATAAATATTGTTTGTTTACACACACATACGCACACGCCTAGTCACTGGCTATGCTAGAAGGGAATTAGATACACTTATCTATGGTGGCAACAACTCTCTGAAGGAGTGACATAGTAACAGGTTTCAGGAGATTAACCCAGCCCTGTGGACTGGGATAAAGTCACACAGGGGGGTTGAGGCTTGTCTGGATACCTGGACTTTCATAGAGGGTCTGGGGAAAATAGAAGAGATTCCCTAACACATCATTGCTCAAGTTGGTGTGACTGTTAAAGTATGTCTTCATCTGCTAGGAGCACTGTGTTAGCAGGGTAAAAGTGCAAACAGCCAGATATCTAGTTCAGACCAAACATATAAATCTTGACCTCGCTATTTTCACCCAAGTGAAAAAATAAAAAAGACATCAATCAGAGAGATAGCCATACATATAATGAGAAGTAGTAAAAACAACCAACAATATTTTTATCAGTTTCATAACTATGTTTCCAAAACAACCTGAAAGCAAAATGCAGTCACTGCTATCTCCTAATTCTCCCAGAAGTAATAGAAAGAGCCCTCTCAAAAGCCATAACTCCATAGGATGGTGGAAAGAATAGGTTAGGCAAGTCTCCTGGCGCAGTAAGTTTCAGACAGTTGGTGAAGTCACTGGAAAAACATGCACAGGGCTCCAGATTCACATCTACATAACAGAGACAGAAGGGAAGGTACACTTCCATTGACAATGTGCAGTGCTGATGAGTTTGCACATATTAGATTTGTATTCAACACAGACTTCCTATCAATGCTGAGATCCAGCAGGCTTCTTGAAAGGTGGTTCGCAAAGCAGTTATGCTTAGGTTGACTAGCTACAAAAGTTAAGATCCATCCAAGGCCATCTGTGCACGCAGAACACTGTTTCATCAAAAGTATCTGCAGGAAATCCTACCTTTGTCTGCCACTATTGGATCAGAGCAACAGTGATTTGGTTCAAGTGTCATGGACAAACCATGGCTTGGCCTTCAGAATGGTACCTCAAGCTGATGCACTCCCTCCTTCTTCCTTTCATCATGTGTTCCAGTTTGTCTTTGGGTTGAGTCTCATGAAGTGCTATGTGTGAACTGGGTAAACCATAGTTTCTGCAAACAAAAGGTGTCCCCATCCCTCACTAGTATTGAAAGTTGCCATTAGAACTAGGTTTCCAATTCTGATTTGGAGGTAAATTGTCGTTTGTGGCCCCTGATGTCTGGACCAGACTACTTGAAATGTGAAAGTATATTCCAGGAATTAAAAAACGTTCCCTCTTGTTGTAGAAATCTAGATCTTTTTACAATAAATAAAGCCATTGGGTGGGGGGACTTAATTAGAAATGAAAGAATTGAACTTTATTTAGAAGAAATAGCTTTCAGATATTTTTCTGATCACAAGAAAGTCTTAACATAAATCTTCAGATTAAAGCGACAGCCCACCAAGCCCCTTTAGAGTGTATAAAAACGCTTGCAAGTGAATCTCTCTCTTTTTGCCCTGCATTACAAACTGGCTCTGCTGGGTACAGGGAGCTAATCACATGATTCTACTGTGATCAGCTGTGGTCTAGGATTGGTTTCTGTATGCACTGCAATATTTGCTGCCAATGAGAGTGCAGAAGACCAGTGTGTGCACTGTATTGTGTGTGCCTATGTTATATGAATAACAAATATTCATGACTTTTTGACCAGTGGTGTCAGGCTCCTATAAAGATGAACACGAGAGGGAGTGTCAGGCACTGATGACAAAATTGAATTTAACAAGGTACTTAGGCAGCAGGTTTATATTTTGAGGGGTAAGGTATAAATATACCTGTTTTACACCATGTATTTCCCTTGTAAGAAATAAGAAGGCAAAAGTTAAGTGAGATGGCCCTATGCATTGTTTAAAAGTTATCATCTTATCTGATGTGCTGGGAAAAAAACATTCTAGTGGTATCTATAGATCCAGGCCACAACCCTATCCACATTTGCTAAGAAGTAAGCCCCAATGAATAGAGTAAGCCCCAACAAACATAGCAGGACCTACATCTGAGTAAACATGTACTACCAGTGTCTTTTCCTAGAAACTAAAATGTATCTGGTTGTATTTTAAAATCTCTACCAAGAGAGGCTTGCTTATGTTACTATTCCTTAAAAAATTATTCATATAAATAACAAGAAAAAAGACATGTTTACAAACACTCCAATTGCTCAAATGACCCAGATCTTTAACACTGCCTAGTGCCTAGAAACGAAGTTGCTTTTCTTCACCTCATTCAGCTGCTAGTTCTGGGAAAAGCCCAAAGAGAAACATTTAGATTGGAGGGGTCTTTGAGAAGATGTGACAGTTGACTGATGAGCATCCATAAAATGACAAAGAATTGCTGTGTGGAGTCTGTGCATCACATCGCCTCACCCTGGGAAACTAATTGCTTTGAATTGTTAATAGTAACATTATTTTTCTGGCAATCATTTCTTTTGAATACTCAAAATGAGCATGAAACAGCTCCTTTGACTGGACATAAAAGTTAAATGTCCCAATGTTGATCAAATTAACTTCAGCTATGTGACAATGGACTATATTTGTGAGAAAATAATGAAGGTCACAAAGGGGGCTTTATGCCAAGATTTCACAGTTGTAATGTTAAAAAAAATGTTTCTGTTCAACTTGGCCAAGCTACATTTTCTCTCTAAAACAGAAGGGCACTGTCACATTTGAAAGCCAAGGGGGGGGGACACCCCCCACACTTTGGGTAACTTCAGGATGTTTCAGAGATTGGCACAACAAGAACTGCTCTGGTTACTCTCTCAACACCCCTAGTTGCAAGATTACTTTTTTCTGAATGTACATAAAGCATCTAATCCTTCAGTTCTTGCTTTGGAAAAAAAATGTGTTGGTTGAGTTCCTTCCCTCCTTGCTAGAATGCAGATCTGATTCAAAATAGTCAAAACTCTCTGTGATTCAGGGAAACTGTTAAGAAGCATACACAGTAACTATGCAAAGTACTGAACAGGAAATTATATTTCCAAATATGCAAATAGTTTGTTATGTAAAAAAACGTAAGAACAGGATGCTACAGAAATTGTTTCCATGTGAAGTTTCTGCGTTTCATTGTAATTCTTACCATAAAGCTTTGACATTGCTTTCAAGCTGGTAAAGCTATTTTTTTTCCTTATAAAAAAGATATGAGTCCTCATTAGTACTGAACAGCTAATAAAACAATTCTATAAAAGCTTTAAAAATTATTAAGAGCACATTATATACTTGCTCAGTTTTTCCTTTGGCAAATTTGCCAACTTTTTATCAACTTATTATCCTTTTCTCTGTCGTCATCATTCTCAGCCGTTTCTAATATTGGGGGATGTTAGACTACTTACAATGCTATAGTGGTGCAACTCTTTTCAGTCAGCCTTTTTTTTTTTTAAAAAAAAGTCAATTTGCATTTGTTTCTTTTTCTAAATAATTAAGATGGAATGCAATCTACACAAGTCACTTCAATCTTGCATAAATAGTAGCAATTAACTAGTGTTCACACTGGCCGCTATGCATCCAGAAGACAGGATTGCTTCACTTACTCCCACAGCGACTTAAATCAACTGTGAAAAGATGTTTCAGTTTCATTCAGTGAGGGTTTAGCTCATTAAACTCTTTTCCTTCTCAGCATTGTTCCTGGAGCTTGAACAGCATTGCTGTTAAATGCTCTTTAGCAGTTTAAAGGCTTTAGCGGAAAAGACATCAGCCTCTGGTTTTAACAGCACTAAATCTGCATTATTAGGGCATGCAGATAAGGGGATTTAAAGGCCTGGCTTGAAACCTCTCTCTTCTGTATTTATCTGGCACCACCATTGCTCCTGTAGCTCAGCTGGAAATGTAGATCTATGAAGCTTTAAAGGGAGATTAAAAGCCAAGAAAAGAAGTAGTTTCTTTCCTATAGATGTTCTCACTTTCCCCTTTCCTACTGTCTGAAGGAGTGATGGCAGACAATGGTCCAAGATGGTTCCCAAAACCTTCTGAATGGGGGCACTGTTGGTGGTAGAATTCATTCAAAGTGAGTTTCAATGTATTGTCCTCCCCAATCAGCAGATCAGAATAGAGTTTGCTGGTGGCTGCCAAAAGGTTAGCAGCGCTGATGAAAGGGGTTTCCCATTATTCACTGCTCTTACAGAACTCCTCTTTTGTGCTGAGCAGCCCATCATTTCACTATGGAGGTCCGGATCTGCGGCTGGCTGCTTTCTCAAAATGAGCAATCGATGTGAATGCAAACCCCCACAGTGGTAGTGCCGCCTAAAATTGAAGGTTTTTCTTTTCTGAAAAGGCAAGAGAGCTGGGTCTGGTTTTGGCACTGTCACATTGCAAAGATATACCACTGTGACATCCTTGACCCACAGTTAACACTATTGCAACCAGACTAGTTCCTTACTCTTGCCAAGACATTCAAGGAGGGGGTCTAAAAAGTCTCTAAAACAGCTAAAAGGAAACATCTAGGGCAAATATTAAATAATTCACAAGTGCCTTTACAGATCTGTCAGGTCCTTTAGACCACAACAAGAAAGAGAGTTAGAAATAAATACCACTACCACCACAAAAAATCTTTCCCCTTAAATAACATTAACAAACGCACATTAAGTAAGTCTAGCTGGTCAGTGCAACAGTCCAATAATATAGCATACAGTACAGTGGGTGGACAGAGAGCCAATCATGGTCTAAGAGTGGGCCACTCATCGATTTCCAGTGGACCACCTACTGCTTGCTGGTTGCTAGGATTCATGAAAGAATCCTGGGCCAGGTGGAACTTAATCTCATCCTGAAAAGCACTTCTTAAACTCTTAAGGCCTGGGTCTTTATTTTATTTTACATTTCTCAGTTCTAAGTTTATACT
The DNA here is from genome assembly GCF_030035675.1 of Rhineura floridana. Classification (NCBI taxonomy): domain Eukaryota; kingdom Metazoa; phylum Chordata; class Lepidosauria; order Squamata; family Rhineuridae; genus Rhineura; species Rhineura floridana. The sequence goes on from NC_084486.1 coordinate 52,576,608, forward strand.
TTTATCTGTTAAAGTGTCTGTACTTGTTCTGTATGTGGGTTGCTTGCAATGGTCTGTAGACTACGCAATAAAGATTGTTGCTGAAACTCTTCAGGAAGAGTTGATAATAATAATAATAATAAATTTAATTTCTTCGTCGCCTATCTGGCCAATGGCCACTCTAGGCGACTTACAAAATTATTAAAATACAATTAATAAAATACAGTAACAATAGATCTACAACAACAATATTAAAACTGGGTAGGAGGCATTACAATTATATCGATTAACCCTCCCCGGATACCCCGAAGGCCTGCTGAAAAAGCCAGGTCTTTAAGGCTTTCCAAAATACATTTAGGGAAGAGGCATGCCGGAGATCTTGCGGGAGGGAGTTCCAAAGAGTGGGGGCCGTCACTGAGAATGCCCTCTCTCTTGTACCCGCCAATCTGGCTGTTTTTGTTGGCGGGATTGAGAGAAGGCCCTGTGTGGCCGATCTTGTCGGGCGGCATAATTGGTGGCGTTGAAGGCGCTCCGTGAGATAAACTGGGCCGAAACCGTATAGGGATTTAAAGGTCAATACCAACACCTTGAATTGGGCTCGGAAAACAACTGGAAGCCAGTGTAGGTCGAACAACACTGGTGTGATGTGATCTCGGCGGCGACTATTCGTAAGTAGTCGAGCCGCCGCATTTTGTATCAGTTGAGTCCTCAGGATCACTTAATACAGATCTGGTTATGCCTGAACTGCTGAGAGAATCTGGGTATTCTTGCTTTATAAATTGAGAACCCATTGTTGAAAAGACTGACATCAGACCACTCCTACATTAAGAATTAAAAACACCACCACTTGTTGAATCACCGGTTCTGGCATTTGGGTGTGTGGGAGGTGATGGTGGTGGAAAGTGACCATTAGTAGACTTTTTAGCCAGCGAGGAGCAGAGAGGCTGGGGCACCCCAACCAAGACAATACACTGGAGACTACTACTAGATAACTCAAGCAAGCAAGCCAAGACATATCCCAAATTCTTTTTAAAAATATATATTTCAAAATATAAATCTGTTCTCAGTAGTAACCTCCTCCATTTTAAGCAAAGAAAGGTGGATGTAAAAATCAGTGGAAAAACACTGAATTTACATTTAATATTAAGTTTTCTAGAAGAAACTTTCACTATATGATTATTCTAAAATGCTTGTATTTTGCTAAACTGGTTATCAGATACAGTTTGAACACACGTGCAAAGGCAAGCTACAACCAAATGTGCACTAATGACATACATTGAGTTATGCAAAGATGACACATTTAGTAGCCAGAGCTCAGTCACAGATCCCCTAGGTGGCCATCAGCAAGTTAAAAGTTAAACTTCAGTTTCTCACATTCTCACCATCATCATCTGTAGACCACTCTTCAACAAGAATTCTCTTCAACTCTTGGCAATAAAATACAAAGTAACACATCAGCAATAAAACCATAAAATACCAATAAAATGGGAACAGTAGAACATGACAATGGTAACAAAATAAAAAGCACAAAGTACTGGGTGTATAGAAGACAGGTTAAAATATATTGAAAATGTTTTTAAGATATTAGAGGATGCTGACTGAAATTCATAAGCATCAACCTTAGGGTGTTTCCTATGTATTTAATGGGATTACCACAGAACCTATATCAGTAAGTGAGTTGCAGGAACAACAAAAACATGCTGTTTATGCCTAGTTTTCCTAGCAAAAGAATACCTCGCATGCCCACCAGTTCATTGGCTTTCAGGAAAAAAAATGAAATACCCGTCCAAAAGATTGTTAATGCCAGTGGGGCAAAGCTGCATCAACAGCCTCCTGGAAGGAGCATTGCTACCACTTACTGGGAGGGGAAGAGGTGATGTCAGGGCTGCATGGGTACACTGGTGGTAGCATTAGATTGGCTCTGCTGGTGAATCCATACAGCCCTGAATTTGCAGCTGTCTCAGTTCTCCCCTTCCTGGTAAGTGGCAGTGCCACTGCTGCTGGAAGGCTATACTGAGGCTCCACCCCATCGTTCCATGGTTTGTAGTTTTAAGCTTCTATTTCATTTTTTACACCTCTGCTTTGGGTACTTGGAGATTGGCCTTTTTTTTTTTAAAGTCACAATGATATTTTCATATCCAGAACATAGTGCAGAATGCAGAGCAATAAAAGAAGCTAAAAGAGCATCTACAACCTACCTGTCAAGTACATAACCAAGGGCCTTATGCCTTATTCCTGAATAAACCGATGGGCTTGTTTCCCAAGCAACTAAATTGGAAGCATCATGGAAAAGGTGAATGTTTACCAAGTCAAAGGCACTGTGACAAAAGGAAGAAAACACAGACTCAGAATAAAAGTAAGGGCAAATAACAAGAAGGAAAAGGATTCGATCTTACTGCACAACAATCTTAATAATCACAGATTAGAAAACTCTATTTTTAAACTCAAGTAATGAAATTAATTGAAATGAGCCTGGATCTAGCTGTCATAAGAGATGTAAGAAGGCATCGTTTTCCTTCCTGTATTCGTCATATGCAGCACTGTTTTTGTGCCACTGTAGTTCATCTTCTGCCAAAAACTACGTTATTTATCTTGCCATCTGCTGTGGCAAAATTATGTAACTTATGTATACGTTGATATTTTTTATCCACTCTATTCATTTCAATGCAAAGGAAATGCAATGCAAATGCAATTGTGTATCATCTATGGACTGAAAGGAACAACAGCAGCAATACCAACTACATTTGCTGGCTTGATTTCTGTTGTGCACATGGGATGAATAAGCAAACATCGACAATTTCTGTTCCTTCTTCTGCTTTCATTGGAATCTGACATCCCTGTCATATACAGACCTCCATCAGCTTTTCTATTTTTATATCCATTTAAACATTTAGGACATCTCCAATTGTCACATTCCACTTGCACATCTGATATCCGTTGTATATGCTCCCTCCATTCACTCCTGTAGTTCCCCCACCCTATTGGAAGAGGGGAGGAAGGAGAATCCTATCACATTCGCTGGCATGATGCTGGATCATGCCCTTAATATGACATTCTTACAAACATCAAGCACTGTCACTGTCAGGTATTAAATCAGTATCTGAAACCATGGCCTGAACCTGGTTTCTGAAACTTAGTTTGCACTAACTGCGGTTTGCCATTACATCCAAACTTGGACTACACATTGGTGTTAAAAATGAAATTATAAAGCAGGAAAGGAAACTGTAAATCTATAAATGTTTGAGAGCCAGTGTGGTGTAGTGGTTAAGGTGTTGGACTACGACCTGGGAGACCAGGGTTCGAATCCCCACACATCCATGATGCACACTGGGTGACCTTGGGCCAGTCACTGCCTCTCAGCCTCAGGGGAAGGAAATGGTAAACCACCTCTGAACACTGCTTACCATGAAAACCCTACTCATAGGGTCACCATAAGTCGGGATCGACTTGAAGGCAGTCCACTTCCATAAATGTTTATTCTAATATCTAGCACACACAGTGAGATCCATTGATTTTATTAGACATTGGATCTAAAGTGTTTTCTGCCTATGTACAAAATCACATTCCCCAAAATGGGAAGCAACTTAGATTCCTGTCTCTTACTAGGAAATAAAACTTTCATGATTCTACTAGGAACTTTATACAGACTGTAAATCACATATTTAAACCATGCCATTTGCAAAGTCAATTTCCTTGTGAATAAAATGCATAATGCGAAATGTATAACATTTATTTTTGCAAGTGACACGAAATTATGCAAAACCTGGTGCATAACTTATTACCTCTACAACAACAGAACTGTTTTGCAATTCAGTGCATAATAGAGCATCAGTCAACATAAAAGGTATTGCTTTGAAATACTTCCACATTACATACCAGTCAGTAATACACCACCTTGTTCGTATGAAGCCTTTTCTGGACCATTTACACTGAAAGGCAAAACAAAATACAATAGAAATGTATTTAAAATACATTTTACATACTTAAAATAAAGAAAATACAAAACAAAGAATCAGTCTGTTAATAAGTTATGTAGAAATTTATTTGTAAAAACTTTCATTGGGGGTAATGAAAATAAATAAATAAACTAAACACATGGTTCACTACAGCACTTTAGTCATAGTTAAGGGCAGGCCTCTACATGACTTTGGCAAGTATAGCACTTCCCTCATGCTGATCTGTGAAGGGCAATGTGGATGGAAAGGGGTTGTGGAGCTATGCCTCTGGCTTTGTGCCTCCCCCAGCCTTGTCATCCATGCACCTGAGGTGGGGAACCTTAAGCATGTAGGCTTCCCCCCACCTCAGAAGTCCATGTTACTGCATGGACAGCCAGGTGAGGCAGGAAGGGGAACCAGATACCATCAGAAGCAGGGCCAGAGGGGTGGCTGGCAGCCTCTTTCTAGCCATGTTGCCCCTTCATGCAAGTATTACCTATGATTGAGTCTATTTTGATCTCATCCCTTCTCCTGAAGGATCCCAGGGTGACCATGTAACATTCATGTTAACACAACACAATAAAAATAATTCCAAACACACACACACACACACACACACACTTCCAGCTGCATGAAGCGATGCATAGAAGCGGGCTTATATATTCCCCAAACCTGCTTTGTCCTATGTAATGTCAATGGGAAGCATTTACAGAGTAGCACTTCAAAGTGGGAGGAGAGTACTGATCCATTCCCGTACCTGCAAATTCTCCCCTAGAAATGCCTAGCCAGCTCAGCGCTCTCCTCCTCAGCTGGGTCAGGTTTATTTCTGGACACAGAGCCCAGTTGGGGAAATACTGAGTTAAAGTTAGCGGAGAGGGGGCATTCACAGAAGAAAATTAGCTGGTGCAAAAAGGGTTCAGCAGCCACCAACTGTCCCCTGAAAAGTCTCTTAAAGGTTTTTCTCCTCCTGGTCTGGTTTATTTCTGGTCTCAGACTTCAGCTCGGATATGAATGAGTTAAAAGCCATTGAGGGATTGTGTGTGCAGGGCGGAATCAGTGGAAGCAGGAAGGGTTAAACAGCTATCAACTGTCTCCTGCAAATTCCTCCCCCTCCCCCCCACGGCACTACCAGGTCAGGCTTATTCCTGGTCTCAAAGCCCAGATGGTGGAAGAATCAATTAAAACAGCTGGGTGGTGGTAGTGGAAGAGTTAAAGTATCCACTGATTCCCCCATGCAAATACCTATCGCTCAAGCCTTGCATTAGCATTATGAGCAAACCCTAAATTTGAGAATGCCTTGTAAACATGTTTTTTTGCTCTAAGTCTCTTTTAAATCATTAGGACTTAAATTAACTGTGATTAATGCTGCAAACACACACATTTTGTTGGGAGAGAGTCACAAAGAGTTCAATAGGACTTTTGATTAACGTAGTATAAGCTCAGGCTGCATGATCTGTTTGCTTCCAAATGGTCCTTAATGCTGACAAAGCGTTGCTGGATAGCCCCTACCAAGCGCTGTGCCTGTAGATGACCTATTCAAATGAAGGACGTTATCACAGGGATGATGAACCTGTGACCCTCCGGATATCTTTGGACCACAACTCCCATCATCCCTGACTATTGGCCGTGCTGTCTGTGGTTGATGAGAGGTATAGTCTAATGATAACTGGGAGGGCACAAGTTCATCTCCTCTGCATTAGCAGAACAGCACTGTCTTGTAGACTGTGCTCTCAATATAATGAAAATGAATGCAGCAAAATATACAAGAGGGCCTAACAGCGCACTGATACTCTATTTTAACCAACCTACATATATTTTTACATATATATTAACATCAACATGGAAATTATAATGGTAGTGATCCTTCCAAAAGAAACTGCGATATCTTTGCATATATCATGACATTGCCACTCACATTCAAATATTTCCTGAACTGCTGTCAATCATGAAGAAATGCCCTCCCTTCTAAATTATCCTAAAATATCAAGTGGCAACTATACTGGGAAAATAGAAACTAACTAGGCCATTCTTTTTCCATAGGGTTCAACTACCCAAGACATCTATGGTGTGACATCCCATTCATCAAAGCAAGCTATGCTCCTTTTCACCAACAAATCAATTTGTGACAAGCTATGGTAGGGCTGGCATAGAAAAAGGATTCTTCTCTATGTTTGTGAAAGGTGATCACAAATTTACTCCACTGATAGTGAAACAGGATTCTACTAAGGACGTTTGTTTGTTTGTTTGTTTGTTTAAAAGACTGCATTCTGCCCAGTCCTTCAGACTTGCGTAAAAGAAACAACAAAATATAAAAAAAGCCCAGCAAAAATATAAAAATAGTTACTCAGGCATGAATCCGGAGAAGAGCAAGCTGAATTCTGCTTGCACAGTGTGGGCTTCTTGCCTCATTCTTTGGGCTAAATTCTCCGCCACAAAGCTACTCTGGAGAGTCAGGAGCCCTTTGTAGGATAGTGTGTATGGGGGGAAATCAGTGGAAACTGGAGATTAAGCATTTGTGAGCAGAACCACCTTCCATCAATGGATGGGACTCTACTGTTATGTGCCTTCAAGTCGATTACGACTTATGGTGACCCTATGAATCAGCGACCTCCAATAGCATCTATGTGGATACTCTGTTCATAGGGTTTTCATGGTAAGAGGTATTCAGAGGTGGTTTACCATTGCCTTCCTCTGAGTTTGGATGCATCTTAGTCTGGTGTCTCAGCTTTGACCATTCCGACTTGGGTGACCCTGCTAGGAATCTAGCCTCTTGGTCTAGACTCCTGACGGCATTGCTCTCAGCTTCGACACTCTCAAACCCCATTAAGGTTAAATGTTAAGATGTGCATCCTAGAGGAGGATGGGACTCTATAGATCCCACCTAATAAAAACACATTGACCATATAGCAAAACAACCCAGTTAACCCATTCCACAAGCATGCTGAAGACAAAAGGCTTCTTCTTCTTCCTGAAGTATTATCAGCAAGATGCACTTCTGCACATACATTTGTAGTAATAAAATGGACATTTCAAAGATTGATTGATTGGCCTCTGTTCCTGGTCCTCCTTCAAAAAGACCACCACCAATGCAGGCTTTTCTACTGATGCATATGAACTCAGCTGTTGATCATAATTCCAGATGTTAAAAATGTTAAAATATTATTGCTTTATTGAAGGCAAGAGGGAGAGACTGAACACTGGTAAATAAACAATATAATAATAACAATAATGATATTAATTAATTAATTAATTAATTAATATCCCTTCCTCCCAATGAGAGTCCAGGGCAGCAAACAAATGATAAAGCACTAAAAACATCTTAAAAACAAAACTTAAAAAAGTATTTAAAAAAACAATTCCAATACAGATGCAGACTGGGAAAGGTATCTACTTAAAAGGCTTGTTGAAAGAGTAAGGTTCAATTCCTAATTAGTTCCTAATTAGGGCAGGTTTAAAAATAATTAGGGAGCAGTCACAATTATCACATTAATTATTATTGTTTGTTACATTTCTTACCCACCCTTCATCATAAGGTTCCGGGACTGGTTACAACAGTATAAAAATACAAGATTAAAATCAGCTAAAACAATTTACAATCAGAAGAATAGAGTGAGTCCTAAAATATATAAGGTATAAAAGGCTAGGGTAAAGAGGTGCACCTTCAGCATATGACAAAAGCTGTACAATGAAGGTTCTAGATGCACCTCTGTGGGGAGGGAAATCCACAGTTTAGGGCTGCCATAGAGAATGTTCTCTCCTGGGCCCAACACCCCTGAACTTCCAAGGGCCATGGAACGAGCATGAATTCCTCTTCTTCTGATCTTAAACATCCAAGAGGGTCTGTAGGGACACATCACCTTGGCCAATCACATTAACAGGGACTTGTGTGCTGAATTGTTACATAATTGCATGAATATGCATGTTTGGGCTACATGTTCACTGTATGGAGTTGAAGCACTTTATTTAAATAGTGCCATCAATGGGCACAGTGCTTTCAAACTACAAGAGCACAGGGCCACAACAGAGGAAGCAGGGGTAAACTGCTAGATAATATGTAATTATGGTTAACATGTCTATTACATTTATAAATCATTCCCTACTACAAAAAGTCCTGAAATGATTTACAACCAAAGTAAAAACACAGTAACAAAAAATAACAAAAAAAATCACCTAAGCATGTTAAAAACATATTCAGGATACAATATCATAAAAGGGTTCACGCATAACCACCTTCATCCTGCTTAAGATGAACACCAAAACATCCAATTACTGTTGCTGCTCAAATCCCCAGGATTTCAGTTTATTTCAGCTACACATCCTTAAGCTTGCTTACAGTGCAGTATGGGAACAAAGGGCTTGAGCCAAAGGTATCATAGTAAAGGTAGATTTGAAAGGAAGGAAGGAAGGATCACAGAAGTGTTCTGGCAGGACATTCTGGGCATAACAGATGGCGAAGGAGAAAGGGTAGAGTGATTCTGAGAGAGAAAGAAACCTCAAAGCAAAGAAGGCAGACAGGTGTGCAACAGGATATAAGAATGGAGAAATAAAGATGGACAAGGCCACAGAAGGCTTTGAAAAAATGCACAGCGAGTTTGTGCTGGATCCAGAAGGAGATAGGAAGTCAGTGTGACTCTGCTACTCTCACCAACAAGACATAATCCTTGCTAGGTCAAAAGACACATCTATGAGCATTTTGCCCTTGGGGGGAAGGACTGCAGCTTGGTGGTAGAGCATCTGCTTTGCATGCAGAAAGTCCTGGTTCAATCCTCAGCATCTCCAGGGAGGGCTGAGAATGTCTCCTGCCTGAAACCCTACAGAGCCACTGCCAGTCAGAGTAAACAACATGGCACCAGATGGACCATTGGTCTGACTCAGTAGAAGGCAACTTCCTATATTCCTGAAAAAAAGGAATGAATGTCTTATGGGGAAGAAGACTAGGGGTGCTCTGCTCCAGCCCACTGCTCTACTCTGCCCTTCTACTATCACAGGTGTTCATTCTCCTCTTTCCAAATTTACCTTGCTAGGCCAGGGGCCGTGGGGTGGGTGAGTGGGGAGAACACAGTGGCAAAGAAGCCAGAGTTGACAGAGATGTTATCCTTATATTCCCAGATTTCCTGGCAACAGTAGATGGAGGCTCTGAAACATGCATAAAAACTTGTATTGCTTCTAAAAACCCTGGCAACTATAGTTTTAAACTTGTCCAGGATCATTTCATTTCTCAGAAGTACACAATTGCTGCTTCCCAGGGAAGCCAGGGAATTGTAGCTTCCAGTTCCTCCTAGCTTAGGCTACAGTTTCCAGGTTTTCTAGTAGCAACAAATGCCTTAAGAGAGTGATCCTCCACTGCTGAGTCCTCTCCAACACCATTCTCCCCCATTGCAATGGGAGCTTTGAGAAGGGATGTGTGTCTAGTACTGAATCAAACCCATTAAAAGCCAAGCCTGAACTTGGGTAGGGGCTTGGGCTCAGTTGATCATGGGGCTGGACAGAGGGACAACTAAGTTTGCCATTCCAACCCATTCTCACCATAAGATATTTGCACAATCTCTCTCTCAGAAAACAAAAACCCTTTTTGTGAACAAGCATCATATATCAAAACTGTTCAGGATTGTCTGTTGTCTTCAATAATGTGTTATCCAGATTTTAGAATATAGCAACTCCACGCTCCAAGAAACGAGTTCAGCATCTTTCACCTTACACAATATTAAGTCTCTCCCCAGTTTTTCTGTTAATAAGATTCCTTTAGCCAGCAGACGGATTGTGAATACAGGCAGTTTCATCTACTAAAAGACAACATAAATCATCATTGAGAAAGGAGAGACTGCAGTAAGGTTATCACCATACAGCCTTCTTCGTGAAAGGTTTGCATTAAAGCATTAGTGAAATTAATTCATCTTTCACAAGAGCTTTGAGCAGTATCGGTGATCTATGATAACAACCAATTTCTCACTATAGAGGGGAAAAATTATTCAGCCCTGATAGACTACACAAATGTGCTTTTTAAAAATGACCTAACATTATTTGGAGTGTTGCTCCCAAAGGCATCGTTTGAGATTTGTGCACAGCCAAGAGAAGCCATAAATCAGCACAGAAAGTTTTGTTACTTTTATATGCAGTGGGCTGTAATTATTTTGAATTGCATTACGCCTCAATCATTGTAATTACTTTTAGATCATCCTTAAGCAGCAGTAATAAAAAGAAATCAGTCTTACACTAAGGGCAACCTCTCACCCCCCAAAAAGAACATAAATGTTACATTAGAAGACTGGTGTAAACACACAGTAATGTAAAGTTGATGTAAATGTTGGCTGCAAAATTCAGCATGCAAAATAGCCACTATTTACATAGCTACTGGCCTTAGTTTATGAAGGCAGCAATCCTTACATGGAAGTAACTCCCACTGACCTCAGTGAGTCTTCTAAACAAACATGCATCTGATTGCACTGTTAATCACAAACATTTAAACCAAGTTAATAGAGTTCACAGAGATTTAGGACTCAACTATATACTTGAATTATGCTGGCTGAGGTGATATAGGGCAGTGGTTTCCAACCTTTATGAGTATGGGACCCCCTTTGTAAGAAAAATTTCATGACCCCCCGACTAATTGTAATCTTAGTCTCTGTTAATTGAAAAAATGGTGAGTGGCAAAATCACATCTCCAACTATCCCTGTCCATAAAAAGCTCCCTGCAGACAGGGAGGTGTTGCTTTCTTTTCTTAATGCAAAGGTCCAATCAAATTGGGATCCCCCCTCAACATTCTGAAGATGTACAGTCCTGTCTCCCAACACCAGTGAGTTAGTGTTGGACTAAGATCCAGGTTCAAATCCCCACCCAGCCATGAAGCCCACTGGGTGACCTTGAGCCAGACACAGTCTCTCAGCCTGACCCATCTCACAGGGTTGGTGTAACGATAAAATGGAAAGGGTGGGGGACACTATGTGCACCACCTTGAGCAACTTGGAGGAAAGATGGGATATAAATGTAATAATAATTAAATAAATAAATACATTTCAGCTGCAGTATAAGGACCCCAGCTTCAGTCAACCTGCTGAGCCTTTTTAAAATCATATCATCATCATCAAGAAGCAGCAGTGTGGTAGCGGTGGGGATGCTAGATTGTGAAGACAAAAGGGTGGATAGGTTGAGGAGGGGGTTAGTGCTTTTAGGCCTTGGGATGATCTGATGAACTGATGACTTGGTTGGCATGTAATTGCGGCATGAGAGTGGAGCAGAAGAAAGATTAGTGCACGTACACACACAACATACCTGCCCCTCCTGCAAGCATCTGCAGGAGTGCATGCATTTGGGCATGTGGGAAGGGGGAAACCCTCAACTGCTGCAGCACCTTGGAGAGACTGGGGGACAGATGTAGGTGGAAGAAAGGGGGGGCACTGGCACACACACTTAGCCTCAGAGATAGGGGCAAGCAAGTCCTGAGCTTCCTCACTGCTCCTTGGCTCTGTCTGGGCTGAAGGTGGGATCTGGGCAGCTGTGCAAGTAAGAATAATTTTTAAAAGGAGGTGACAGTGAAACAGGAGCCAAGAAAGGCAGGCAAGCTGGCTGCCAAGAAGTCAGGGGGAAAGCAGCCTTTCCTTGCAGCCTTGCTTCTTTTTGCTTCACAAAAAGCCCTCTCTTCTGAGTAAGGGCATCATCGTCAGCAGCAGCAGTGTGAAGAGATGGGAACTGGAATAGTAATCCCCTCTTCTTCCTGGTAGCTCCTCCCTCAGCCTCCTTTGGAGTCTCCCATGTGTGGTATAGGCAGATGCATGCCCTCAGCATGCCTGAAAGATGCTCTGGCACTAAAGCAAAGTCCTCCCCTCTTGTTTGGAGCAAGGGGGAGGTGTCATCTGTAGCAGCACTGGGGAGCAGACAGCATCCAGGAAGTGAAGACTTTAAAAATAAGACGGATATTTCATTTCTTTACTGTTTGCAGCCCCCTCTGGATTACTTCATGGCCCCCAGGTTAGGAACCACTGCTATAGGGTTTAGCAGTAGCCTCGCTGTACTGCCATGATACATAAGCCAGCAGAACACTCTGACAGCAGAACAATTCTGCCATTGAAGATATACAGTAGGGCCCCGCTTTACGGCACTTCACTTTATGGCGCTTCGCTAATGTGGCGGTCTCAATTAGACGCAATTAGACTAAAGCCCCACTCATACGGCGCTTGTTCCACTTTTACGGCGGTTTTTGGGTGTCGCGCACCATTCTATTCAATGAGTTCCGCTTTTCAGTGTCTTTCGCTTTTTGGCGGGGGTCTGGAATGTAACCCGCTGTATGGATGGGACCCTACTGGCAGAACAGCTGGGTGGAGACGAGGGTGGGAGGCAGGTAGCACAGGGAAGCAATACACGTATGGCATATCCTATACCTCTTCAATCCACAGCAGTACCTTTGTGAACGGTGCAAGTTTCCACCAGCCTCACACCTGCTGCAAAGAATTTCTCTCCCATTGGTTTCAATGGGAAGAGGGAAATTGAAAAATAGCTGCAGTACTGTTACAACTGCCCTCATCACAACAGAACACAGGGTATGGTGCAACTCAACACCCAGTCACAGTACGTGACCGGCAGCATCTACACCACACACAGGGAGACAATTACTCGGATGACAGGGTACATGTTATGGGGCCACATCTCTATGGATCTAGAGCATGTACACTTAGAACTCACAAGGGAGAACTTTGGTGATTGGAAACAAGGGTACTTTGCACAAAACAGCCTGTCTCCAGAACCCATATGGGAACTTGAAAACATTGCTAACACTTCTCGGCCTAGAACCGTAATATGTACCTTGCCTTGGGACTTCAAATGCAAATATGCCCAGTTGGTGAGTCTATTTGCAAGGAGTACAAGGCAGTCAGTTGCTGGGGTGGGTGGGAAAACGAGGGATAATAGGGGCAGGGCAAGGAGGCCTATTGGGATGCTACACATCAGGGCTGGCCTATCAGGAAAAGCAGAGGGGTTGAACTGAGTATGCAGGTTGTCAGAGGAGGAAGGTGGACCAAAAGGGCTGGTTGGCCCATGAAAGAACCAGGCTATTATCTCATGAGATCCTCCTGATTGACTCAACACTACCCCAGTCTACGAGCCCTTTCTCACCTTTCCTGGATTGTACCCTGGATTCAAACCAGGGACCTTCAGCATGCAAAGCATTAGCTATTCCACTTGGCTGGGGTTCCTCCTCTTAATGCTTTCGCTCCTGGCATCTGACTGACTGGGTGTTGGCTTGGGGGCAGCCCCATCATGTTTCTGATTACTGTCTACTACTGTGGCTGGATTGCTCTGTGGTGTGGCTTCAAGTCTTTTGCCATGACTGGCTGTTTTTGTTGTTGTTTTGTTTTGTTTTGTTTTGTTGGCCAGACATACAAAAGATGAATCATTCTGATGTAGTCCCAACTTGCCTCAATAAATTGTTGACTTGCTCTACCATTTTGATTGTTGAACAGTGTTCCCTTGCCCCTGTATAAATATCCATTCCAGGTCAGCAGGTTCTGCAACAATGTTACCCATGACTTCAACTCAAGTCCTCTGTGCTTGTCCATCCCTGTTCACTTGGACTGATTCTAAAAAAACTACACCTGAATGTCTCCCCATTGGTCAATCATCTGGCCTTAGGTCCAATGAAACCACTGTGAAATGTTAGTCATACGACTTACTAGAGTTCCACTGCTTTCAATAGGGACAAGTGCAACCCACTTAGACTAAATTGCTATACCCATGTGTGGGAGTAAGTCCCATGAAACTCAGTGAGGCTCACTTCTCAGCAGACATGTACAGGACTGCACTGTTAGTCTAGAATCAGCCCAATTCTTCCCAACCTGTTGCATGAGACCTAATAAGTTCACTTGTCTACCAGTGAGCATGCTGGAGACTATGCAATAATATTTTGCTTCTGAATCCAGTGGCAGAATTAACAGCTCCATAATTCAAGAATGGTGCCAAGCAACTCACTAGTGCAAATGACATCACAATCAAGCTGTTCATGATCTGGAATTTCCACTTGTCCATACTTACCTCAGGGAAATAATCCTGTGGGAACTTTTCTTTTTCCAGCATAGGTGTACTTTCTAATGTATCTGAGTAGATTTCTTTCCCCGTAACTTTTTTATACTTCTTAGCTAGGAAGAAATAAGGATCATTTAGAATGCCTCAATCACTGTAACTAGGTGTTAACATACACAATAACATACACAATAGAGGAAAAAACAGAGACAGAAATAATAGATTTTGATGCTGCTGAAAATTAATGCTGAATAAAGGTTTCAGAAGTTTTGCTTCATAGAAGTACAGTTGAAGCTCATGTTGTAAAATAACAACATGTTGAAGAAATCCATGTTTTCCATTTCATACAGTGGTACAGAGTTATATATTCAACAGCGCTCTTGTATCGTGATCTGCAAGACGCTATGCACATGTGCCTCCAGTTTGCTGTACCTTGCACTCTCTGACAGACTGACAGCATAATCCCACACATGCCTTGTCAGAAGAAACAAGCCCCATTGAATTCAATGGAACTTATTCCCAGACAGTAAAGGATCGCCGCCTGAGGCACTGATTTATAAGCACAGGTATCATGCCCCCCTCCTTACCTTTCCCAATCTAGCTGTAGAATCCATTCCACAGGGTATAATTGCAGACAGGGATTGGGACAGGGGGACACTTTCCTTCTTTAATTTTTAAATTTTATTTTAAATATTTTAAGATTGCCTTTCTGGGCAGATGACCATCAAAACAGATAACAATCAAACCAACAAAAGATAAAAAGAACAATAATAGAACATTTTAAAACTTAAAATGATCACTCATAACACCCCATATAACAGAGCTGGAAATAACATAACTCAACTGGACTAATAAACTTCATGTCTGGAAAGCCACGTAAAAAAGAGAAACTCTTCAGGGCCTTCCAAACAGCCTGCCATGTAGAAATTTGACACAGGTCCATTGGAAAGGAATTCCATAGCCTTGAGGCCACCATAGAGAATAACTTCTCCCTTGTAGCTACCCACCTTACTACCTAGGGGGTGGGCAGACCAGGAATGCCTTCAAAGCAGATCTTAAAGTGTGGGCAGGATAGTTCAATAAATAACTTAGACCCCTAGCACTGTAAATTAGGCCCTGAAATGCACTGGCAGCCAATGCAGTTAATGGAATAAAGATGTTCTGATGCTGGTCCTCGCCCCAGAAAGGACTCTGGCAGCTATGTTCTGGACCAGCTGACCCCACATAGAGCTCGTTACAGTAGTCTAGTCTGGATGTGACCAAACCAAGGATCACTATGGCAAGTTCAGCCCTCTCTAGATAGGGGTGCAGTCTGCATACCAGACGAAACTGGTAAAAGGCTCTCCTGGTCAATTATGCCACCTGGGCTTTTCTTACCAGTGCCAAATCCAGGGGCACTCCCAAACCGTGTACATGGACTTTCAGGGGAATGTCAGAACATCCAACATCAGCTGTAAACCACTTCTGGAGCTGGGGATCTCCAGAACTGGTTTCCACAAGTCACCAGCCCCCAGCTCTTCTGCTACAGTAGATGTGGGGTACCTGTGGCCCTTCAGATGTTGTGGGACTCTAGCATGGCTCCGGGATGATTGGAGCTGTAGTCTGACATACACCATCTAGATCCATCGCAATGTAGTTTCAGGCCTGGTTCGGCACTGAAACAGCCCTGGTTGCCCCAATTAATGACCTTTACCAGGAGAGAAACAAGTGGGAGTGCGACCCTTTTGGTTCTTCTTGACTTCTCAGTAGCTTTTGACACTATTAACCATGGTGTTCTTCTGGAATGACTCAGAGGGGTTGGAAGTGGCAGCAATATATTATGGTGGTTCTGCTCCTATCTGTAGGATCACTACCAAAATGTAGCACTCGGTCCCATGGCCTTTGAGCAATTATAAATCATCCAGCATCTAGCACAGCACATTATAATTGTTACAACAGGCAGCAAAATCATTAAGTGGTCTGCCAAGACCTTCAGAAATTTTCAAGTGGTCCATGGAGAAAAAAAGTTTGGGAACAACCGTCCTACGCTATACAACAATTATATGAAACTGTTGGAAGCTGTCATTTGGGGATTTGGAACATAATGCCATAAGTATGCTGATGACATGCAGTTCTATCTCTCAATTTCTTCACAATGAGGAGAGGCTGTGAAGATGTTGGACCTGTGTCCAGAAGCAGTGATGGATGGGGGTCAATAAACAGAGTTTGAATCCTGATAAGATAGAGGTTCTGTGAATGGGTGATTCCTGGGTCCAGGAATTAGGTGTACAACGTGTTCTTGGAGTGGTTGCACCCTCCCTGAAGGAATAGGTCCGTAGTCTAGGAGTACTCCTAGATTCCAACTTGTCACTGGAGTCTCATGTGGCTTATGCGGCTAGGACTGCTTATGCCCAGGTTAGGCTGATTCACCAATTATGGCTGTTCCTGAATTGGGATAGCCTTGCCTCAGTTGCCCATGTTCTGGTGACACCCCCCCCCAACCTGGACTACTGTAATGTGCTCTATGTGGGCTGCCCTTGAAGACAGCCCAGAGGCTGTAACTTGTACAGAATGAGACTGCTCGGTTGGTAAACGGGACCCTGTGTCACCAGTCCTGAGAGTCCTACATTGGTTGCCCATGAGCTACTGGGCCCAATTCAAGGTATTAGCACTAGCATACGAAGCCCTAAAAGGCTTGGAACACCAGACCCTAAAAGAGCACCTTCTCCAATCAACCACCTCAGGCCCTATGATCGGGGGGGGGCACCTGTAGGTGCTGCCACCACTGGGGACTGCCTTGTTGGTGGTGACAGGGACTTCTCAGTAATGATTCCCCATTTGTGGAATGCCCTCCCCACTAAAGTGTGTCAGTCTCCTTCATTATTAACTTTTAGAAGAAATTTAAAAACATTCCTGTTAATCCTGGCATTTGATGGCTCTCCCCAGCCACCCTGAAATTACTAGTTTTGAGAGTAGATAATTGCCTTTAGGAGATTTCAACTGTTGTTAGAAGGTTTTAGAAGTCAATTGTATTGTTTTAGGATTTACATATTTGCTGCCTTGGGCTTCTTTGGAGGAAAAGCAAAATATATATATAATAAATACATTTATTTATTATTTAATTTGTATCCTGCCCTTCCTCCCAGCAGGAGCCCAGGGCGGCAAACAAAGCACTAAGAACACTTTAAAACATCATAGTAAATAAACAACATCAAGAAAGCCACAGGTTCTCCATCCTTGTTCTACAGCATCTGCAAATCTGAATAACTCCCTCTCTTCTATATACTGTATACACTGGGTGGTACACTCAATCTAAGGAGCACGCACCAACAATATTATGCAAAATGAAATCAATGAAGTGGCAGTTCCAGGTGCCATCTCTTCTGTTCACCAGGTTTAGCTTGGTGTAGGATAGTCCTTTGCCTGTTGCTTCCCCCATCCCCAACTGTTGGAGCCAAGAAGAACCAGAGAGAAACTGGCAACATATTTGAACCTGTGTGATGCAGGCAAATGTTGAAAATAACCTTTTAATTTGTCAAATACAATGCATGTGCAAACTCTCTTTACAGCCTTTTTCCCCACAAAGGGCCAGGACACCTATCTGGAAGCACATGATATAACAATCTTGCTGAAGCTAAGGAGGTCTAGATTTGGTCAGTACCTAGAGCGGAGATTGCCTGATAATCTTACATAGACTACCTTGAGATCCATGGAAGAAAGGCAAGATATAAATGCAATTAAATAATAAATAAATTGCATTAGGATAAAGGTTAAATTTGTTGATGGAAGCAATCAGGTACAAAATCCAGATTTAGCATTAAAACTTGAGTGCATGTATCAGACATTTCCACAATTCACTTGATTAAGAGTGACCCATATCATTGTTCAACACCCATCAAACTGTTACAGGAGGAGCGAATGAGTGGATAGACAAATTAATCTCATTAAAAAGTTCTCATATCAGTGCCACCTTTCGGGGATAAAAACATACTATGATGAATCTTTGACATTATGTCTCAAGATTTTATTTGAACATCAAAAAAAAAGATGAGGATTTATGGCAGCTAAGCCTTGAAATGCAACATTCTCAGAACTGCTATTCCAATCCTTCAGTGAAGACAGACCCCCCTCCCCTTTCACTACCCTCAATTACAAAAAAGGGTGCAATCTATCTTGGACTAGAACAAGAACGATGAAATTGAACAACTGAGACAATTAGTCCACTTACAATTTCAATAATGTTTCAAATAAACGTTGTGCAAAGATGTAGACTGAAGGTGATCTGTCTCAATAAGCTAAATGAAGTTTATGAGATTTTTGTATTGAAACTAGAGCAGATTATCTTCCAAAACTTTTAACATTATCATAGCTGTTCCACACATTGGGAAAAGAGGAATTTAAACCTTCACATTAACTAACTTCAGCAAAGTTATGATTAGGTGTACTGTATATATAAGATACAAGAAAAAAAGAAATAAAAGTTCAATTAAAATTTGCCTGTGATGCCAGTGTGGTATAGAGGCTAGATTGGGCAGACCCAGGTTCAAATTCTGACTCAGCTATGAAACACACTGTGTGATGCTGGACACTGCCTCTCCAGGGGCCCAGACAGAGGCATTTCACCACACTTGCCACCTGTTCCTTTTAACTGTACTTATCAGGGATTAAACTAGGACATTCTGCATGCCCAATAAGCTACAGCTTTTCCCCGAAAACATGATGACTTTTGAGCCACACTCTCTTTCAGCCTCACAGAATTGTTATGATAGAAGGAGATAGAGAGGAGGAACCATCATTTCTGCACATAAGTCCTTGGAGAACTTATGTTTCAAATAATGAATTTTACAGATACTGTATTATATTGAAACTGTTACGGCCAGCATTTGTTCTGGTGACTTCTAGTAAAACAACCAATTAACCAACCTTTCCTTCATCCCTCAACAAACAGCCACAATTGTCAATAATGTTCCCAGAAGAAATGGACTTTCCATACATGCCATTTAAAGGTATATGGAAGACTAAAGTGTTTTCAGTCCGGGGAGCAGGGATATTTTTCAGCCTGCAGACCATGTTTCTTCATAGGCAGCCTTCCAGGGGCAGCATACCACTGCTAGATGTGGCACAAGTGGGTATGGCCAGATACACACTATTCTCCATTCTGGCAAGCAAGAGGTATTAACACAGTTCAAAGACACATTCCAGCCAGCTAGAGGAGACCCACAGAGCAGGCCTAGTGAGGGACATAGTCTGGAGCAATGGCCTATTCAGTCCTGAGGGCCATATAGAAATGCCTGGAGGGTCTTATTTGAGTCTAGACCTGAAGTTCCCACCCCTGTTTTAAGTGTGTACCTTAAAACGTAAAGTGTGAATGTATGTATAGGCTCATACTGGGAGAAAGGGTGGGATATAAATAAAATAAAATAAAAATAAATAAATTGCAAGAATCATACAGGTTCACTGGTCAGAGGGCTGGGATTGGCTGCAGCTCCTTGTCAAGTATACCCTCAGCTTTGTCCTGTTTAATGTGTGAAAATGGAAATGGACTGCTTTCAAGTCGATTCCGACTTATGGCGACCCTATGAATAGGGTTTTCATGATAAGCGGTATTCAGAGGGGGTTTACCATTGCCTTCCTCTGAGGCTGAAAGGCAGTGACTGGCCTAAGGCCACCTAGTGAGCTACATGGCTGTGTGGGGATTCGAACTTTAATCTCCCAGGTTGTAGTCTAACACTCTAACCACAATACCACACTGGCTCTCTTAATGTGTGAAAGCAATCCTAGAACAACAATGTGGGCTGCGCCTTTTAACTTTAGCAAAACAGAACAGTGTGACATTTACAATGCAGTCCTATACATCTCTACTCAGGAGTAAGCCCCGCAGACTTACTTCCAGATAAGTGTATACTGTAGCCTTATTGAACTTATTTCTTACATTTACCTTTAAAGTCGAATTGATAAATGTTTTTCAAGGATTCATGTAGAAAGTAAAAGCTTCCCAGTGCCTGTAAGACCAGAAAAATAAAGTAATCAAAATCTGAAGAAATCATTTTTAAAAACTTGAAACATAAACCATTTTAATTTTACTTGTTTGCATTCAGAAAGGATAATTAAAAGACTTGATATCAATAAACCCACAAATTCTTTTTCTTTAGTGTTTAAATGTGATATTATTGTTCAAAATCCAT
This sequence comes from Rhineura floridana, assembly GCF_030035675.1. Lineage (NCBI taxonomy): Eukaryota > Metazoa > Chordata > Lepidosauria > Squamata > Rhineuridae > Rhineura > Rhineura floridana. The sequence goes on from NC_084486.1 coordinate 52,596,695, forward strand.
TTATTACCAATGACATCTGTAATTTTTAAAACATAAATATACTTGTGTAACTGGCAACAAAAATACAACAAACTTAAACAAGCACATAAAAAACCCTTAGGGATTTCTAGGAGCTCAGTGTTGAGAAAATGCAGTTGTGCCCAGGTAACTGTATTGTATTCCTGGTGAACAGGCCCTAAGTGCAACCTGGCTGGAGAGCAGCTGGTTCCACAGGAAAGCACACACCCACATATTCAGCCGGCATTCAGTTGCTCCCTATCTGTCTCTTCCTGTCCAGAAGCCTGAATTCTGTTCTATTCTGAAGAAAATACATCCTGTCTGTAGTAAGGTTGCCAGGTTCTTGGCCTGAGACTGATCCTGTATCTTTAGAAGTGCAGATGTTCTTGCAACACTGTGATGGGAAAAACCACAAGATGGGATTCTCCCTTCCCCCTGCACAACTTTTAAAGATACGGAAGACCTCTTGGTTACCAGGCCCGGCAAAAAAGCTAATAATAACAATAACAACAACAACAACAATAACAACAACAACAATAATACAAAAGCTAAGAAATCACTGCTATTAATCCGGAAGCTCCGCCCCCTAATCTCAGATATACAGGGGCTAGGTGTGGTGCAGTGAGGACCTGTTTATTTCTTTCAGAATTTATAAACTGCTCTACATTCAGAGAATACCCAAGCAGAGTACAGAAATAGAATACAAAACATAATAATATAATAAATACATTAAACATGAACACTGCAAGAATAAAATTGACTAATCTGGGAAGGCTTGGAGGAAACAAGTTTTCAACAAACATTGAAAATACAATATTGGTGGGCTTGCTTCACTTCTAAGGGTAGGGAACTCCAGAGAACTGGATGAGTCTTCAACTGATGCTTAAAATAGAACAATGAGGGGGCCAGCTGAACTTCCCCAGAGAGGAAGTTCCACAAATGAGGTGTCATCACAAAGAACGCCCTGCCTCATGTCGCTGAACTATGGGTCACACTTGTTAATGGGACAAGAGAGTCTTCTCATTTGATCTCCGAGCATGGGCCAGCAGGTACTGGGAGAAGAGATCCTTGTAAGTACTTCTACCTGTACATGCCCCTCCAAAGTATCATGGCGCTTCCATCACAAGCCAGTGTCCTGTACACTGTAATGGACCCTCCTTAAGGTTCCAGACCATCATGCATACCAGTTCTGTGTTACATCACAGTGAACTCTGGCAGAGAACTGGATGGAGCTCACAATGGAGTTTGGCAAATCCACCTAAAATCCTATGGTAGGTTCTACTCAGATGACAGCCCTTCCTCCTGTACTCTGCTAATTCTGTTTTGGATGGAATTTGGCAGTAAAACAGCTTTGAGAGAACAGGAGCTATTGATGACCAGGTTCTTACTTCACTATCCCCTTTGGTAGCACTTTAAACTTTGCGCCCCCCCCCATTATGTAACTCCAGAATAGACAAAACCTGAGCACAGGAATTCTCTCTAAGTGAAAGAGTACTAAGATCAAATAAATATCTGCAAGAAGAAGGCTTTCAAGAGCATTACTATCTAAAAAATTATCACTGTGATTCTTAGGATGTTAAAGGCCAGAGAATCATTAGAATATAACCAGGAGGCACAATCTACTTTTTATTAATTGCTAATGAAATTCTATTAAGATATTAAGGATTAGGTGTCAGCCTTTTTATCTTGTACAATGTTCTTCTTTTATTATTATTCTGTCAGTCTGTCCTTCTGTAGACCGGCTAACCTTGGAGGAGTCCTCTTCAAGAATGTCTGTCTGCCACTGCTACTTATTTACCTCCTCTGTGTATAAATGCATAATAAAAAAATTAGAACAACAACAATAAAAGAAAACCTGGCACAAGCTGCCTGGGTCACCAGAAAGTGTACCCATCAATTAAAAGTATGACAATCTTTTCCGTTGGATGAACTAATATGTCAAGGAGATGGGCAGGACCTCATGTTTGTGCTTTTGACAAATCAGCAAATGTTTAATCTCTAGATGTGCAGCTTCTCATAAATAATGCAGAAATCAGCGAGCCAAAACTCTGTTCTGCCAGAAGGGTATCCCTGTGTTCTCACTACTGAGCTTGTTTTCTTTTTTAAAGTCTAAAATAAAACAAAATGATCCTTTTGGTTACAAGCTCAGTCTCTTCTCTGTCACAAACACTCTGTGGAATCTATATCTAATCCAGATCTATATTTATATCTATACCTATATTTCCTGTCAACATTGCATTCATAAGTCAGTGAGAGAGATCAGTAGAGAACCACATGCTTTGCACGTAGAAGACCCCAATTCCTGCCATCTCAGGTTGAAGGAAAAACTCACGGCTGAGATCCTGGAGACAGTTTCAACCCAAGACATTCTGCTGCCTAAAATGGACCCTAAATGAAATTTTCCCTGCCCCAGATAGGACCAACAAAAATCTCCTTGCATCATTTAAATACCAGTTCTGACTTCATATATTCCCTCATTCCCTTCATGGTGATCCTTAATGCAAGACACTTCACATTGTCTGATGGCAGGTCTCATCCTGCTTTTGACAGTCAGAATACTATGCTTTATGGACCTATAGCCTGATTCAGTATAAAACAACATCATGAGAATTTATTTATTTATTTATTTAATAACTACTAGACATTTCAAGATTGGATAAAATTTAATTTTCCACTCAAAAATCCACCTTAAAAGCTTGTTAAGACACTTAATGTTCAATACACGTTTGTAACATATGCTTCATGAAGAAAGACATAAGAACATAAGAACATAAGAAGAGCCTGCTGGATCAGGCCAGTGGCCCATCTAGTCCAGCATCCTGTTCTCACAGTGGCCAACCAGGTGCCTGGGGGAAGCCCGCAAGCAGAACCCGAGTGCAAGAACACTTTCCCCTCCTGAGGCTTCCGGCAACTGGTTTTCAGAAGCATGCTGCCTCTGACTAGGGTGGCAGAGCACAGCCATCATGGCTAGTAGCCATTGATAGCCCTGTCCTCCATGAATTTGTCTAATCTTCTTTTAAAGCCGTCCAAGCTGGTGGCCATTACTGCATCTTGTGGGAGCAAATTCCATAGTTTAACTATGCGCTGAGTAAAGAAGTACTTCCTTTTGTCTGTCCTGAATCTTCCAACATTCAGCTTCTTTGAATGTCCACGAGTTCTAGTATTATGAGAAAGGGAGAAAAACTTTTCTCTATCCACTTTCTCAATGCCATGCATAATTTTATACACTTCTATCATGTCTCCTCTGACCCGCCTTTTCTCTAAACTAAAAAGCCCCAAATGCTGCAACCTTTCCTCGTAAGGGAGTCGCTCCATCCCCTTGATCATTCTGGTTGCCCTCTTCTGAACCTTTTCCAACTCTAGAATATCCTTTTTGAGATGAGGCGACCAGAACTGTACACAGTATTCCAAATGCGGCCGCACCATAGATTTATACAACGGCATGATGATATCGGCTGTTTTATTTTCAATACCTTTCCTAATTATCGCTAGCATGGAATTTGCCTTTTTCACAGCTGCCGCACACTGGGTCGACATTTTCATCGTGCTGTCCACTACAACCCCGAGGTCTCTCTCCTGGTCGGTCACCGCCAGGTCAGACCCCATGAGCGTATATGTGAAATTAAGATTGTTTGCTCCAATATGCATAATTTTACACTTGTTTATATTGAATTGCATTTGCCATTTTTCTGCCCATTCGCTCAGTTTGGAGAGGTCTTTTTGGAGCTCTTCGCAATCCCTTTTTGTTTTAACAACCCTGAACAATTTAGTGTCATCAGCAAACTTGGCCACTTCACTGCTCACTCCTAATTCTAGGTCATTAATGAACAAGTTGAAAAGTACAGGTCCCAATACCGATCCTTGAGGGACTCCACTTTCTACAGCCCTCCATTGGGAGAACTGTCAGTTTATTCCTACTCTCTGCTTTCTGCTTCTTAACCAATTTCTTATCCACAAGAGGACCTCTCCTCTTATTCCATGACTGCTAAGCTTCCTCAGAAGCCTTTGGTGAGGTACCTTGTCAAACGCTTTTTGAAAGTCTAAGTACACTATGTCCACTGGATCACCTCTATCTATATGCTTGTTGACACTCTCAAAGAATTCTAATAGGTTACTGAGACAGGACTTTCCCTTGCAGAAGCCATGCTGGCTCTGCTTCAGCAAGGCTTGTTCTTCTATGTGCTTAGTTAATCTAGCTTTAATCATACTTTCTACCAGTTTTCCAGGGACAGAAGTTAAGCTAACTGGCCTGTAATTTCCGGGATCCCCTCTGGATCCCTTTTTGAAGATTGGCGTTACATTTGTCACTTTCCAGTCCTCAGGCATGGAGGAGGACCCAAGGGACAAGTTACATATTTTAGTTAGCAGATCAGCAATTTCACCTTTGAGTTCTTTGAGAACTCTCGGGTGGATGCCATCCAGGCCCGGTGATTTGTCAGTTTTTATATTGTCCATTAAGCCTAGAACTTCCTCTCTCGTTACCACTATTTGTCTCAGTTCCTCAGAATCCCTTCCTGCAAATGTTAGTTCAGGTTCAGGGATCTGCCCTATATCTTCCACTGTGAAGACAGATGCAAAGAATTCATTTAGCTTCTCTGCAATCTCCTTATCGTTCTTTAGTACACCTTTGACTCCCTTATCATCCAAGGGTCCAATTGTCTCCCTAGATGGTCTCCTGCTTTGAATGTATTGATAGAATTTTTTGTTGTTGGTTTTTATGTTCTTAGCAATGTGCTCCTCAAATTCTTTTTTAGCTTCCCTTATTGTCTTCTTGCATTTCTTTTGCCAGAGTTTGTGTTCTTTTTTATTTTCTTCATTTGGACAAGACTTCCATTTTTTGAAGGAAGACTTTTTGCCTCTAAGAGCTTCCTTGACTTTGCTCGTTAACCATGCTGGCATCTTCTTGGCCCTGGCGGTACCTTTTCTGATCTGCGGTATGCACTCCAGTTGAGCTTCTAATATAGTGTTTTTAAACAACTTCCAAGCATTTTCGAGTGATGTGACCCTCTGGACTTTGTTTTTCAGCTTTCTTTTTACCAATCCCCTCATTTTTGTGAAGTTTCCTCTTTTGAAGTCAAATGTGACCATGTTGGATTTTCTTGGCAATTGGCCAGTTACATGTATGTTTAATTTAATAGCACTGTGGTCACTGCTCCCAATCGGTTCAACAACACTTACATCTCGCACCAGGTCCCGGTCCCCACTGAGGATTAAGTCCAGGGTTGCCGTCCCTCTGGTCGGTTCCATGACCAACTGGTCTAGGGAATAGTCATTTAGAATATCTAGAAACTTTGCTTCTTTGTCATGACTGGAACACATATGCGGCCAGTCTATGTCCGGGTAGTTGAAGTCACCCATTACTACCACATTTCCTAGTTTGGATGCTTCCTCAATTTCATATCTCATCTCCAGGTCTCCCTGAGCATTTTGATCAGGGGGACGATAGATCGTTCCCAGTATTAAGTCCCTCCTGGGGCACGGTATCACCACCCACAACGATTCTGTGGAGGAGTCTGCCTCTTTTGGGGTTTCGAGCTTGCTGGATTCAATGCCTTCTTTCACGTATAGAGCGACTCCGCCACCAATACGTCCTTCCCTGTCCTTCCGATATAGTTTATATCCAGGGATAACCGTATCCCACTGGTTTTCTCCATTCCACCAGGTCTCCGTTATGCTCACTATATCAATGCTCTCTTCTAAGACCAAGCACTCCAGTTCTCCCATCTTGGTTCGCAGGCTCCTAGCATTAGCGTACAGGCACTTGTAAGCAGTGTCTCTCTTCAAGCGTCTTTGGCACTTGTGGTTAGGCCTGTGGTAATTTTTCTCTTCTGAATTTATATCCTGTGCCCCTGCTCTCACAATGCCTACTTCTAGGCCTACCCCTTTTAAAATTTCATCATTTCTTTGGTTTTTATCCCAGGGGGGAGGTTTATTCCGAACCGGACCTTTCTCAGCTCCTGTCGGGTTTCCCCCCTCAGTCAGTTTAAAAGCTGCTCTGCCACCTTTTTAATTTTAAGTGCCAGCAGTCTGGTTCCATTCTGGTTCAAGTGGAGCCCGTCCCTTTTGTACAGGCCCGGCTTGTCCCAAAATGTTCCCCAGTGCCTAACAAATCCAAACCCTTCCACCCGACACCATCGTCTCATCCATGCATTGAGACTGCGAAGCTGGGCCTGTCTGGCTGGTCCTGCGCGTGGAACCGGTAGCATTTCAGAGAAAGCCACCTTGGAGGTCCTGGCTTTCAGCATCCTACTTAGCAACCTAAATTTTGCTTCCAGGACCTCACGGCTGCATTTCCCCATGTCGTTGGTGCCAATGTGCACCACAACCACTGACTCCTTCCCAGCACTGTCTACCAAACTATCTAAACGATGGGCGATATCCGCAACCTTCGCACCAGGCAGGCAAAACACCTTGCGGTCTACACGCCCATCACACACCCCACTGTCTATGTTCCTAATGATCGAATCACCCACTACAAGGATCCCTCCACCCCCTGGAGATATATCCTCGGCACGAGAGGATAGCTGCTCATCCCCCAAGGAATGGGTCCCTTCTAAGGGATCGTTTCCCTCTTCCTCAGCTGGATGCTCTCCTTCCCCGAGACCATCGTTGTCCATGATAGCAGGAGAGCTATCATCGTTGGAGTGGGACACAGCTATAACGTCCCTGAAGGCCTCCTCCACACACCTCTCTGCCTCTCTCAGCTTTTCCAGGTCCGCCACCTTGGCCTCAAGGAAATGAAGTCGTTCCCGGAGAGCCAGGAGCTCATTGCACCAAGAGCACACCCACGACTTCTGTCCAACAGGCAGATAGTCGTACATGCTGCAGGCGGTGCAAAACACTGGACAGCCCCCACACCCCTGCTGGCTTCTTACCTGCATAGTTTTGTTTAAGGTTTATTACGTCAATGGGTTGGAGACTGCGGTTTAGTTGAGGTCAGGGAACAGACGGGCAGAGTGGGGGGCCCTGGCCTCCTCGCCCTGCTGCCGAACTCGCTCTGCTGCTTAACTCGCCTTGACGCTTTGTCAGCTGGGACTCCCTCTAGGACACAATGAAGCGGAAATAGTGTTGAGACCTGACAGGAGGAAGAATAAAACTGAGGCAGAGTCAATCCTGGAACATTATGAAAAGGGGAAGTGATTTCTAAGGATGTATAGTGCACCTGTCCACACTATATAGACAACAGCATGTGGACAGGCCTTAAGACACCATCTTGAAAGTGTTGACTAAGCATCCTGTTAGAAGCCACCAAATCCTATAGTTATCATCCCCATATTCCAGAACATGTATTATTCTATGGATTTCTGTGGATTGGGTTTGCTGTACAGCTGCTCCACCATCACTCAGGTTACTGTTTTCAAGAGCTTCCAGCTCACTTCTGACTCTGGTATGTTTTGCTGATTTGGCTTTTAGAGAGTTCCTTTCTTGTACTCTTGTGCTTTTATGCTCTAGTCATCTCTCACATTCAGGGCTATTATTGAGGAATGGCAGCATTTCAGTGGCACAGTTTATGCTTTGCATGTAGAAGGTCCCAGTTTTAATCCTCAGCATCTCCAAGTAGGGTTGGGAAATACTCTTGTCTGAAATGATGGAGAGCTGATGCCAGTCACAGCAGACAAGACAGATGGACCAATGGTCTGGCGATACAAAGCAGCTACTGAGTGTCATGCTTTGAAATCTCTCAGGATTCAGTTATGCAGTTAGTGAGATTCTGTCTTAAAACAAGTAGTATGCAGGTGTTAAAACAGCTAGGATGCTGATATAGTTATCCAGCTGCTAAGCTTCCAGTGATACAGATATAGGGATGAGGGAGAAATTCTATTCAGTACGAATTTAAAAGCAAACCTACCTAATTTGCACTTTCCAAAATAATATAACTAAAACACAGCCCTCCTTTGAAATTCACACTTCTCTGAATTTTACAATCCAGTTCTCCAGCCAAGTAACATGTACAAAAATGCATATACTGGGGTACACAAGAATGCATATATTAGTGAAAATAACGTAATATGCATTAATTTAGGGAGAAATGTTTTGCAAAAATGTGGGTATTAGGCAATATTGTATACAAATTGTATTAGGAGAAATGTGTACTACAATGCAATATTTTTTTATGAAGCCTTTTTTTAAACTGCAAACTGATGTGGAAATGTGGAGTGCTGAACTTAAGACTGGAAAAATGAGAAACTGAGGGAATCCAAAACTGACAGATGTACCCATCCCTATATAGCGAGACTGAAACATCACTTTTTAGGTTCTGTTGGAAAGAGAAAAAAATCCCAGGTAAGGCTCCCTCTACAAGGAACCAGTAATTTTGAATTGGCACATATTGTTTATATACCATTTTTCCTCACTCAGAATAGTCTCTTACAGAGCAATCCTATGCATGTTCAGTCAACTGCCACTGAATACCCAAGTAAGTGTGTTCAGGACCTAAGTGAAACGCTGTACTTAGCAGTGCCAAATTCACTTACCACTGGAATATTCTTTGTTCAGAGGAAGACCAATTGTCCAAAACCCATTGGGCATATTTACAAACCACAATACCTTTTGTTCATTTTAACTGGCACTATTTGTAGTACCAGATTAGATTAGATTAGATTAGATTAGATTAGATTAGATTAAATAGATAGATAGATAGATAGATAGATAGATAGATAGATAGATAGATAGATAGATAGATAGATAGATAGATAGATAGATAGATAGATAGATAGATAGAGTTAAGTTTAATTATCATGAACTTCCAAGCATGGTAGATAGATACTGAATTTCAGTTTTTATAAGATAATTTCATTCTGCTGAATTGACTTTGTTTCTTAGCTCCTTGATCACATTTCTCAAAATATATAGCTGCCACAATTTCTTAGTGGCACAGCAGTTTGGAAAGCCCTATCATATGCAAATATTTATCAATGGAGGAAGCAGATTTGCTTGGCATGCATGGATCTGCTTCCACCAATGAAATTAATGGAGAAGCCCATATTCACAAAAGCTCCTTGTACATAAGTGTACACAAGGAGCTGTGGAATAGACTATGGTTGTCTATGCCAATACATATTTTTAGGTAAAACAGTATGTATCTATCCACACATATACATGCTTCTGAGCAGCCTTGAAATGTTTTCTAATGAAAACAGTATTTACATAGAGCAACAGTAACCAACTGTTCATTTGGTTGTTCATTAGGCTCAAGAGATTTTCAGCATGATACATTTTTATTCTAAATGTGGGAGGGGGGAAATCCATAGCTACAAACAGTGATACCAACAATGACTTTCCAGATATGGAAATGTTACTCTAATAAAAAAATGAAAATATCTATGAACTGTACAGACCATGGTGCCTATTTAATTGTTAATTAGATGCTGATCTATAGGTCATTTCATTTGTGCAAATTTAACACTACACGGAAGTACTTAAAATAAAATGTTTAAATGATTACTGCAGAGAGTAAACATTCACTGCACACTATCTTACTGAATGTGCTAGAGCTAATATTGCAATTATGAAGATTGCTTTAAATAAATGTAAAATAAATTGCCAATGACGACTCACAAAGTGTAATTCATGTAGTCATAAAATCCATAATTAGCTCTAATGAATATTTAAAGTCAAAGTTCAGCCTAACTTTTTCAATGTTTAACCTACTATATCAATATAGCCCAAAGAATCAATTTGTCATGGAAAATGACAGCATCTGAATATTAATTAGCATAGGTCACTGCTGACAGGAAGTCCTTATCTCTTGCCCGTCCCTTTGACTATAGTGCATGTCACCAGTATGTTTGTCACGTCTGATATTATTGATTACCTGCCTGTTTGGCCAAAAACAATTAAAAGAGGGTGTTTTTTTACATATTTATAAACCTGACTGTCAGGAGCACTTATTTTTCCATTAGAAAAATGTAGTCTATTAGCTGCCATATTTCAGTCTGAAGAGAAACAACAAATGAGGAGCTGCAATAACTCTAGACAGCATGACAACATTTTTACATAAAAGCATTCATTTATTGGTTAGGGTTTTTCTTTTAAAGAATATTTCATTGGGCTCTTTTGTGTTGCAAAGTATTGGGATGGATATAAAGGAGCCACTGTTATTAGACATAACCAGTTTTAAAAGCTAATTTGAAAATTGCGTCTCTTGTGTTGCTTAACAGCTTCATTTAGATGCAGATGGAATACATTTAGTTTTCACTTATAATTAAAAATATGTGAAGATGCAGCTTCATATTCTCCCGTTGCACTCTTCTGAACTACAGGCAAGTAAGCCAAACCATTTCACCTGTCTATCAACATAGTGCCAAAGCAGGTCCAGGATCTGGGGGTCAGGAACAGAGAGTAACAGATGCCCAAAGGAAGCTGGGGAAGGCATGGAGTTTCTTAGTAATTTCAACTAAAGTATTTTCAGTCCTCTGGATTGGGATTAATGTCTATTCTAAGTGGAAAAACTGACTGCGTACACAAATCAACTCATTAAAAAATAATATATCACTTTGTATCTGCAAACAAATTAAGTGTCCAGCAATTTATCATTTCCTGCATTAGCCTTATCAGCCAAAGTACACAGCATTAAACTGCTATTGTGCTTTGTTTTTACATCAGGCCTTGTCTATCTCATATGCAGGCATCTGGAACTTTAAAAGTGGATCAAATGATTTGTGTTAACTCTTTATCAATCCAACAGCTTGATCCTAAGACCAGCAGTCCCTGCAAATAATTATCTAACTCTGCAATGTAAAAGTTGCATTCATGAAGCAGGTATGTTAAAGCGTCACAGTTGGTCACGATCAGGTGCCAGAGTGCCTTAATTTCACTCTCTTTTAATTTAACATTTTTCAGAATGTGCAGTGTATGTTCCAAATATTCAGTGGCAGGTGCATACATACATTACAAAGAAGACTGCAAAATCCAAGCAGCCAATATATACTGTTTAAGAATCAACACTATATATGTAGTATATTTTAAGTTCCCTAGTCAGGTAACTGCAGGAAAGTTACCAAGGCAATCAGTCAACTGGCACCCCTCCTCAATGCTCTGGTCCCTCCAAAAAAAGTAAGGACCTCAAAATCCACAACAGAATGACAAGTGACAGAAGTGGTTGCAATTTGTTGGAGCCAATTTCAAATAGAAGAGTAGTCTCCCTGACACCTATGTCCAGATCAAGGCCGAAGGGCAATGATTACTTTCTTAAGTGTGAAATGTAGAAAGGCTGGTATGTTGCATTTAATGCAACTCTAGTTCCTCCACAAAGATATTTTGGAGTACCAGAAATGGAAAAAACATTTTGACAGACAACAGTGATTGAAAAACCATATTTTGCATGACTTATAGTGCAAGCCTACACATGTTTACTTAGAAGGAGATCCCACAGCACCAATGGGGCTTATCCCAAGTAAATATGTATAGGATTGCAGCCTTAATGTCCTGGTTCAAGCAGAACATATTTTGTCAATTTTAGAACAACTGCACTAGTTTTCAGGGACAATCAAAAGTGCTGTTTTTGCCCTTTAAAGCCTTTTTATGGCTTAAGACCAATGCACTCCAAGATCTACTGCAGGGATGAGGAACCTCAGGCCTAGGGCCAAATGCAACCCTCCAGGCCTCTCTAGCTAGTCCTCAGAACTCTCTCCAGGCTACATATCCTCCTGAGTGACATTCCTTAACAGCTGTTTCACACCCTTGAGTGTTTTTCCCATCTGGAATGTGTGCTTGAATTCTGATCATGCTTCTTGCTTGCCTGGATGGAGAATAGGGAAGGATATGTGAATGTGAAGAAACTAGCTTACTGCTCTGCCTACCTATGCCTCTGGTCCTGCCCACCACTGGCATGTGGCCCCTGGAAGGTTGCCCAGAAGGAATGTGGCCCTTGTGTCACCCACCTCTGATCTATTGTCATAAACATGTTAAAATGTTGCACCCTTTTCTCAGAGGTTTATCTCCAGGGTCATCCTTCTGTTGGCAATGATAAGGTGACCTGATATATGGCATTTCCAGTTTTTGGAATGCCCTTCTCAAGAAGGCATACAGAATGCCAGACAAAGACTCATTTAAAATTGCATAAATAATTCTGCTTACATGCTACCCCCTCCATTTTCCTTGCCAGAGAGAACCAGAATCAAAAAGTTTCATCTTTTTATTTAAACTAACCAGAGTGTTATATTTGAATGGCAGGAACTCTGGTTAGTTTAAACACTGGTTTGGTTAACAAGCCAAGATTACATACCATGGCTGGTTCCTGGCTTGTTTCAACAAACAACAGTTTAAGCTAACCAGAGGTCTCTCCAGTTCAGACATTGCAAACTCTGGTTAGTTTAAAACACAAAGCAAAAGCTTAATACTGCCTCCTTGCTGTCCTGGAAAGAGGAAAGGAAAGGGGGGGGGCGCAAGTCCAAGGTTTGAGCAGGGTTTTTCATATAACACTAAACCATTGCCTAGTGTGACCTTCACCAACCTGATGACCTCCAGATATTTAGGATTATAAACCCCATCATCCCTACCATTGGCTATGCTGGCTGGGGCTCAGGGCACCTGGATGGGGAAGACTGATTTAGTATTATGTCCAAACTGGCGCAATTGGAAAGTATGGGAGTTATCCTATCTAGAAGCCTCACAGGAGAAGAAAAGAAAATCTGACAAATTGGAGGAGAGGTTCCAAAACATCACTAGCCCATAGTTATTGGCAGCAGCAACACATCATAGTAAACCATAGTTAGTTAATGGCTGAACACACAAAAGGTGCCTACTTTGCTCCTCCCCTCTTACCGGTGTGAGCAACAAAGCATGGTTCTGGCTTAGTGTTAAATCCAACCTGAGGAGCCAAGCCTTGTTCTTTGCTTACCAATTGTGGTTTGTTGCTCCTGCTGCCCAGAGGGGAGGAGAAAAGCGGGAGCAATCTCCTCATTCACAGCAAACCATTAATTATGGTTTTTCATGATGTGTGAACTGGACCACTCATACTAAAACAAAGAACTTTTTCCACTTTACAAAGCTTTCCTGCCTGGTCATTTGACGCAACTTCTTGTCACATATCATCCTCCCTCAAGGGCCTGATCTACACATGCGGCAGAATTAGGTGATAGAAGTCTGTGACACTAGAGTGACTACAGGTGGGGGATGACATTCTCTTCTGTGTAAGAACTCCTGAAAATTGAATGCTCTTCTGCGTAAGAACTCATGCAAATTAAAACAAGCCTCATCAACCTAGCAATATAGGAGAAATGCTGTAGCCCACCTCACTTCTTATTGTTCTAGCTTTCTATCGTTAAAGAGTTGGGAAGACTGTGTGGAACATTTGGGGGAAGGTGGGAAAAACATATTCTGGCCTGTTCAGTAGAACTTCTACAGTATGTCGCATACTTTTCTGCCACAGAATAGAGTTTTAAGAGATGTGAAAATGGCACCTTACACCTCCACCTGTCTATGAACACTAAGTAATTGTGATCTTTTGTGTTTTAAAGAAAATATTGTTGTTACTCTGTCAAAAAATTAAGTCTAAAGTTGAACCACATTTACCATGATCACTTGACTTTAAGCAATTGTAATTAGAACACTGTCTGGCTTTAAATCAATTTAGTATTTCATGGATCTCTTCTGTTATAATAGACTCAGTGATGGCAAATTCAATTTGTTGAGAAGACATTATTGCCCATTTCATTTAGTATTATCTAGGCCATCTCTCAATGGGAAGGGTATCATGTGGTAAAAGGCTGTATTTAGCATGTCACAGTCACTAGATGCTGTTCTGTATCTCCGGGAATCTTTGTAAGCTGCCTCAAAATAAGAGACGATTGATTTACAAAGTACCAAATTTCAAATTTCATATTCTAAGGCTAAACATGAAATAATTGGACAGAGCTGTCCCCCTGACTGACCCAGCACAATCAAGCCCCCTTTCAAGGTTGACTGCCTGCATGAAAAATATGTGCATAATTTCATTTTGTCTCCCATCCAACGTTCAATGTTAGAAGTTAATTAAATTGCTTGTCCATTGTATTCATCCACTTACAAAGCTAATGATATTCTGTTCCTGAATTAAGGAGAATTTTATAAAGCCTGTGCTATGGAACCTGGCACGCTGTACATTGAGGATCTGAACTCTGTCATAGCTTTTGCTTGCAGTTCTTCTAATTAGGAAACAAAACGAATGTTTCTGTGTCTGCCAATGCAGAGGACAAGCCATTCCAACAGGAAGGCAAAATGCTTTGTACAATAGCAACTTAATAATATCTCATGTTGGACTATAATAAATTCTTCAGGATTAATAAACCTGTTAAATTTTTTAAATCACCATAACAAAGATGAACTGCCTTGTAACAAGACAGCCTTTTAAGAAAGGACAAAGGTTTGTGGGAAAGAACATTTTCTTAGTCAGACACCAGCCTTGAATATTTTACAAATTATCACAGTACTCTTAGTCACAAGATAATTACGATGGAGATACAAGATTTTTTTCTTCCCTCTCTCAGTTCCAGAACCAACATTTCAATGCCAGTTGCAACAGAACATTTAGGGCAATGTTTATCAAACTGGGATATGAGACCCCACACAGCAGAGGAGAAGAGTGCAGGATATTGGTGGAGAATCTACAAACAATCTTGCATATCTTATCTTCTATTATCTTACTGAGAATAGAACTAGAGGAAAATGACAAGGTACTAATCAAAGTGACTCCCGGTTGCCAAGAAAGGGTAGGTTCTAAAAGTGAGGCTCTGATCAGTGGATGTCACAGGCCAAGTTAATTCATAATTGGAGACGAAGTGGTCTGGGAAAAGGAAGTGTGCAATGTTGGGGGGAAGTAGTGTGACAAGTATAGGAGCCAGGAATTGGCTACAGGAGCTGTGGATGAGGAAGGAAGCAGGGAGGAGGGTATATGTTGGATCCTGGTAATGGGGGATTTCTATTAAGTAGAGGCTGGATGGCCACAAAACAGGAATGCTGAAGAGGGAATTTATGACCTTTGAGGACCTTTCCAACTCTGTGATTCTAAAATGGAGTATGGAAAACTGAATGAGTTTAGAAAGGATGTCGTAGAACCAAAGAGCTATACGATTATGTCTGCATGCCCAACGATTCTTTGGACTTGTGTTCCTTGAGCAGCAATTCTACCCCAATATGATATGGCTAAGTTTCAAAACAGTGAGAAACTTCAAAAGCACTGGCATGGTAGCCTGCCATTCAAAGGTGGGGGGCAATTCAATTGGACATGGGCAAGCCCTTGGGTACACCTAAATTAGCTCTTTGAACCCCACATGTGTGAGTGTCAGTGTGCCCACACTTTGCAATAGGTTCTACCAATGAAATCTGCATTTTAATTTCACTTTCCCACAAGTTTATAATATTTGGAGCTCTGTAAGAGTTCATCTTAAAAAGTCAGAACACATGATCCATGTATAAAACAAAAGACTTTCATCTCCTAGAACTATACCATCACTATATAAAATGTAAATGTACTGCCTTCAAGTCGATTCCAACTTATGGCTACCCTATGAATAGGATTTTCATGAGGCTGAGAGGCAGTGACTGGCCCAAGGTCACAGTATGGATAAAAAATGAAAGTGTTGTTGTGGTTATATTTTTTTTTCTTTTTTAAAAAACCAAATACTGTAATTCTAATATACTGCTTAAATGTTCATTAGTGTTTCAGTTTATTGCTCAGGCTATGAAGGACTTCTCCACAAAACAGCACAGAATCCAAATAGGCAACTCAGCTCTCTTTTCTTTCTTTAATATATCTATAATTATTTATTGACCGACTCCATCAACAAATAATCCAGGTATTTCAGCAAGAAAATCCCAACTGATTTATACTCGACTTACTACTGTATTCTTGGGTCTAGGCAATAGGCAGAAAGAGTAATCCCTCATTTATTGTCAGTTATCCCAGTGTTGTTAGCATACAAAGAGGTAGTATTTAAAAGATTTTTAATGTTCTTTTACTGGTTTTGTTATTGGATCGAATTTGTTAATGAAATGTCTTTGCACAGTCTTACAACACAGTCTGTAAATTTTGTCAAGAAATTGATAATCTAAAGGGGGTGTTCCTATCAACAGGAATAAATAGTTATGTTTACAACTTTAATGCAAAACATACTATGAAGACATTTATTACTACATTTTTTATTCCTCCCTTCCTGTTGTTGTTTATTTCTATCCCGCCTTTTGGCCAAAAGTCCCTCAAGGTGGCTTACAAAAAATAAACATAAATATAGAAATACGTATCAATAAAAACAGTACAATTTACAAAAATAAAATAACAAGGTAATAACATTATTTAAAAGCAACAATAGCAACTTTCAATGAAATCACAACAACATATCACACTTTCCTAACATTTCCTAATAAATTCCTAACAATTACACAATGTCTACTAGTTCTTACATCAGTATGTTGACATCAAAACATAATACCACTAAGGTGTCCTGCTGGTGCTGCATCTTCCAGTCCTAATACAGGAAAAGGTGCAGGAGCAGTCCAGCTTTTTGCCAACATAGACAATGTCCACGGTACACAGTACTACAACTTGATCACGGGGATGAAGCGGTCGACATTCCAGCTGTTGTAGGTCATTGCAAAGGTGGAAATGACAGGCTTGGAAAGAAAGAAGAGGAAAAGGGTGGAGGCCTGCTCAGCATGGGTGGGTCTGCCCGCGGGAGAGATGGAAACGACGGGCTCTGAGAGGAAAGGAGAGGAAAGAGGTGGAGGCCTGCTCGGTGTAGATAGATCTGCCCCTGGGGGAGGCCCTGGCATCGGAGCTCATATCTTTGGAGAATTGGTACGAGTCCACCATCATAGCCAGGTTGGACGATGACAGGCCCAGTGGGGAGGGTGGTGGCAAAAAAAAGGCACGGTGGTGAAGATGGGCAGGCAGAGCTTGGTGGCTCTGGGGCTTTCAAAGGTGAAGGTGGCACTGCTGCCCCTCTACCAAACTGGACAACAAAAAGCCCAGCAGGGAGGGCAGCGGCAAGGAAGACGCGGCGGCAGAGATAAGCAGGCGGCATTCGATAGTTCCGGAACTTTTCAAAAATAAAAGTGGCACAACTGCACCTCTTCCAGTAACTCTGCTCTTCACAGGTCCCAGGTGGCAAAGGTGTTCAAAATAAAGCACCAGCAGCTTGCCTGATGCTCTCTCTCTGCTGTCTTCTTGCAACCTTGCAGGAACCCCACAGGAACCCATTCACGCAGCTGCTCATGGCGCCCCCATCCTTTCGGGAAGCACCACCCATTTCATCCCCTCAACCATCATGTGATATAAGTTAGACTGAGAAAGGGTGACTGGCCCCAGGTAATCTAGTGAGCTTCATGGCTGAGTGGGGATTTGAACCTTGGTCTCTTACTCTAAACGCTACCAAGCTTTTCCTAACCTTTGGTCAACAGATGTTATTAGACTACAACTCTCTTCATTCCCACCCAACATGTTTAACAGATTATACTGTATTGCATCTGGAGACCCAAGTTTGTGGAACGTGTGAGTCCTTCAGATCTCTAGGTAACCATTTTCACTGCATAATCATCAAGGATTAAGAAAGCTGCAGTGCAAGGATACAGAACCTCTTGCTCCCCAGTGATGTTGGACTTCAAACAGTAGCAGCCTCAGTCAGCATGGCCAATGGTCAAGGATGGTGGAAGTTGTAGTCCAGCAACATCTGGAGGAGCACCGGTTCACCATGCTATACAGACTCCCTCTTTATCATCTCATTACCTGATATTCCTAGATTCTGGTTGCCTTCTAGCTCACTCCTCCAATTAGTTAAAATGATGTTTATCACTGTGTCTACTCCTAATGCTGGAAAATCTTGCTCTAGCACACTGCCACAGCTGCCCTTCCATATTTGAGAACTATTCTTCCCCTTTTTATTTTATTTTTGGCATTTATGTACCACCCAATTAACCATGTTAACTGTGATGTTTACAAATGTAGAAATCAATAAAATGCCAATTCAATCAAACAAAAAACAATCAGACAAGCATAAAGTTCAGGCCAAAACCAATAAAAAAAAGGAAAACAGCACTAAAACCAAGAAAAAGGAGGGGGGGAAACATTCAAGAACTTAGTTATGGGAGAGTAATTCAAACCACCTTTGTGCCAGAGATGAAGTTGGATTGGGTCCCTCCTGACCTTTATTGGCCACCCACTGGCAGCTGCCTGTGGAGTGATGCCAGTGTGGAGCTCCCCTTCTGCCCACTGAATGTACCAGCAGATGCAAATGCTGCTGATGGGACCACTCTCATCACTGGAAGGTGTACATTGATGTAGTAAGAGCTTCCAGTGTGAACTGCACATATTACCTGGTGGTACTGGAAGGAACAGTGATGGAATTGTTCTATGCCACTGGGATGGCAACACAAGTCCTTAGTCTCTCTTCTTCACATTAAGAAGAATGTGGTAATAGTGGTTATAGAATTCTGAACTGTATCTTCAAATTGCAGAGGTATGTTTGAAATAAGACACTTCTGAATACTCCCCTTTACAAAAACCTGCATGTAGAAATGTGCAGGATACAAGGGGGAAAGGCAGTCTCTCCCTAATGTGCTAGTTTATTAAGCAGGAAGGTTTTTCCAGGAGGAGCGGGCAGCAGTAAAAAATATGTCCTCTACCACCTGCATTCTGATGTGGTAATAGGTACTGATGAATCAGAAATAATGCAACATTCCCTTGGTTTAATATTTGGGGGTATGGGTGGAGGGGTGTGCATGCGTGTGTGTGTGGTGTAAGATCAATGAACTGAAGGAACAAATATTATATTAGTTATATTGGATACAACTTGAAGTTAATTCTTTAAAAAACCTTAATCATAAAAGCTAACATACCATGAAGTTGAAAAGACATAATCCATACAAGTTCTGATTTGTTTCTGTTTGTATCTTGACTAAAAGCAATATGTACACAATTAAAACTACATTTTCACTCAAGGATAAATTTTTAAATTATAATTTGGATAAACATGTAGCTAATAAAAAAATAATTTAGAAAAGTGCTCCCAATTTATCTTTTAATTATGAAAAATGAAGCTACTATGCTATACTACTATGCAGAAAAGCCCAATCTGTAACATTTCATGTTGATCAGATCATGTAGCAAATTTGCATCACAATTAAAAGGGCATTACTATTTCCTATAAATCTTTCTGAGCATTTAACTCACAATTTTTGTTATTATCTCTTTTACTCTAAAACACATCCGACTGCTCATGCATTCTACCCAATACAGTCAATGTAAAATACATTGAAAGAGAGGATAAAAGCATTTATTTCAGGTATAAGAATTTACTTTTGTAACTTTATTAAAATTTGCAGGGCCGTTGGCCAACACAAAATAAAACAAATACAACAAAATTACCAATGATTCTAAAACAGTTTCTATACCACAGCTGGTACATATTTACAGGCCGTCTACTTCATTTGACTTTCAGTAGCAAAATTAACTCGTAATTTCCGAGCTGCTATCACAAACAGGGATACTTTACGAGTCACCTCCGGATTTGAATCAGACATTAGAGAAATGATTTTTTCATCATCTGTACACAACGTGTGAATATCTAACCATTTCTTGAGGAATCTAATTCTAGGATTCTTATAAATTGGGCAATAGAGCAATATATGCGGGAGATCCTCCTCTGTATGCAATTGGCAGATACATTTCCTTTGATCCTTTGGGATACCAGAGATCCGTCCCTCTCTATCAGCATTAGGCAGGGAAAAAAAACCGTAGAGCTGTAAATGCCTGTCTAAGGGTGACAGGGAGGGGCTGTGTAAGGTGTTTGGAGCATAGATGATCGAACTTAAACCTCCAGTACCAGGGGGCCACCTTAGAGTTAATTAAGGATAATCTGTCTATATAATTAGAGTGTTGAAAAACCACCTCGCGTAACTTTTTGTTATTTGGTATTAAAGCAAATTCCTGTGGAGATAGATGATATTTGTGTAGTAGTTGATCCAATTTGCAGCCCCATAAATTAGGGGCAAAAGGATGGTCAAGACAAAGTTTTAATATTTCCCTGTCCTGAAGTGCACTAGTTGATCTCGTGAACTTCATAAGGGTAAGATGGATGTGCGCACTCAATGGGGGGAGGCCAGCCTCTGCTCGAAGCATAGCTGCAGAAGTTCCTGGGGGGAGGGACAATAAACGTCTGAGGAAGTTATTTTGAATAGTCTCTAGAGACGTTACAATTTTATTGTCCCACCCCCAAACAGACGCGAATCACTTTAGATTTATAAATTTTTAAGGCTGGGAGAATCAAATTGCCACCAGCAGAGCGGTAAAAATTTTAAATTGCTCCCACCGTTTTTGCAGCTGTTAACTTAATGGATTGCAGGTGCCTTTTCCAGGCAAGAGTATCCGAAAAACATACTCCCAAATACTTATACACACGACATTGTGCTAACTGATGGTCTGCCATTTGCCATCGATGTCCTACATATCTCTTTCCAAAAACCAAAACTTTGGTTTTTTCATAGTTTATTTTCAGCTTTTCTTTTGTGCAAAAGGCCTGTAATCTTCTCAGCAACTTTCTTAGCCCGATAGGAACTAATGAGAGGAGGACTATGTCGTCAGCATAAAGCAACACAGACACCTTTCTATGTCCAATGGAGGGCGGGAAGTATTGGGAACCAGATAGATCGGGAATGACACTGTTTAGAAACAGGTTAAAGAGCAAGGGGGCCAAGAGACACCCCTGCTTGACGCAGGTATAAGAATTCAGAAAATTTAAACTGTCTTCATCAATACACAAACCCAACCATGTATCTACTAGGAATAACTGAGAGAGGGTAGGGATTATGGTGTGTTTACAATGTTTTAATATCTATAATCATGGTGCAATAGAGAAACTAAATGTTTGCACATGTAACTGTAGTCTTCATGAACACTTCTGGGGTACATATGGACCCCCAGGTGCACTTAACACATAAGTAGACCTACAGGGATGTCCTAGGACACTGTCATAAATTTTAACCTGTACAACATCCTCAACCTTCAGCCAGTTACCACTTACTGTTTTCCTTCTTGAAACAAAAACACATGGGGTCCAAATATACCCCAGCAAAAAGCCCCGAGGGCAAATTTCTGCCTCAGATGCACTTTTATTGTGTAATTTACACATGAGTAGACCTACAGGGTTGTCCTTCTAGGACATTGTTGCAAGCGGTTACCTGTACAACGTCCCCAAAATTCAGCCAGTTGGTAACCATTTTCCTTCTGGAAACAAAAAAACCCTGGGGTCCAAATATACCCAGCAAAAAACCCTGGGGGCAAATTGTGTTGTTTACTCAATATGCATGGGAAAGGACCAACTCAGAAAAATTCTGAGTAAGTGCTTTTTTGGCTCAAGGTACTTTGGTACCGTCAAGCACACTTGTGCTGACAACACAAACACAAATGGTTTCTGTCGGACAAAGTTACCTCATCCTTCCATTAGAAATCTCATTGGGGTACAAATATACCCCAAAGACAGCCAGTGTAATTCTCCCCCCCCCCGCCGCCCCAGGTCTGCATGAATAATGGCACTACATGAGTTATCCACAATCAAGCTTTGCTGTAACTGAAAAGACTAATATATGTGCTAATAAATTATATAGATTATGAAATCAATTGCTGCATGTAGGAAACTAAGAATAGCCCTCTTGAGGGTTTTACTTTAGGTGTAAAGTTTCTTATACAAGTCTGGCTAACAAAGGATTAGAACTATATATTACAAGTAAAATAAGTTTTTATCTCAAAATATATGGACAAAGTAGGATACAGATTTATGGGGAAATAGGATACAGGATAGTTATGACTTATATCAGGATTAGAAGTTAATTGCTACGTATTTTGGGGATTTCCTATCCTGAGACTTTTTTTACCCTCTTAGGTTTTGCAGAAAAGAATAGTACAGTTTTTCAACAAGGCCAAAAGAAAGGAAAGTTCATATATTGTGCAGGGATCACCAGCAATTCAGCCTACAATGGAGAGTTGCAAGAAAAGTATCAGAAAGAATCACCCAAGTCTAGCACCAAGCAACAAAGATTGCTCAGAAATTTGCAGAATACCCATCTGCTACTAGAAATCCTTTTTAAAAAAAGTAATTATTTTGAACATTTTTACTTGTCTTTTCTCACTTTCCTATGTTAACGAATACTCGATAAGATATCACAAGGAAAATTCCCTAAAGTATGATACAAAAACTAGCATTCATTCCAGCTGATGTCATAAATATGCTCGCTCATTCTCTTAATGAGAAGATGGCATTCTCAGACCATATTTATAAATTTCTTAACAAAAATTTAAAAAAATAGGGGCAGTTTTCTAATTTCAGGTGTGGTCCAAGATTTTAACAGGTTCAAATGATATCCCTTCATATTTTATTCTTCCAAGCTATTTAATCAGAATATTTTCTATCTGATCGGGGTTTCTGGCTTCAAACCAAGCTAACAAAAGGTGAAGATTAATCCACTAAGCCATCCAAACTCCAAAGCCCTTATTCTATCATCATAGCACTTTCTGGGCAATGACTAAATGCTTGAAGCGCAATGGCATTAAAAAGCCATAACAGCTATTCTACCAGAAGCAAAATAAGCCTGATATATTGCAATCTAAAATATACTTTTGTAAATTTGTCTGATTGTTATACATTACAATCTGACTATAAAATAAAAGCAACAATTTCCTATTCAGTAAACCAATGTAATCCAATACAGTAAATTAACTTGCATCGGCTAATTCAGCCAATCTAGGGCCAACTACTGGGGTCAGATGAGCCATGTTCCTACATTACAGTAGAAGGTATTTCCCCAAGGAAGCTTCTCAATCAGTGCATGTCTAGAACAAATTCCTCCACATACCGTTCACATGGGTGGCAAATAAGACTAAGGAGGAGCTTGGCAAGATTAGCAGAAGTCTAAACACAGCTTATACCTTCCTTTCCTGACATCAAACCATCTTGCTGGAATTTTATCTTCCTCCACCCTCACTGTCCCTCTAAAACACTGTTCTTCAACCTTGGGCCCCAAGTGTTGGACTACAACTCCAGCCAGCTTAGCGAATGGCCAAGGATGAGGGAAGCAATAGTCCAATAACATCTGGGAACCCAAGATCCATTCCTCAATGAGGGGAGGGTTTCTTTATTTCCATGATCTGAGCTGTGTGTATGTGAGGAAGGTACCTATACCAAGCACAATGTGGCACCAAGTTAGTGAGATGACATGTGAGAAATGATGCAGTATACAATATGGACAAAAAATTGGTATTGGACTGAGAAAGAAAAAAAATCTTTCCATCCTAGTCCCATCCCATCATGATGCATGTGTGGCGTTAGCTCATAGCACATAAGCAGATCAGCATTCAGATGCACCAGCGGTCTCCATATGCATGTTGGCAGTCCCCATGCTGGTTTTGCAACTGGGTCATGTGTTAAGTTTCCATTCCAGTGCTGCACTTCTCTGGGGCTTACATCATTGGAGCAATATGGGAAGGCCTGCACTACAGGGATCTGTTATAAGAAGTGGCAGAATGATATTTTTGTGCAATAGTGGGCAGAGCTTGAGTCAAGAGAACCTGCAAAGTGTTGCCTGTCATTCTTGCCAGATTTCTCAAACTGTAGAACAATATTTAACATTTTAATTACTATAGAAAATAGTTTAAATTTCCTTTTTTTAAAACATGGGTCTGACATTTTGCTATTTGCTACTTGCTAACATTGGGACCAGATTATATGAAAGCCCACATCTACCCACATGAGCTGCCCATGCACTTAGGTCAGCAAAAGAGCTTCTGAGACTAATGTGGTACCTTTCAGATATTGCTGGACTCCAGCTCTCATAACTCCTTAACCATTAGCCATGCTGGCGAGGGCTGATGAGAGCTGGAGTCCAGCATCATCTGGAGGGCATCATACTGGCAACCCCTGCTCTACTCTCTGACCTGTCACTAACGTCAATCAGGTTGGCAAGTATCAGGGACAATGCTTTTTCAGTGGTGGCCCTGCACTTGTAGAATTCAGCTTGGTCCCTTAGCTTGTGGCCTTTAAATCAGTCCCTAAATACTTTTTTTATTCCACCAAGCTTATCAATATATAATAATTTATAAATTATGTTTGTTTTGTTTTTAACATTGTTATTATATGCTACCTTTTAAGAGAATGCCCTAAAAAGGTGAGCTAAAAATATATGAAATACATAAAGATCAGAAGATGAGGCTTCTGCTATCCCGGAAAAGGAAAGAAAAATGAGAACCAAGCTGGAGGAGTTGATTGATGATTTTCACCCTTCCCAAGTTGCCTAAACTAAAAACAATGTGACTCTTGACAGTCTTTTTTCTTTTGGGTCTATGTAACAGATTACTGATACAAGCATAAAACATCTTGTACTTGATCTTTATCTTCTGACTCCTTGCAGGAAACCAGAATCACACTGAGTTCTCCTTATTAATGACTATGCCATAAATTATTCCTCAGTGACAGGGATTTGCTAAAATTGACCCTCATCTAGATTGCACCTCATTTACATTCTCCTTTTGACTCTTACATTACTATGACACACATATCCTTCAGTTCTCGGGATAAAATGAATGCTAGGCAAAAGCCAGCAATGGATGGAAGCCAGTGTTTCTCAAAGTTTCTAAAGCTGTGCTATGCTCTCCTCATCCTTACGAATGCATATGCTCCCAACCAGGAGCAGCTGGGCATGATGGGACAGTGCTGCGGAGCCATCCTTCAGGCACCAGCATCCCTACTGCTTACTTGGATGGTGTGAAGGAGGGACAGGGTGGTGGCAAAGTTGGGGCTGTACAAGTACATTGGCAGAGCCAATCTGGCACTCACACCAGGGTGCCTGCACACCTCCAATCTTGCCACCATCCTATCCTAACCCTGCACCATCCAGGGCAGGAAAGTGCCTCTATGGTACCGCTCCAGGACACTGGCTAGTCTGGCTGCCCTATTTGCTTGATTCCTTTCTTCCTTTTCCCCCAGTTCTTTCTGACTTACCCAACTTCTACACACATTCCACTCCCCAGGCCACTTCAACTCAAGAGGGAGGTTACTGAGGGACAAGCTACTCGTTATGATGAATGCAGAGCACACTGCTGTATCGATTTATTTAATTACAGGTGTTGGGGGGAATTAATGCTTATTACAGAGGGTGTGTGTGGGAGGATATTGCTATTGGGACCATAAAGAGGGGAGGTTTATCCTTTCCCAGCTGCAATCTGGGATGAACATTCCCCATGCCAACGAAGCAAAGGGGGAAAAGTTCTCATTTCTAAGTCTCAGAGATGCAGGAGAGGATTCTCATGCCGATTGCAGCTGGGGAGCAAAGGGATAAACCTCTTATTCCCGTGTGCTGTGGTTCCAACAACAATTGCCCCTGTAATTTGTTAAAGAAAAACTGAAGATATGGCTCCACATAACACATTCACATAAATACATAGTTTGTTCCTGAGCTCACAGCATTCCTGAGCTCACAGTTTGTTCCTGAGCTCACAGGGACATGCAGCCTTGTTTACACACCTCTCCCCTGCCATCACCACAGGTGTGCCTTGCCCCTCAAATCTGAAAACATTGCTGCAATGCATATACTCTAAAAGTGCTCCTGATGTGTACAGCAAGTTGCTAAGCAGATTAGGATGTGCCACCCCTAGACACACCCCATTATAACTACTATTATTACCAAGCATCAATGTGTTACAAAAGTGGTATCTCCCCAAATAAGGGAGGGACTACAACATCTATGCAGAAGATTCCAGGTTCAATCCCAGGCAGCTCCAGGGGGGGAAGGATCAGAAAACAGACAATAGAAAGCTGGTGATCTGGTACCAATCAGAATAGACAATACAGGGCAAAGCTGGATGAAAAGTCTGACTTAATGTAGGCAGTTTCCTATGTTCCAAATCATCAGGGTACAAACAATCCACAGCAGGCTGAAGACATTTGCCATCAATAATGCTAGATGATGCAAGCTGAACCAAATCACATCCACAAAGCAATCAAGAAAACAAATAGATGTGCATAAATAAAGTGCTGCCTTAAAATAAATTACTCAGTGATTGTCTAGTCATAGCTAGCCAACTCAAAATGCTTTTAAATCACTTAGCAGATAGTCATTTTGAATTTGGTCCATGAGCGTTATTTAATTTCTTCCTCCTCTCTAACTGCCTTTATTGTTTTTACTGAACAATCTTTGAACAATACTTTGAACAATATTTTATTATACGTCATGATACAAGCAATCAAACAAGCGTTCCTCTTTTTCAAATTACTATAGATAACAGCAAGGAAACAATAAAAAAATTCCCAGCCCCTAGTCTGAGACAAAAAAATTATTTATTTATTTATTTGATTTATAGCCCGCTCTTTCTCCCAGTAGGAGCCCAGGGCAGCAAAAAATCTATACTTTCTATGAAGAAATGTAACAGCAACCTGAGGCTGTCCAAGGAGAGCTCTATACGTAGATGTCCTGAAAGAGAGCCTGAATAATTCCTTGGGGAAAGAGAACAAATGAATTGTGTAGCCAGAATTTAAACGTTGTGATTTAGCTCCCTTTGCACCTGGGTCAAAGTTTGAGGCTACTGAAGTATCTGAATCACTGAACTTTAAGTCTGCATTCATCACAATTTCTGTACTGATATGAATTTCTCCCCATTAAGTTAGTAAGCATTGGTTACATCAGACAGTATTCTGTCCTGAATCAGAGATTAATGGCTGTCATAAAAGTGATGTAAATAGGCATCTTGCTTGATTTAAATGTAAGTGATTTGCCTCTTTGCTAAAACACACACACAGCAAAACAAAACTTTAATTATATGAATTTTATAATTATACAAACTTTTCTCAAACATGTTTAAATCTCTGAAATGTTTTCCATAAAGTCATACCCTCATAGTCAGTGTTCAACACAGGAAGCTGCCTTATATGGAGTCAGACCACTGGTCCATCTAGCTCAATATTGCCTATATTGACTGGCAGTGGCTCCCCAGGATTTCAGATGGGGAACATCTCCACCCTACCTTCTACTCACAAAGCAGATGCAGTGCCACTGAGCTATCAACTGTTTTCACATTAAGAGAGAATATCAAATGTTTTCTTTATTTTCTGTTCTTTTTTAAGTTGAGAAGTTTGAGCTGATTTGTCAGTCTTCTGTAGTTCATAGATAAAAAAGAAAACCATCAGACTTGAATAATGATGTATGAAAAAGGGTGGTGAACCTCAGGTCGAATGGGGCCCCAAAGGCCTTCCTATTGTTCACCAGCCCAGCTTTGCCTCTTCCCTGAGTATTTTTGCTTATGGAATATGTCCTTGAACCCTGATGATGCCTCTTCCTTGTCTGGATGGAGGATGGAAAGATGTGGGTGCATATAGAAACCTCTGGCTTTTGCACAGATTAGAATATAGTCTACTGTACAAAAGGTAAGAGTAACATTCACTGGGCTGCCCACTTTTGCATCCAATCAAGCAGTGGAAAACCTCCAGCCTGTGAGCCTAATTAAGCCCTGCTGGGGCCCTAATATAGCCCATGAGGCCATTTGTCCCAAGCCACACACCCCAGCCCCACACCTGATGTTGTAAAACATCAGGTGTGGGAGGAGTAAATATACAGCTGCAAAGGAAAACTGGCAACCTTAAAATATGCTCTTGATTGTTCCTTGGCAAGTGGGGCTTGCATCTGGCCATTTTAAAATTTGGCAGGAAATATAAACCCTGCTGGGATTGGTTCAGCCCGGAAGCCCCTGATCAGAGCTCCTGAGTAAAGCCACTCCATGCCACAACTGGAGTTTGATCAGCTGATAGGCTGTAACTTCAAGGCCTGCTATGCTCTGGAGTTTCCGATCGGGAACTATGGAATATGGCCGACCCCTGATGAAAGCCAGACTTGAAGACAGCACTAGCCAGACTTGAAGAGAGCGCTGATCAGCTGATTGGCAGTAACCTCAAGTCCCACTTGGATCAGCTGGGGAAAATATTCTTTTGCAGCATTTAAGCTGGGTTGCAGAGGAAAAATGGGCCATCTGATGTCATTGTGACTTCAGGTGACTGACAGGTGCATGGCCCTGCCTACCTGTCAAACCACCTGTCAAGGGTGGGAGGCCTCAGGATCTGGCCCACCAGGTGAAAAGTTCCCATACATATGCTCTAGCCCCATCCACATTTGCCTCTGGCCATATTCACCACTGGCATTTGGACCCGAAAAGGATTCCCCAAAAGATTTACCCAAGCCATTTTATATCCTAAGGACCAAGGTTACTGTTAACATCTGGGGTTTTTTGTTTTTGTTTACTCACCAGTAAAGTTTTAATACAAAAAACCCCAAACCCTCTTTTCTTTATTGAAAGAGTAGAAGGACTTTTGTTTGGGAGGAAATAATACTTTGTTAATAGGGCTAATAAGCTTTTGTAGGGAATGTTAAGAAACAGAGAATCTATAGATGCTTTAGGACCACCACCCCCAACACACACGCAGGAGGGTGAAAGTGGCCACAGGTCTCCAAGGAGTAAAGCATTCAGGTTCCCTGCCCAGTTTCTGCAGTCATCAAATGGCAAGAAAAACCATGATGTGGTGACACCTCACCACTCCTAGGGTGCCTCAAAGCGCTTTAGTATAATAGCCAGGCATTCAAGAGGAGGCAAGCGGACAACCTACCAATATTAGACAAACTTCATTTTGTTTGAATATCTGGATCCACGCTTGTTCAACAAACCATGGTTAAAACAAACTAAGGTTTAGTGTTACATCTGAACATGGCCTACAGCAAGGATGAGAAACCTGTGCCCCACCCCCAGTAGTTGTTGGACTACAACTCCCACCATCCCTGTCTCCCATCATCCCATACTAGAGAGGGCTGATGAGAGTTAGACAAAAACGTAGAAGGGTCAAAGGTTCCTCCATCTCTGGTCTAAGGTTTCAAACCAATGTACATTACTAGACAACGAGTCCCACAGAAACCAGTGTGATGTACTTCTGATTAAACATGGGTTTAACTCCACTCATAACTCCAGCATAGGGAAAAAAGCTTATTTGAAGGTGTTGGAACAAAGTGGTTCCTATATGGGTGTAATTATTTTAACCATGCCACTAAATAATCTAATTAGAACTAAGTTTTGCGGGCATACTTAAAATGGATGCACTTACAGTAGAGATTATTTTCCAGTGCACACTGTGTAGCTTCTGTCTACCACAGCTTGTCCTATCTTGTGCTATATGATCACCTACCTAGAAACGGACCCCTGAATATACCAACCTGACCACAGACAATGACCACAACATGTAATGAGAGCAGAATGAACTAATCTGATTAAGATTTTGGCACTGGGCACCATTTACGGGCAAGGCTGCACAAATGTACTTCCCAGGTCTCCAGCTGAGATCATATTTCTGAATCTGGTAACCCAAGCATAAAGTGAGACACATGTAGGGGGCTTATTTCTGACCTTGCAGTGAGTTTCTGAGTGCCAGTAAATCCCAGTATGAAGGCAGGGAAAAACAGAAACTCTTTCTCTGAGTTTTTAATTCATGAGAATGGTTGGGGCTTACTCTTACTTTGTGTTGAATTATTTACAGACACTCAGCAAGACTCCTCAATACTTCTACCTGTGCCTGAATTTCAGCAAAGCATGCAATGCAAGATCTTGCCCCTCTCTGAAGTCAAAGGGGTGTTGTGGCCACCACAAATTTTGGCTGGCTACCAGCCAGAAGTTGTGACCCCTGTTTATATGTGTACTAATGTCTGATGACCAAGACCTGACAGGGGGGCTAATCAATGGGGGGGGGAAAGCAGTTTAGACTACTTCTGTTGGTTCTGACTGCCCACAGGCAAAAAAGTACCTATAATTACGTGGGTTGAAATGTACTTCTTTTCAGGAAATCAAATAGTTAAATTAAAATGACAAAAAATGAAGGATATAGATCATCACCAGTAGCAGCTGACAGATAGTAAGCATATGACAACAAAATGCTATTTGGTTTAATCTTTGATCAGCTTGATTAAATGACTATGCTCCATTGATCTGATGAAGCAAACTAAATTAAATCATATCAAAGAACATAATCACACAAATGTTTAGCTTTTTACAATTGCACTTAATTTTTAAAATTAGGGGAACATTATCAGGTCTTCTGATAGATTTTAAGTATTGGATTTAATGTATATTTGCTTGTAAATTAAATACATGAGGATTTGCAAGATAAAATGAAGAAATGATTTATTATAGATAACTGAAAAATTAGTTTAGAAAAGCACGTCTTATGATATAAGACATTTTGTAACGTTAAGAAAGACTATAAGTTAAATTCATGACAAAATTGACCCAATAAAATAGTCAAAAGCCTTTGATAAGTCAACGCACAGAAATAAGCAT
Source organism: Rhineura floridana (assembly GCF_030035675.1). NCBI lineage: Eukaryota > Metazoa > Chordata > Lepidosauria > Squamata > Rhineuridae > Rhineura > Rhineura floridana. The sequence goes on from NC_084486.1 coordinate 52,627,017, forward strand.
GTAACAAATCAGAAGGGGGCAGGGCAACCCAGTTTAATTCGATTATTCTGGAGTTGAGATAACATATTAATCAAATGGAAAAAACAATTCTATTAATCAAATTCAAAAGGTACATCCCTATAATAAATCTTTTACTATATTGCTAACAATAAAACAAGCAATCCACAAGGGTTTTGCTAATTACATGTTTCAAGTCAAATGACCTGGTTGGATGCTTTGTCTTCCTTATGACAACTAAAATATCATTTAATTATATTTTATGTATCTGTTTTTGTGTCCATGTAGATATAATGGAGCACTGAAGAACAGAAGATGCACTGCCAGCTATTTGTCATACCAGCTATCTAGCTTAGAGTAATTAATATTTGACAGGATATAAAATATAAAATATAGGAAATGTAAAATCACTAATTTTGGCAAGATAAAGAATTATGAAAAACTACATCTTGGATCTAAACTATTTTTTCTTTTCCTGTTATTGCAAATATTTACTGATCATCCCTAAGTGCTAAACCCAGAAATATATTAAGAAATTGTATTAAATTAAGTTTTCCCCAAATATAAACAGAGTACACTAAGGTTAAGAATCCTGTCTTTCTCCACGACAGGGCTTTGCTCATCTGGGCATGCTGATTATTTAATTACATCCAAAACTTGATCTTTAAGGAATGCAAAATGCTTGCATTCGTTCTCAATACTTTTTCACAAATGGCCAAAACAAATGATCACATTGCATCAGAGTTCTGAACACTTATTTCTAAACCATGCACTCTCAGCACAATACCCCAAATACCTTAGAGTTATCAAAATAATGGGGTCGTTGAAAGCAAAACAAAAAGGGAAATGGAAAATGGAAAGTGAGAGCACATTTCTACAGCTGTAATTCTATGCATAGGGAGACTGCTAAATCCCACTGAAGCCAATGGCCAAGAGCCAAAGAGTTGAAACTTAGTTCCACAACTCCAAGAGGGTTCAGATTCAAGTTTCTTAAAATGCAGTTCCCATTGCTATAAAGAAAATCGCTTTTGAAACTGAGGGAACTTTCAAAAGCAGCTAAGTGATACTGAATAGGAGTCTGCTGTTCAGAGAAAAAATTCTATCAGGCCATGCATCAATGGAATATAAGCAGCTTAACTATGGAGAGGAAAGCAACCTGAGCAAACTAGGAATTTATTCTCAAATACTTGCTGTCAGGGGATTCAGTCCACAGGAAAGGCCTCCTGCATATGGCCACTCAAAACAGACCTGGAATTGTACTAGAATACTAGAAGTTCTGAGACAGTATCCAAGCAAGGTACAAGAACAACGCACAAAGGGGGAAAATGGTAGAAATAATATAAATAATGCATGTCTGCTGTTATGCGACCCAATACATTTAAATGGTACAAGAAAGTGTATAAAATGGATATTGATCACATCAGGTCCCTATCTGTAAATTCTATAATACACAAACTATAAATATGATTCGTATATTAATATATTCCATACATTTTCATTTCTTTCTCCACACAATGACATTTTTATGATACCCCAGACAGATGGTTCGGGCTGAAAATATGGCTTTGAAATGCTGCCCCAATCAGTTTTACATCTTTCTTCTGTTTAAGAAACAGCAGATGCTTCTACATAAGGGCCATTCTGCTCTCCCCCTCCCCCCATCAAGCAGCATTATTGTTATTCATGGAGTTCAGATATTCTTCCCAGATGGCAATTGCTTAAACATTTTTAGCACTTCCATATTAACATAGATTTCAGCACAAAAGTCAATTAGTGGATCAGCAAGTGGGAAGACTAAAATCAAAGTGGTGCCACCAACCTGTGCATAACTGATATAGGCTGCAGAATCTAGTAATTTAAGCAAGCCACTGGAATTAGAGACAATATCCATATTTACATACAATTGTGGGGCATCACCATGCTATGGGTTGGATGCTATCTCTGGAACCTCCCCATCAGGCCACAGTGTGTCTTCCCCATTTCACTCCTCCCCTGCTGTAATTAGATTTGAAAAAGCCTTCTATTGGGTTTGTATGAATGCATAAGAGGATGTATATAGCATATGCTGTATGTGTATATGTGTGCAGTTTGTGAGAATGTATGTGAGGGAACAGGCCCACGCTGGCCATACCCACTTTTGTCTTGCCCATGTCCACTGTTGGAAAGTGGCCCTCTATCTGTTTGCCAAGAGAGAATGTGGCCCTCAGGCCAAAAATGTTTTGTATTCCTGCTCTAGCCAGACAATAAGAAACTGGAATGCCTTTCACCAAATGCCTGATTATCAGAAGCAAGCAAGAGAGTTTGATTACTAAGGAAAGGGAACATGGTCAAAGCATTCTAGTGGTTGAATCCCAATACTTAGCTTGGCAGGAGGGAAAGGAAGTTGTGAAAAGTTATGAAACCCTCTTTCCTCATGGCTTGAAGCCTAATGAGTAACTTTGATCCAATCACCACCTCTCAGCCTAGCTTATTTCATAGGGATGGTGTGAGGATAAAATTGGGACTGTCCGTGGAGAGGGGGAGGAGCAAAGAGAAGAGAAAAAACCAGGTACAGCACAGTAATCTCCTTGAAGGAAGGTAAACAGCAATTTGCAGCTGGTGAACTAGGGGCCAAATGCCACATTACATATTTGTATGTGCAGTTTACATTTGCACACAAGAACATGCGCATTTGGGGAAACAGCATGCCCTTTATTCCCAAGAAATTAAGGAAAGTGGGATGTGGATGCATAGGCTAAGCTACCAACAGGTGCTGGAGTTAAAAACACTACATTCGCATACCTCCGTGAAAAAAAATGCACACACTGCAGCAGATGACCATTGACATACACATATAAACATGTACTGTGGAGATTGTTCTTGCAAGGGATTAAGACTGAAGTCAGACAGTACCCCTATAATTTTCTTTAGGAAAAAATATAGGGGAAACAGATACAGAGGTCTCTTAACAGACATTTTGGTTTGTAAAATAAATAAAAAAGCATAATGGCCCTGGATTAATTCATAATCCCCCCATGTTTGTTCTGTTTTTCATAAAGTCTCAACTAACATCATAAGTATACCAAGTTGGCATAAGTATATTTGGAGGATTAAATAATGTTTACTATTATGCAGAAATAAGAACAATAATATTTATTTTAACAAGTTACACCTGAACGATTTTACTTGGTCTAATATTAAATGTACTTAGCAAAAGGTCATAACTCTTGAATTTGCTAGATAAATAAATGTTGGCAAGGTGGATGAATCACTGGAGAATTGGTGCATGGCAGCGAATGAATAGCCTGCAAATGCTTCCCAAACCCCATTATTTCCCTTTTTCCAGTAGGCCAAAGATTCATGTCCCCGCATACTGCCAGTTCATTACAGAAAAATATCATTCCTCTTCTGGCACACTCTGGATGGCCCTCTTAGCCCCACGAGGATCCTTTAATGTTTAATTCCCCATCATCTGCTCCAGTGAACAGCTTAATCTCTGCTTGTATGATCAATACTATATCAGTGTAAATTAAAATGACAATTTTAAAGTAATTAAGCCTGTTAATGCTCGATTCAAATGTCATTATTTGCACAAGGGATTGAGGAGAAATTACATCGTGTCCAGGGTGACAGGAGAATGTTTGAGTCTTCTCAATCCTGTTGCCACTGTGCCACTGGAGGCTTTAGCAAAGCAGATTAACTTCTGGCTCCCACTGCCAGGATACCTATCCAATTTCAAAAGAGGATAACACAATTTGATAAATTTAATTCCAGCTACAAACTCAATTATTGTGATAATGGATGAAAACTGGGAGGAGACACTAAACAAGACCCACGTAAAAATACACTTAACTTCAGAATGAGAAACAACAGTAATTGTTTTATTTGATTTGTTCCTTTCCTTTTGAAAACCCTTTAAATAATTGTGATTGTTGCCTGAATAGCCAACATTTATTAAATAGCATTCACTCTGGACTGAAAACAGCGTACCATTTAAAAGATTTCGGTAACAATGAAAATGTTTGCTGTCCTTTGCTTGTACAGCAACATTTATTAGACAAGTAAAATTACATCATTACATTATTGGATCTCATAAATAGATCTATAAAACTCAACTAAGTTCAGAGGAAATCTCGGCCTCTCCTACATGCTGGCCTTTCTAGGCCCAGCCATAGGGAGTCTATAGACCTTTTTTATTTTAAGGGGTGAGGCCAATAATAAAAATGCCTTAAACTTTATGTGCTCGCAGTCAGTGTTTCTTTCAAGCCTGACTATAGCTGAAAAGCTGAACCTTTGTGGAAGAAGTAAGAACTTCAAAGCCACAAAAGCAGTACTTCCCACAGGCATTTTTGTGTGAAAAGAAGATGTTAAAAACCAAGTATCACTTGCTATTTTGAGAGAGAGAGAGAGAGAGAGAGAGAGAGAGAGAGAGAGAGAGAGAGAGAGAGGCTAAAATCTCTAATTTAAACCAGCAAGAAACACAAGAAAAGTATATGTAAAAAGTATATGTAAAACACACACCTGCATGGGGATACTCTTAGGAAGTGGATGTAGTGTATGAGCAAATCCAACTCCTTGAAAGCCACATATGCACCATAAAATGCACCTCTACTGGTCCCATACTGATGGGGCAGTACAGCTCCAAATAACGAATGGAGAAGGTATAACCTACTTTGCAGATAAAAGTTAACAATACAACATTTTTACTGAAATATTTACACAGAATGGACTAGTGACATGTTTCATTCAAAATATTCAAGGGTCAGGACCAACACAGTCTTCCCTGCACAGCTGAATCAGTGCCCCTAAAGAGTGTCGGACTGATCCAAGGGGAAGGCCAATAGTTCAGTAGAAGATCATATGTATTGTGTGCATAAGATCCCAGATTCAATCCCCAACATCTCCAGCTAGGGCTAGGAAAAGCCCTGCCCCAAGTCCTGGAGGCCTGTCCTGCTAGTGGGTGTGGACTATGATGGGGAACCTGTGAGCCCTCCTGATGTTGCTGGACTCCAACTCTCATCATCCCTGGCTGTTGCTAACTCCGGAGGAGCCACTGAATTCCTACCGGGCATCCGACACCCCATCGCCGCCAGTAATTGTCGACGAGCAAGAGGAATATGAGGTGATGCAGATCCTCAACACCTGCCAGTGCCAAGGAAAGTTGCAGTATTTGATCCACTGGAAGGGTTCTGGACTGGAGGGAAGATCCTGGGAGGCAGCATCAGACATCCATGCACCAGAGTTGGTGAGAGAGTTCCATGAAGGATACCCTGACAAACCCAAGCCTCTGGGGTAGGGTGGGAGAACGGCATGGAGGGCTGGATGATGTGAGCCCTGCTTGAGGGGGGTGGACTGATGAGAATGAAGCAGTGGAGGAGGAGCACTTAGAGTGGGATGGTCGAGCTGGTGAAGGGCCAAGCAGGCAGTTGGACCCAGAAGGCACCCCAGCTCTGGACTTTGACAGTTCAACCCCAGCAGCTCCAGATATCCCTGTGGAGAGTCAACCTGACCAGCCAGTTGTTTCCTAGCCTGACCCTTCCCCTCTCCCTGTGCCTGCGTCGCCCACAGGCAGCCCCCCTCCCTTTGAGGGGGAAGACGGGACAGTGACAGGGGCTCCACCTTCACTTCGTGCCAGGAGGCGAATTCAGCAGGAAATTCAACAGACACAGTTGAGGCAGAGTATTTGCCTATGCGCACACTCCCAACAGTGACAGTTAGCGCATGCAAGTAGGGTGCCTGCCCAGCCTTACTTAAACCGAGTGGGAGGGGAGTTGCTGAGTCAAAGTCTTAGTGCAGCAAAGTTGTACCTAGTCAGACCTATAGAGATGCTGAGTTCTGAGTAAACCGTAGGTAGATTCATGAAGTGCACTGAATTGAAACGTTCTCTACAATAAAAGAAAAAACCAGAGCTTGGAAAAGTTACTTTTTTGAACTACAACGGAGTTGTAGTTCAAAAAAGTAACTTTTCCAAGCTCTGGAAAAAACACAGCCATGTCTGAGTCCGAATTCTTCGACTTCGAGCAGGGCAATACCAAACATTTCCCTACAATTCCTAATGCCAACCGATGATATGGAGTAGGAACAAAGAAAGGTATAGCAGAAAAAATCTAACAAATATCTGAAACAAGGCTTCTCTGTATTATTTATCTTTAATTCCCTTTCCTGCCAACTGACTCCACAGAGTCTTCAGTTCCACCCAGAACTCTTTGTCCTCTGCATTTCTACCCAGAAGTGAAGTCCAAATGAATTCCATCTGACTTGCTCCCAGGTACTTCTGAGCATGAATGCACAGAATTGCACCTAGACTCTCATTTTTAGTCAATGTCACTTTTTCCCGAGAAAAGATTGGCTATATTTTGATTTGAGTAATGAACTAAAGATATTACACTATTCCTGATAGTAAATGCTTGCATGAGCTTTCTGCAGGGTTGTCTTTAATAACTTTAATATATATATATATTATATATATATATATATTCTTCTAACTGCATGCAGTTATTGAAGGCTTTAGGGTCTGTTTCATTGCAAATGCATCAAAACCTATCAGCACAGAACACCACTTTCACTTAGCCACCATTTGTTTCAATGGGACCTATGTAAGAGAAGTATTTGATGGATTATGTCCTATTTTTCTAAGCAGATCTCTCTCTCTCTCTCTCTCTCTCTTAATCTTGCCTCATTATAACCTTGTAACAGTTTAATAAATAAATAAATCTGAAGCCATGTAATACACATCTGCCATTCTGCAACTTGAGAAGACTTTGTTCAGAAAGCATCTGTGACCCTCCCGGGAAACATGAAGTAGAAGGGGCAGGGTTGGAGCTTGAGATTGATAGACAAATGGTCAAGGAATACCTAATCACTTTGAACGAGTTCAAATCGGCAGGGCCTGATAAACTGCATCCTAGAGTATTGAAGGAACTGGATGGAAAACTCTCAGAACCACTGTCTGTTATCTTTGCGAAATCATGGAGGACTGCTGAAGTGCCAGATGACTGGAGGAGACCTAATGTTGTCTCTATCTTCAAAAAAGGCAAAAAGGAGGAACCCGGGAACATTTTAACATGTTCATGACAATAGATCAGAGGTGGGTGACACAAGGGCCACATTCCTTCTGGGCAACCTTCCAGGGGCCACATGGCAGTGGTGGGCAGGACCAAAGGCATAGGTAGGCAGAGCAGTAAGCTAGTTTCTTCACATTCACATATCCTTCCCTATTCCCTACACACCAGTCAGCCTAACATCAATCCCTGGGAAAACTCTGGAGCAATTATAAAGCAGTCAATCTGTAAGCACCTTGAAAACAATGCGGTAATTACTAGGAGCCAACATGGATTTATGAAGAACAAATCCTGCCAAACTAATCTTATCTCATTTTTGACCGGGTAACCTCCCTTGTAGACTGTGGGAATGTTGTGGACATAATATACCTCGACTTCAGCAAAGCTTTTGACAAAGTGCCCCATGATATTCTGATTAGCCAGCTAGCTAAATGTGGGCTGGATGGAACAACTATCAGGTGGATCCACAGTTGGCTCCAGAATTGTACTCAAAGAGTGCTTATCAACGGTTCCTTCTCAACCTGGGCAGAAGTAACAAGTGGGGTACCACAGGGCTCGGTCCTGGGCCCAGGGCTCTTCAACATTTTTATTAACAACTTGGATGAGGAGGTACAGAGCATGCTTATCAAATTTGCAGATGATACAAAATTGGGGGGCATAGCTAATACTCTGGAAGATAGAAACAAAATTCAAAGGGACCTTGATAGGCTGGTGCATTGGGCTGAAAACAACAGAATGAAATTCAACAGGGATAAATGCAAAGTTCTACACTTAGGAAAAAGAAACCAAATGCACAGTTATAAGATGGGAGATACTTGGCTCAGCAATACGACATGTGAGAAGGATCTTGGAATTGTCGTTGATCACAAGCTGAATATGAGCCAACAGTGTGATGTGGCTGCAAAAAAGGCAAATGCTATATTAGACTGCATTAACAGAAGTATAGTTTCCAAATCGCGTGAAGTGTTAGTTCCCCTCTATTCAGCACTGGTTAGGCCTCATCTTGAATACTGTGTCCAGTTCCGGTCTCCGCACTTCAAGAAGGATGCAAAGAAACTGGAATGGGTTCAGAGGGGGGCAACAAAGATGATCAAGGGACTGTAAACAAAACCCTATGAGGAGAGACTGAAAGAACTGGGCATGTTTAGCCTGGAGAAGAGATGACTGAGGGGAGAAATGATAGCACTCTTCAAGTACATGAAAGGTTGTCACATAGAGGAGGGCCGGGATCTCTTCTTAATCGTCCCAGAGTGCAGGACACGGAATAATGGGCTCAAGTTGCAGGAAGCCAAATTTCGACTGGACATCAGGAAAAACTTCCTAACTGTTACAGCAATATGACAATGGAATCAATTACCTAGAGAGGTAGTGGGCTCTCTGACACTGGAGGCATTCAAGAGGCAGCTGGACAGCCATCTGTCAGGAATGCTTTGATTTGGATTCCTGCATTGCGCAGGGGTTTGGACTTGATGGCCTTATAGGCCCCTTCCAACTCTACTATTCTATGATTCTATGGTGGTCTAAAAATATTTAAAACAAGTACAATTACTTCAGGACATAATTCTCCTAAAAACAAACAATATTTACAAAATAACGGCCACTGGCTAAGGAAACTCAAAGTAATTAGGTGCCATACATTCCAGTCCAGTTCCAACAGTAGGAATGCGTCCTATGAAAACTGTGAAAAAGACACAAATACAACAGCAATAGATGAATTAACTGATGCTTCTATAAATGAACCCATTGAAAATGTCTAGCAGGTTCTAGAGATGCAGCAGAGATCTTCAAGAGTAACAAATCACAGATAAGTGCATTGCCACTAACTGAATGTCTATCTCGGCAGTTGTTATTCAAGCCTCCAATATCACCCCAGTTGTCTCAGTTTAGTAATCTGCAGAGGATACATGATTTCTGAAGTATTTTGACAAGTAGTGCTTAAAAAACAAGTGAATGATTCTACTGACAGGCATATTCTCCTACTTGTGGAGAGAAAAAGTGAGTTGCTGCTACAAGCAATATATATTCTTTGTTACATATTAATGTCTTTTAAAATATATATCAAATTTCATATAATGATCTTAACACCATCTTTTAATAAATGTTTTTAACATAAGATAAACATTTCCTTTCCATATTGTAGGAACCAATTGAAAAATCAGTTTTTTCTTTCATCAGTATTGTTTAAAAGCTTTCTAAAATTATAGTTCTTTCTTATTTGCATTGCTAATAGGTAATGTTAATGGACATCAGACAATACGGACCAGTAAGCTAATAGTTTCTTCAAGTACAATAGCCCTATTCATCAAGTACATGTTTAGACTGCATTTGATTACCAAAGCTTATTAATTATCGAGTTTTGCTGCCTCAAGAAGAAACAGATCATTACAAAAAATTACCCTGACAGATTATTCATTAGGGATTTTAAAATGTAAATCTTTGCTACTGAAATTTGGCAAAGTGTCCTACATGAATGCTGGACAGCAATTTATTTTGATACCATTTTCAAGAGAATGGAAATTGCTAAAATGACTATATGTCAACAAACCATAACAAACACATGGATTATATTCTTGCGCATGCTACAGTGACTCACATTGTATTTTTTTTTCTTTAGAGATGAATGGGCAACCAAAAGCAAGACCACTGTACACAATTATTTACTTGATTCCACTTTTGAATCACTTCCGTAATATATCTTGAAGCAATTTCACAGGATCTAAATTACTCTTTTAGATCCTTAGTTAGACTTGATTAGCTTTCACAGTCTATTCATCAACCCACTTACTCATTCTTTAACATTCTTTAAGACAAACGTAGAAGTGATACGGTGCAGCCCCTTCCCAAGACTGTACCACCAAAAGTTCCATGCAAGGGTAATTACTTGCTTGAGAGTAGCCCACTTCCATGTGGAAATCGCAACTCACATTCAAACTTACCACCTCAGTCCCCTCTCAGAGAGGATAATGCTCATCATGGGGCAAGATTTTCACATGTGGGCACTCACAAAATAATTGCACCCCACATTTAATCTTTCAGCTTTTTCTCCAAGGGCCAAACTAGACAAGAGATGCAGAGAGACAGAATAGGATGTCAATTATCTTCTACCTTTTAAGCTTAAAGCTGGTGAGAAGTAGAGGCCAAATTAGGTAGAGGCTGCAGCACTGCGAGAGAATGAACCTGACACAGTGCTGCATTCTCACCTGATTTAGGGGCTGCTGGAGTTTTAAAAAGTGGGGGATCTAATCATGGATCTCCCTCCATCTCACCTAGCTTGACCCCGAGACAGACAGGGTAACTTTTAGAGTGGGGCATGGATTTCATGCAGAAGCACTTTTAAACAACTCCTCATGTGAAATATGAGATGCTACAGTCATATGAGAGGACTGCACAACAGCTAACCAGTGGTGATTGGTGTCCATTGGGACTGGTAGGGCAGGGAGACCAACATTAAGTGGGGCCAGAGCCAATGACAAGCAGATCCACTAATTCTAGTTCTGTCCTCAACCTCCTTTCTGTTGAGTTCTACAAGGGCAATACTGAGACTATGGAGTAGGCGGCCGATAGGTGATGCTATCGCCTGGAGTGGTTATAAGTAAGACGTCAGGCAGATGAGGGCTGACTGAAGGAAGATTGAAGTTTGTGGGGCAGCATCCCATTTGCCCTAATGAAGCCACCTCTACTGCTAATAACAATGTTTGAGCCATACACTTCAACAAAGCCACTTTTGAACCACTTTATTTCCTTGTGCCTTTACAGTTTGATACTATGCACTCCATCTTCCACTCTCCTCACTGTCAACCTCTGGCTTTTTTCCTGACCCCACTCCTGTCCTCCTACTGCCATCTAGGACCTGCCTAGTACATGTCAGTTTTTTGTACTTTCTGAGCAGCTCCTACCAGAAAGCTTCCTGGTGTTAAATAAATGTTAATTAAAACTCACACAGACAGATGCACAGTGAAATTTGCAAATATGTAAACAACAATTGGGAAATAGATTTAGAACAAGACTGTAGTAAACAGGGCAGACAGGACATCAACTCTATCCAAGGTGTCACATGCCACAGAATCAGAAACCTTGGGCATCAGGCTCCAATTCTCTATGTTCTACACTACTGACCGAAGCAGGAAACTGTAGGCACTTTAAGGCAGGAAGCACATACCATAAATCAGAATCTTCCATGTAATCAGAATGAGGTAATTCCCTACTCTGTGCTGCTGCTTGCTATATACTGCACTCCTTCAGGGAACCCACAAGACTATCCCTCTGTACCTCCAGATTGCCCCCACACACACACACTTGTTCATCCTCTCTGCTGCTAGTACACAAGTTTAACAGAGATCTAATAAGAAAAAAAATCAATTTTCAGAAATAACTCAACTTTCGGTGGTATTCAACAAAATAAGAGTGCTAGGGCAAGAACTACCAGTAATGCAAAGGAACTTCCCCCCTTCCTTCCTCCTTGCCATCCCCAAATCTGCTTCAGGGGGTTGAGGGAAAACCCAGAACATGTGGGGGTAGGAGAGGGGGAGAACATTCTGTCTGCTTTAGTGCTATGCTGAATACAACCCTTTTTACTGTATGACTATAAATTAGTTAAGAACATAAGAACGTAAGAAGAGCCTGTTGGATCAGGCCAGTGGCCCATCTAGACCAGCATCCTGTTCGCACAGTGGCCAACCAGGTGCCTGGGGGAAGCCCGCAAGCAGGACCCGAGTGCAAGAATACTCTCCCCTTCACTGAAAACACCTTGGGTATGCAAAGAGACTTCAGAAAAGTTCTGTGAGGCAGGACACAATTATTCTCACAATTAAGTGAGGATAGCAGAAGCTGACTTGACTACGATCTGCTATCCTAGGGAAACCAAGGCTGGATGTAACTTTGAATCTGGCTCTCCAATGCTCAGATATAAATATCTATGTTCTGGCCTCCACTGTTTTACTACTGTCAAAAATCTTTAATTTACTGCATCCAAACAAGAAAGAAACATAAAAATAAAGAGATGATCAAAAGCAGCAGGAACATTTTTCATTATGATCACTACTGTAGTCACTACAAACCAGAGGTTTCAAAACCTGAAAAGAGCATAGATGTTGCCTTAGTCAGACCACTGAACCAAGCACAGTTTTGTCTACACTAACTGGCAATAGCTATCCAGGGTTTCAAATATGAGATGCCAGGGACTGAACTTTCTGCATGCAAGGGATGTGCTCTACCACTGAGCTATGGGCCTTCCCCAATATCCTCTTAGAGATATCAAATGGGACCAGAGAAGACAGCATTTCTTCAAATGGAAATTAATTCCAAGAGGAATGTTGCAGGACCAAAAAGAAGAGAGCCCTACCCCTCAAATCAAGCAAGATTCAAAAATAAACTGCACTGTTTAGGTACAATGCTGCTGTGGTTTTCTGTCAGAAGTGCTAACAAACCTGGAACAAAGACATTACAGATTTTCCACCAACAAATTTGTCACAGAATATTTGCTTCCCTCATACAGTGTTATGACACAGCATTCAGTCATATCTGCCTACTCCCTGATATATGGTGTGTCCACAACACAGCCTGCTCAAGCCCTTACCAATCTGTCAATTACAGAATTTTTGTACTATTTGTGAAATGGCTAGCGACAAGTGATTGACGGAACAAAACAAAAATGGTCCTAAGCCTAATTCAGAAGCTCTACTCACGTTTTCCCAATGTGTGAGTGAGATTGTGCCAAGCGCCCCCACCCCAATACTGCATGTACTGACTAGTCCTGCCCCTGGCATCTGCATGTACAGTGCGAGTATCTGCAGGTGTAAAGCAGGGGTAGCCAACGTCATACCCTCCATATGTTCTTGGACTACAACTCCCATGATCCTTGGCCATTGGTCATGCTGGCTAGGGTTGATGGGAGTTGTATTCCAATAACATCTAGAGAGCACCACGTTGGCTACCCCGATGTAAAGGTTTCCTGAACTTCCAGGATTCCAGATTATATGGAAGCTGTCACTCAAAGATCCTGTCCCTGCAGATGCCATGCTGTGGGGTTAGATAGCATGGGCAATGGTGCTGGGAAAAGAAAGTGAAATAGTAACAAACTCTCCTATACTCGTTGTTGTTGTTATATGCCTCCAAGTCGACTACGACTTATAGCGATGCTATGAATCAGTAACCTCCAAGAGCATCTGTCATGAACCACCCTGTTCAGATCTTGTAAGTTCAGGTCTGTTGCTTCCTTTATGGAATCAATCCATCTCTTGTTTGGCCTTCCTCTTTTCCTACTCCCTTCTGTTTTTCCAAGCATTATTATCTTTTCTAATGAATCATGTCTCAAAGTATGATAACCTCAGCTTCATCATTTTAGCTTCTAGTGAGAGTTCTGGTTTAATTTGTTCTAACACCCAATTATTTGTCTTTTTTGCAGTCCATGGTATCTGCAAAGCTCTTCTCCAACACCACATTTCAAATGAGTTGATTTTTCTCTTATCCGCCTTTTTCACTGTCCAACTTTCATATCCATACATAGAGATCGGAAATACCATGGTCTGAATGATCCGGACTTTAGTGTTCAGTGATACATCTTTGCATTTGAGGACCTTTTCTAGTTCTCTCACAGCTGCCCCCTTCTTCTGATTTCTTGACTGTTGTCTCCATTTTGGTTAATGATTATGCCAAGGTATTGATAATCCTTGACAAGTTCAATGTCCTCAATGTCAACTTTAAAGTTGCATAAATCTTCTGTTGTCATTACTTTAGTCTTTTTGACATTCAGCTGTAGTCCTTGCTTTTGTGCTTTCCTCTTTAACTTTCATCAGCATTCATTTCAAATCATTACTGGTTTCTGCTAGTAGTATGGTGTTGTCTGCATATCTTAAATTATTAATTTTTGTCCCTCCAATTTTCACACCTCCTTCATCTTGGTCCAATCCTGCTTTCCGTATGATATGTTCTGCGTATAGATTAAATAGATAGGGTGATGAAATACACCCGTCTCACACCCTTTCCGATGGGGAACCAATCGGTTTCTCCATATTCTGTCCTTATAGTAGCCTCTTGTGCATAGTATAGGTTGTGCATCAGGACAATCAGATGCTGTGGCACCCCCATTTCTTTTAAAGCATTCCATAGTTTTTCATGATGTACACAGTCCAAGGCTTTGCTGTAATCTATAAAGCACAGGGTGATTTTCTTCTGAAATTCCTTGGTCCGTTCCATTATCCAACATATGTTTGCAATATGATCTCTGGTACCTCTTCCCTTTCTAAATCCAGCTTGGACGTCTGGCATTTCTCGCTCCATATATGGTAAGAGCCTTTGTTGCAGAATCTTGAGCATTACTTTACTTGCATGGGATATTAAGGCAATAGTTTAATAATTACTGCATTCCCTGGGATCCCCTTTCTTTGCAATTGGGATGTATATGGAACACTTTCCGTCTGTGGGCCATTGTTTAGTTTTCCATATTTCTTGACAGATTTTTGTCAAAATTTGGACAGATTCAGTCTCAGTAGCTTGTAGCAACTCTATTGGTATGCCATCTATGCCTGGTGATTTGTTTCTTCCAAGTATTTTAAGAGTAGCTTTCACCTCGCATTCTAAAATTTCTGGTTCTTCATCATACGGTTCCTCCGTGAATGAATCTGTCATCCTGGCATCTCTTTTATAGAGTTCTTCAGTGTATTGCTTCAATCTTCCTTTTATTTCATCTCGGGTCAGTCAGTGTGTTCACCTGTTGATTATTTACCATCCCTTCTCTTGGTTTAAATTTCCCTTTCATTTCTCCAATCTTTTGGAATAGGGCTCTTGTTCTACCCTTTTTGTTGTCCTCTTCTATTTCTATACAGTAACTATTGTAACAGTTCTCTTTGTCCCTACGTACTAGTTGTTGTATTGTTGCGTTTAGGGTTCTGACTGTGTTTCTATCTCCTTTTGCTTTTGCTTTCCTTCTCTCTTTAACCATTTTAAGAGTTTCTTCAGTCATCCATTGAGGTCTTTCTCTCTTTTTAACAAGAGGTATTGTCTTTTTGCATTCTTCTCTGATAAAGTCTCTGACTTCATTCCATAGTTCTTCTGGTTCTCTATCAACTAAGTTTAAAGCCTCAAACCGGTTCCTTATTTGATCTTTATATGCTTCTGGGATGTTATTTAAATTGTATTTTGGCATTATGATTGCTTTGTTGTTCTTCTTTAGCTTTACTCTGATTTTCGAAACAACCAGTTCATGATCTGTACTGCAGTCTGCTCCTGGTCTTGTTTTTGCAGAAAGTATGGAACTTCTCCATCTTCTGCTACCAATTATACAGTCGTCTTTTTGGTTGTTCAAAAAATTATTGGCTTCACAGAATTCAGTAAGTCTTTCTCTTGCTTCGTTTCTGTCTCCTGGGCCCCATTTCCCCACAATTCCTAATTCTTCTCTGTTCCCTACTTTTGCATTCCAATCCCCCACGATTATCAGCACATCTTGTTTTGGTGTGTGATCAATTTCTTCCTGTACTTCTGCGTAAAATCTCTCCAATTCCTCTTCTTCTGCATTTGCCGTCGGAGCATAGACTTGGATGATGGTTATGTTGATAGGTTTCCCATTTAATCTCATTGATATCACTCGCTCTGACCTTGCGTTGTAGCTCCTAATTGCTCTTGCTACATCACTTCTCACTATTAAAGCAACCCCATTTCTTCTAATTTCTCATTTTCTGCATAAAATATTTTGTAGTTGCCTGATTGGAACTGTCCCATTCCCGTCCATTTTAGTTTGCTCACACCAAGTATTGTAATGTTGATGCGTTCCATTTCTTGCTTGACAATTTCTAACTTTCCCTGGTTCATGCTTCTCACGTTCCATGGTCCTATTGTGTACGTTGTACAACTCCGGACTCTTCTTTCGCATCTGTGCGCATCTGCCTCTGGGCTTCCTTTCGGCTTTGACCCAGCTGAGTCATTAGTCACAGCGCTACTCGTACTTGTCCTTTGTTCTTCCCCAGTAGCTCGGTGAGTGCCTTCTGACCTGGGGGTCTCATCTTCCAGCACTATCTCGTGTTGCATTTTGGTTACTCTGTTCATAGGGTTTTCGTGGTAAGAGATATTCAGAGGTGGTTTACCATTGCCTTCCTCTGAGTTTGGATGCATCTTAGTCCGGTGTTTCAGCTTTGACCATTCCGCCTTGGGTGCCCCTGCTAGGAGTCTAGCCTCGTGGTCTAGACTCCTGACAACATTGCTCTCAGCTTCTTCAACACTCTCAAACCCCCTCACCACATTAAGGTGTGCATCCGAAGAGGGAGCTCCTACACTCACATACCAGTTATATGTGCTACACTAAGTTCCGTTCTTGGGCAGCACAGTTCTTCCCTGTGACAGCTGGGAGCTCAGAGACTCTGGTGTCATACCATTTTGAGGCTAAGCAATTTTATGGTGTAACTGCTAGGAAGCTAGCTTGCAAAATAATGCTAATGCTCGTAACCTTAATTAACTATTCATCGTGTGGGCCCTGCAACATAATTCTGCTTCATCATGTCAGTGCATGTTTGTCTCCTTTACCAGTCTATGTTCACTAGGCTCCAATACCACCTAACATGCTCCCTCAGTGACCCCTTATTTATGGTCACCAGCTTCCTGATTATATTATACACATTATTTCAGTTCTCTCTCTAGAGTCATAAACCAGCCCATAATAATTCAGAAGCTTGAAAATCTGTCCAGTAGAACGGCTTTCATTTTTTATTTTTTCGTACATTAATTTGTTGAACCACCTGTAAATTTCATATTGATATTCCTAAAAACACGTGAAAGCAATGGGAATTACCCAATAATTATTCCTAAGCGTGTCGTACAAGAACATGATTTTCTCTACTACAGTCCATTTATCTGCCAGAGCAAATATTTACTAGTTCTTCAGCTTTTTGAAAGATTAAAAATACTGGCGTTTGTATCTGTCGTCTTTCTGGAATGGACAACTACCTTTTAAAATGCTAAATGTACTTCCAATTGAAAGCAAATCAATTCAAGGAATGCAAAAATTATAACAGATATACATGTGTGCTGGAATTAAACCACATAACTAGATCCAGGTATCCAAGAGGGCTTAAAGGTGATGTCTCGTAAACAGCACTCGCAAATACTGCAATGCAGGTAGCTTTAAAAATGGAGTGGCTCTTCAAAAGCAAATTGTGGTCTGGCATAGAGGACTGTTGCTTTGTTTTGTTTTTAAGTTAAAAAATTCCACTGAGGCCAACTGAACTAGCTCTCTGAATTCTGGAAATAGCTTATATAAACTTATTTCTGAAAAGTCCACCATAACGGAAACAGTGGACCCTGTTAGCTTATAGTAGGCAGTTTTTAAACCAGTGGGGGTTCATAGGACCTCCCAAACATTTTGTGTTATGAATTATGAAAAGTGCTGCTGAAAATATAAGTAGTAACCAAGATGTACCGCATAAGCCAGAGGTTTCTACATTGGCCATGGCTACCCTTCATAGTTAGTAAGGAAAGAGGTTAACGATGAGCCTACATTCGAAAGACATTATGTGTCAAACTCTGGCTTAGCTCAGCACAGCATGGGAGTACAAAAGGCTGGGGAGATATCACATCTGCATGGTACTGGTAAGCCATAGACTGGCTTGCCGTGATATACAAACCAGGCCATTGTCCCATTCAACCGTCCCTTCGCCAAGGGGAAAAGGAGAAAGGACTTTGGCAGGCAAGTTGTGGAAGAGTGGCTCAATAGGACTGGATGATGAGGGGTGTTTTCAAAAGCTAGCTGCTGGTCCTATAAAAACTGATGAGGATTCTGGTGCAAAATGTTGGGGAATGGGCTTTTACTGGGTGCAGTCGATCCTCCAGTGTATTTGTGTTTGATCCCACTGGTTTAAATTGTTCTTTTAAATTTAACATGTGCTTTATGATCTTCACTGAGTTCTGCCTATACAACATCTCTGTGAGGTATGCCTATCATAGCTGCAAAACAGGAAACTGATTTGAAAAATCCTCTAACAGAGCAAATGTAGGTCACCTCACTAGAATGGTGTCTACATCAATGAACTATCCAGTATCGAGGCGGGGGGGAGAGACAGACAACCCATTGTCCTCACTGCACCAAGAAAACATTTGGTCAGGAAGGACTGTGGCTCAGTGGAAGAACATCTGCTTTGCATGCAGAAGGTTCTAGGTTCAATCCCTGGCATCTCTAGGTAGGGCTGGAAATGTTCCTACCTAAAACTCTGGACAGCCACTGCCAGTCAGTGTAGACAATACTGAAGTAGGTGGACAAAGGTCTGACTCAGTATAAATCAGCTCCTATGTCTTCCATCCTTATAGATTCTTTTTTTTTACTTTTTAAAAAAGTAATGTTATGTGTAGTTGCTCAAAACTTACACTATGACCTAGTGTGCCTGATACAGGGGCACCAAATGTGCGTGGGGGGGATGCATCTGCTCCTACTGCCAACCTGGTGCTCCCCCATTCTCAGCTCCATCCTGTCCCACCTCCTCTTTGCCTCAACGAGCAGGAGGGCAGTACAGAGGCAGTGACCCACCTCACACACTGCGACTGCTCAAAGTAGATGAAGTTAAACTGTGAGCTTTGTGCAAAACTGCTGGCCATAAAACTTTGCAAATGGTTTGGGAAGGCTATCAATTGAGAGAGCTTAGGTGGGACGGGAGGTGTCAATCAGATTGGGTTTTTCACATCTATTCATTTAAAAAACTTACATTCCACCTTGCTTTCCAAAAAGAAACTCAAGGTGGCAAATAAAGCAATTAACATCATACAAATGTAAAAACAATATCCTACCTTTCTGAACAGCAACATACATAAAACCCAAATGTTGCCGTTAAATAAGCAAACAAAAACACAATGGCAAGTTTCTGGGAATACCAGTCAAAACAGGAACAGTCAGAAAAGAAGAGATTCCCAAAGCTGATTGGAAAGCCAAGTTCTTGCCTCCTGCCTAAAATAAGAGAGAGTTGGGATCAGAGGAATCTCAGTGGAGAGCTGCTTCACAGGGTTGGCGGCTGCTACAGAAAAAGCCCTAGTCCTTGGGGTTGCCCACCATGCTTTACAAAGTTGAGGATCCAGAGTAGTACCTCAGACAATGAGTGGAGCACAGAGGTAGGAACACAAGAAGAAGGCAGCCCTTCCAGGAAATGTAAAACTGAAATAGAACTTCACTTTGGGCACAGCTCACGGTGGAAAGGCGACATATAAATAAACTCAACTAATCAATCAAGGCATCTGATATTTTAAAAGAAAACTTCTCTTTATAAAATACCCTTTCATCCCAATACTTTTCTCCATTAGCACACCTGCCGCCCAGACACACAATGATGGGATTTTGGCTGAAATCCTGTACTTGTTTATCTGGGGATGCCCCATTAGACTCAATGGCACATCCTTGTTAATAGACATGTATAGGATTGCACTGTATAGTTGCAATACTGAGCCACGCTATTCTTTGAAATGTAACTTTTGTTACTCTGCTTCAGGTGCCACTACTGAAGAAAATATAGTATTTCCTTCTCCCATGCCGAGTAACTATATTTGATTGTACTCCAGGAGTACACAACACTACTGTGGTTACACACTTCACACACACTGTATAAATCAAGAATGGGGAACATGTGGCCCTTCACATGTTGCTGGATTCTAACTCCCATCATCCCCAGCCAGCATGGCCAATGGAATCATGGAAATTGAAGCCCAACATTATCTGTAGGGTCAGAGGCTCCCTACCTGTGGTATACATACTCCCCATTTTCTCCTTCCCTGAATTCCATATTGGGAATAGTTTAAAACTGCATACAAAATTCTGTGGTGGCTTTTGAAAGTTACGTTCTAAAAAAACTACCCAATTTGGATTCATGTTCCAAAACAGCATATTCAGATTTATTTTCTCATTTAAAATACATACATATTGCCCTTCTTGATAATTCTCATACCCATAACACCTGCTATTTCTTCATTAGCCACAATTTTCAATGGGAGGCTAGATACCAAAGACCTCTCCTCATATAGTTTTTGCTGCTATGTGGGAATTTTACAGTGTAAAAAGATCTATGATACATAAACATTCATAGTATTCAATGTGAAAAACAAAACATTCAACTATATATATTTTTCCCCATGAAACTTCCCATGAACAGCATGCCAGTAGAAATATGGCATCCTGATCAGGCAGAGTTCCTAAAACAAAACAAAACCACAAATAATTTCAATTCAAACTACTTCTTGTTCAAAATTCCACAAAAAGCATGACAAAAACACTCCCCAGGGCCAAGCACTACATAAGAACTATCCACAAGCAATTACCAATTCACCAAAACCATTCTGCATGAGTCTGTCAGGAAACAGATCCCCTCAAAGGTTTGTTTCCAAGAAAAAATGCTGTGTTAAAAAAAAACTAGACCTGTTAGCCAGAGGAAAATACCTATTAAAACAAATTGCAGAATTCTTTCGCAACTATTAATAATACACAGCCATATCAATCATACTGAGACATAGTGGCATCAATAACATTATAGTTAAGTGGTTTATTACAAAAGGCCTGTTTTTTACTTGGGCGTTTAAAAAAATAAATAAATGAGACCACCGAAATAAAATGTTCCTCCCCCCCCTTCGCTCTCCAATGCATTTATATAAGTGGATTTTTGTTGTAGTAGTTACTGTGCTCCCATTCATTCTTAAGCTTTAGTGATTCAACCACAATTTATCAGCCGGGAGTGGAAAATACCTGGCACCTACTTAAAATGCATGGAGCTAGCAATAAAATTAACCTTGTGGCAATTGTTTTCCCACATGTTTGATAGACCAATGTCAGCTCATCTGTTAGAGGGAAATAAAAAAGTCAAGCCTAAATGTACAAAAAATTATGATGGAAGTCTTAAATAAAGCAAGGGTAATGCAAGTTTATTGAGTCAAAAATCAATCAATCAATGAGCGAGTGGATTAGGAGCACCTCAGAAGCCCCAAAGAAATAATTTGCCCGAACACTGGGATTTAACGGTGGAGGACCAAATTCCAACACTTTTAGGAAGTAAATAATGAAAAATCAATTCAAAAGGAAAAACAGATCAAGAACCCTGGATTCTGACACGCCGACACATTTATTGCTGAATACCATTTCTCGGCTGACCCGAAAACTTCGGAAGGTGTTTATTTACTTTCAACACCTTCCAGAGATCAATATTTTTAATTTGGATCCGAGTTATTATTTTTCACATCACAGCATCAGGGAGCGGAGTAAAGTGGCTCATATTTTAGAGCTAAAAAGATCGATATGACAGCTTCACCTTCAGTGCAGCCCCCTACAGTTGCCTAGGTGCACATCATAATGTCCCACAGGGGGGTGCAGGTGCCACGGCGCAGGGAGCAGGTCATTACCCAGCCAGGGAGCGAGACAGCCTATGATTTAGCTGATCATGAAGGGCCTAGTGCCCTTAGAAAACCAATCTTGTTTCCTCTCACTTTATCAGGCCTGTCTTTTGCCCAGCATAGGAGTAGTTGTGGGGGGGGGGGGAGAGAGGAAGAGAATGAACAGGGAGAAAGAGACAATCTGTTTCATAAAGTAAATGTTGTCCTGCATCATCAATACATTCATTCTCCCCCCCTTTAACCTCTCCTTTCACTAGATAGAATCTGTAAAGCTACAATTTTCATGTTTCCCAAAATATTATTCAGAAAGCGATAGAAGCAGAGGTGTGGAAGTGGAGGATGGGATCTTCTGCAGCAAGGAAACATCATTCATAGGGTCCAGTGGCTCTATCGATCGCAACTTGCTGGGGTTGAGGAGGCAGATGGAAGAGTTATGAACTCAGTCAGTGGATCACTTGCCATGACATCTCCTTTGCTGCAGCATAGGCTGTTCCTTTCTGGGTCCAAAAACAGTGATGCATGCCTTGACAACTAACTTTAACCAGAATTTGGGTACAACAACAGGCCATTATAATGGGCTGATTGACAAACAAAGTCTAAAAACAAATGGTCAGAACTTCTCTCTCTTGTTTGCTGTGTGCTATCATTTCCTCTGAGAGATGGACGATCTAGTATCTGAACCCTCCACCAACACAGCTCCTCACACACATAAAACTAGCATGTCAGAAAAAAGGGTAGTCTAGAGAAGCAGCATGGACTCTGCTCTCTGGTGTGTAAGCCAGGGCTGCCATGACATGCCTGACTGTGTGTTCTCTCCCTTTAAGAAATAAAAAGAAAGGTGGGGGGAGTTTCTTTCAATAGCTTTTCCACCATCCAAACCATAAAGCAGTGGTGGGGAACCAGCAATCCTTAAGCCTAGTTAGGGCTGCCAGGCTTCCCAATTTTGCCTGTTAGTCTATTTTGGCTAAACCAGGTATAGGGCAGGTAAAGACATGACTGGGCCAAAAGGAAGACTGCAGGCACCACCAATCAGCTGTGCAAAGGCCCATGTACTGCACTTTGCAAGTCCCAGTGATCAAGTGCTGCGCTATGGTTAACAAAGTGTACATGGGCAATACGGGCCACTGATGTCATTGTGACACCAGGTGTTTGACAGAAGGGCAGCCCACCCACCTGTCAAACTTGGCCCGCAGGAGATAGGGGAAATAAGGAACCCCACTCCTGCTATAAAGAATGCAGAGGCTCCGGTCAATGGAAGTACTCGCCAAGATTGTTTAACAAGCCTTTCAAGTGTCTGTGTTGGAATTGCTTTCTAAGAATTTTTAAAGTTTTTTTTTTAAAGATGTTTTAAAGATGTTTTGTTTGAAGATGTTCTAAGATGTTTTTAGAGTTTTGTCTCTACCTTGCCACCCTGGGCTCCTTTTGGGAGGAAGGGTGGAATAGAAATTTAGTAAATAATAACAATATAATTCATACAGTCCACTCCACTGAATCCTAGCTGAGAATACCAGAAGGTTGTAGGATGGGTGATTAGCTTCTTGAAAGACACTGGATTGGCCATGTGTTTGCCTTAACACACTCACGGATGGCACCAAGCATGACTGGGCTCTTAGAAATCAGACTGCACCAGGCCTACATCATCATGCTCCCCAACACCCCCTCCCGATGCAAGCGGAGCAAGCTTAAATAGGCTCACCCACCTCCCATGTTACCATGTCAGTGACAAGGTGCCCTGTGTGCATGTCTACCATCACCCAAGATGGCTGTGGAGGCCTCCACTTCCTCTTTACCTCTCAGACTGCTTCCCTGGATACTGACCATGCTTATGTAGTATATAAATCCTAAAAGAGCAAAAAAACCCAATACTTCACTTGAGCATGTGCCTAATGACATGATTTCCTCCCACCACCCAGTTGTCAGGTTTAAGAGCCGGCTTACACCTGAGGAAGCCATGGCAAATAGCCATGGGCATAATGACCCCACAGAACCCATTTGCACTATAAGGCATTCAATTCATAATTGACACTTGAGAACCAAACTATACATTAAAGGCATCTTTGCATATAAATTAAAATTGCAAATAACATCCACTGTGTGTGTGATAATTCATTAAGCCAATGGTCAATTTCTTCCCAATGCAAATAATAGTTTTGAGGCAGCAATTTTAATCAGGACAAAAAAGGATTACACACCTCCCCTAATCCTGATAATTATCATAACCTCTAGCTTCAATTTGCAATTTTAAAAATATAAATCTTAAATCCAAAGTCACACTTGACATCACACCTTGTTTGGCCAAAACAAAAACAAACACAAGAATTCCACAAAACACTATGCTGAGTGAAGGTTCTGACAATTAGTTTTCCTGAATGGTTTTATATCCAAGAATCTATGGCTCCAAATAGACACACACACTAAACAAAATACATGCCCAGCAATACAAAACTGCATTTATAACCTTGCTTGAGAAATGCTGACCATCTACTACACCAAGTTTGACATTCATCACTATTTCTCCTGCCTGAAGCAGATGTAGAGTGCCCCCTAGCTGTCACTTTATTAAGCAAAAACGAAGTTTAACACTCTTATCTGACTTATTCTAAATACTGTAAAACATAGCTCACACAATCAACAAACAGAATTATAATGACATTGGAGTATCACTTTCACCAGGGCAGCACTGCAGACAAATAACCAAAATGAGACCTTCACAATTTTTCCTTTGAGCCACCAGTGAGTAGAATAATTGAAAGCGCACAGAATGACACCCCACTCCCTTCAAATGACCTAAGTGTATTCCAAGCCTCCAGGCCTCTCTCTTGAATAACTTTTCTTCTTCTTCAAGGAGATTAATACTTAAGGCAGACAGGAACAACAATATGAAACCCTATCTGTTTTCTAAATTATTGGTATTTTCCCCCCTCCAGTATAATTGGCCGGCAAACGTATCTGCTTGTTTCAGTGATAAAAATGAACTTCCATTCTAGTCTAAAGAGTGGCTGTCTCAAAATTATATTATCCATTCAACTTCAATCCATGGCCTTTGAGTATCACTTATAGTTCCAAAGGAAATTCAGTTATATCTCTTAACTCTGTACTAAACAAAACCATTTTGTCAATATGCTGTACTTGAATGATTGTTTAAGTATGCCACATTATAAAAATGTTAAGAAAGCACATTTACAACACAGAGAAAAAGAAAATCCACTTGATATCTTCTGCATTTAAAACAGTCAAATGAACGTTTTGACAATATGAATTAATATATTGTGTTATTGGTTTGGTGGATGCGTTCCTCGTGTTACATTCACATGTTTTGTTTTAACCTGACAGTTCACTTTTTATAGTATCTACAACTTTTGTTGCAAACTATAATGAAATATCTGGAAGAAATGAATTTTGAATGGAAGAATCTGTAATGGAAGAAAAGACAAAGCTTTTATGTATTAACCACTGTATTAACCAGTTGTTTTGCAAACCAAACTGAAAATACTCAAATATATTTCTGTAACAGGCAATTTAAATAAATAAAAGCCAATGTTGTCAAATGTGTGTCAGATGCCATTTTCAATACAAAACTCCACACATGCATAATAAATTCATAGTAACTTTTGCCTCAGTTTTTTCAAAGGAGAGCACAGACATCTCAGTTGTTCAGTGATTCAAGGTATCTTTAAAGTACTTGATTTTTAGAAAGCTCTCTCAAGTCTCTTTGGGGTTATTTAAACTGCTTATCCAGAAACTGATACCCAAAATCACTATTCTCAGTTGGTCTTTTTAGTAAAATATCCGATTTCTTTCATGATTCCTATTTTCATACAAAGTAGGATTTTTAAAAAATTGCTTTTATAAGAGACAAAACATAAAATTGTGTTCTTAGGATCACAAAACTTTATAATTCTTATTATCACTGGGTTTTGTTTCTATCACACTTTAAAAATCCCCACACATATATAAAAATCATCAGTGTATCATCTGTTTTCATGCACCATATTAACTAAGGGATTAGACTGTAGCTCACTTTGAAAAGTGAAGTGTCAAAAGAAGACATTCATATAACCTTACAGCTGCAGCATCCGTGCATGTGTATCTCAGTATGGGATTTAGGTGTACAGAACTGCCAACACAAAAATTAACAAAGCATCAGGGGATATTATGGAGTAATACAAGGTTAGCATGAACTAAGAAATTTGTCTTCCCTTGCAATAAAGAGACATAAAGTTTACTCTTTTAGACATCAAAAACTGCCCAATTTCTTTTCTTGTGCTCTACAAAGTCTCTAATGTAAACTTATCTTAATCTATGGGCAATTATTCTGCTAAAGCAACTTGCAGGGACCAAGTTATCTTAAGGATATTCCTTACCCACATGAACTTTCCTGAGCCTTAACTTCGGTGTCAGATAAGTAAGATCTGATTGGTGGGTACCAGCAACAGAGAATTCTAGGTGGTAATACCACAGCTGTGAAATTTTCTCCCCAGAAAGTCCAAGTTCCCTTTTACCCTATTTTCTAATTGCACTTTTGTTCTGCAAGGCAGTTTATGACTAAGTGTGTCCCCCCCCCATTTTATAGTTTTTGCTGGTTTTAATGCTGCTGTGTGCTTTTAATTTTCTGTGTGATTTTTACATAGTATGGTTGCTATATTTTGTTTTTAATGTAAGCTTTAGAAAATTTAGTGAAAAGTGGGGTGGAAATAATTTAAATGAATCACTGGATGGAGGGATGCAAATTGGTCAGAGTGAATAGCCATCAAAATAATCAAATATACATTTTTTATTATGAAAGTGCCTATCCTAAGTGGCCTAGAGAGCCAGTGTGGTGTAGCGGTTAAGGTGTTGGACTACGACCTGGGAGACCAGAGTTCAAATCCCCACACAGCCATGATGCTCACTGGGTGACCTTGGGCCAGTCACTGCCTCTCAGCCTCAGAGGAAGGCAATGGTGAACCCCCTCTGAATATCGCTTACCATGAAAACCCTATTTATGGGGTCGCCATAAGTCGGAATCGACTTGGAAGGCAGTCCATTTCCATTTTTTCATCCTAAGTGGCCAGCAGTGTAATGAGAATAAGATGTGTAATGACAAGCTAAATGGCGACGTTCTCAAAATTCACTGCCGTCAGAAGACCAGCATTTGATTCAAAGCTGTCAGAAGACAGGGTTGAATTTGTTGTGGAAGTGGAACAACAGTGTTAGCTAGAACTGTCTTTCCAAGCCAGTACAATAACATCAGATCTAACATGTGTAAGGCCATGTATTTAAGACACTTTTATAGGCTCTGAGCACACTAGTCACCTATAGGAAAGCATTTCCATTGGCCACATCTGGATGGGGAATGGGTTGATCTGCTGATCAGCTGCAAAATCTCTTTGAAGCGAATTACAAAAAAAACCCACACTCAAACTGATCCCATCAGGTTTTACAGTAGAAAAAGGCTGTGGTTTGACTAGTGTTGTGTGCCCTTGTTTTCAGAAAAGAGCGATGGAGACGCACTGGAACTGGCATAAGAGTAAATGTGTCTCTACCCATTGTTGGTCAGACACAATATAACTTGCTTCTGACAGATAAGTGGTGGTGGCTAAAGAACAATCTCTTTTACAATAGTTAATCTATTCCTGTCCCTTTTGATTTCAGTATTTAACAAACTAGTGGAAGGGCCAGTTTTAAAAAGTAACTTCTCCCATTGGCTGGTTAAGTCACGACTCCCAAGGCTGGATTGCCCAACAGTTCCAAAGTTAAATTCTGTCTCCAAAAGCATCCTTTGGCTATAAGGATCAGGCACTACCCACACTAATGAAATCCAAGTATTTCATATACAATTTCATATTGAAATGCAAGATTTTCTAGCCTAGTGACTTTCCAAGACTTTCCAAGTCTTAAGTCCCATCTGCACTGTCCATTTAAAGCAGTATTATACCACTTTAAACAGTCATGACTTCCCCCAAAGAAACATGGGAACTGTAGTTTGTTAAGAGTGCTGAGAGTTGTTAGGAGGCCCCGTTACCCTCACAGAGCTACAGTTCTCAGGGTTCTCTGGGAACACAGATTGATTGTTAAACCGCTAGGGAAATTGTACCTCTGGGAATAATAGGTGTCGCCTGGCAAAACTCAGCACTCTTAAAAAACTACAATTTTTGGGATTCTTTGGGGAAAGCCATGACTAAAGTGGTATGATACTGCTTTAAATGTATAGTGCAGATGGGGCCTTAGAGTCAGCTCAGCAAACTTCCAACAAGTCAGCATTGGTGCAATCAGGCTTATCTTTTGCATTTTTTTCTCAATTACTTGTAACCATTGATTATTTTCTCTCCATATCGCTCAATAAAATATTTTTGGTTCAAATGTTCTAAACTTGGATTGTTCTGCAAGCTCAGTAATGCCCACAACATGCCACAATGCTTAAGCTACAGATATGAGAAGAACTGGATAATGTCTATACACACCCAAGCAATTTCTTCCATGAGCATCTTTATTTTTCTGTTCACTTAGGCCTTCTAAACAACATATGCAACATGGGCTTCTTAGTTCTTCAATCTGAATTTTTAATCTTGAGGGTGGTGGGTACTCAATTTCTGTTGTATTTATTTAGTTTTTATTTATTTATTTTATTTTACATTTACACTGTTTTTATTGTAAGCTGCCCAGGGAACTTTGTGTTATGTTATGGAGCAGCATTAAAATGCTGAAAATCCATTTAAAATATGTTTGAGCAGGAATAGCCAATAGCAAAGATGGGGAAGCTATGGCCCTTCCGGGATTGTTGGACTCTAGATCCCATCATCCCTGATCATTGGCCAGACTGGCTGGAGCTGATGAGAACTGGAGTCCAACAACATCTGGAGGTCCACAGCTTCCCCATCCCTCTCTTTTAGGAAGAGATTCTCAGCTGGAACCTGCAAGAAGCTCCTCCCCCCTCACACACTTGCCTGTAGCACTGGCCAAGAAGAACCTGCTCCTTTGTATGAAAAATGCATGGACAAATGGGGTTGGGAAGGGCCTGTAATTTAGGGAAGAATGAGATGAGTCGTAGATCAGGCAATCATAACTGAAAGGAGCAAACATGTATCTGGGGATCTCTTATTCAGGGCTGATGAAGTTGTGAAGGGGGAGCCATCTGTTGTGGTGGCCAAAGCCATGAGGGAAGGACCTGCCTGCTGTGGCAGCCAACCTGGACACAGCTGTCTGTGCCTGTGGGGTTATCTCTCCTGACAGCCAGGGCCTAGAAGTCTCATGAAAAGCCAAGAGGGAACCCTTCTATTACCACCAGGAGGCATTTAAAGGCCTACAGGAGGCAGAAGGACTCCTTGACTACTCCCAATGCAGTGCTGGAAAGCTGGAACAGGCAGGAGGAAGGACAGACATTGGCTCCGGTACTGTTCAATCCCCTTCCTTCAGGAGCTGAAACTTGGAGCAGGAGAGACAATGCAGGCACCCAAGCTACAGCCAAAACCCCAAGGAATGCCTCACTGGGATAGGAAAGGCAGATGCCCAGGAACCTTTGGCATTTATTTATAAGAATTATATACCACTTAATATAAAAAAGAAATCTCTAGCACATTACATAACACATTACATGAGGTTTTATAGAACATTTTGCAAGATAAAATTTGACATAACAAAACCACATGGTGTCTACCTGTCTTGACACCTTCCTTCATCCCAACCCACTCAACAGTGGCAAATGCATAACAGGGGCAGGGAAAGGTGATAATGTCACACCACTTGTTTTCCTTACTAAACGTCACAGGGAGAGAAGGATTTCTACAGTAACCCCATGATATGCATCGGGTCCATCCCACCCTCTATGGTGCAGCGGATGCTTAGTATGCATACAGCACAGTTCATAGCTAGCATCTGTGTTATAAAGACTGATCTGGGAAAAGCCATCTGCAAAGATAGTTTTGAGACCACTGCCAATCAAGGACCATTAGTACTAAGCTAGGAGGACTCCTCATTTGGAGTGGAATAGGACACCTCTTTAGAACCTTGACACCTTTTTAGCCTTTTTTGTGTGGGGGGGAAGAAGATTGCATAGTATGCACATCAGACAGATTGTCAGGAAAGAAGTCCTGGTGTGACATTTCACTCTTAATGCGTTAGTGTTGCAGTAAAACAAGACAACTGGGGAAATTATAGGAAAATAAATGCGTAATTTCTTCCTCATTTAGCCATTTTTGATGCTGGAGTATAGGAAAGTCATTAATGTTATGTCCTCCTATTGATGTTCTAAGCCTTTCAGGGGATAAGTAATGCTTTTCCTATACTCCTCCATGTGGCCAGTTAAATTAGACACATTATTTCTGTGCTGTTGGAGAACACTGATCAATAGACACTTGGAAAGCCCTCTACAACGAAGTAGAAACATTTCCTCAGTGTCAAAATAAGTCTGGTTTGAGTTTGTACACTGCAACCATTGTTAAATTTAACAACGGAACAAATAAGTATTTCTGACATTCTAATGCTACTGTCAAAGAGCAAGAAATTATCTTGTCTATTTTAAAAAAATGCTAGATATAAGTTAATTTCCTTCTCTTGCCACATGTTAGCTGATAATTGCCCAGACTTCAGGAGATACAACAAAGACAGAGATGTCTCCTCCATCCTCGCAGTTGAAGAAAACAAAGGAAGGAGGGGCAGGTCAGCTTCCCTGAGCACATCAGTCTACAACGGAAGGAAGTTAGGTAGAGAAGAGCACAGGCAAAGGTAGACAAGCCTAGTCAGCTGGAGGACCCTATCTTCCTTCTGGATACAAACAAAAGAACCCAAACAGGAGTTGCTCTTGCCCCACTTCCAACAATAATGCCAAACAGAACCTTTTACAGTCTTGTAAACTGCAAAAGATCTTGATGTAATTTTTTTTAAGTTATCAATAATTCTCCCATCAACAGATCACATTTAAAGTGCATCACATAAATGCATTTCAATACTCACATAAACATAGTTATATACAACAAGAGTAGCTTATACCCTCCAGATGTTGCTGGACTCCAAGTCCCATCAGCCCCAGCCACTATGGCCAGGGATGATGGGAGTTGTAGTCTAGCAACACTCAGAGAGCCTCAGGCAACCACCCCCAATATACAAATACAAGTTCTGATTTGGAGATTCTCACGTACAACACTAGGATTCTGCTATGAAAATCCTTTCCTGGCTTCCTGGATGCTTTAAATACAGGTGCATAGCATAATTAATGAAATTCCTGTTTAATTTAATTCACAAGAATCCTGGTTCAATATATGATATGTCACCCAGGATTAATATTATGCCACCATAAATGCTGTTTAACATCTATATGAAGCTATTGGGTGTGGTCCTTAGGAGATTTGAGGCGAGGTGTCATCAGTACATCATCAATGTCATCATCTATTTCTCTGTAACATCTGAATCAGGAGAGGTTGTGCAAGCCCTGGACTAGTGCCTAGACTCAGTGACGGGCTGGCTGAGGGCCAAAAAACTGACTCTGAATCGTGGAAAGACAGGTGCTGTGGGTGGGTGGTTCCAAAGTCCAAATAACTGGTCAACTGTCTGTTCTGGATGGGGTCATACTTGCCCTGAAAGGGCACGTACACAGTCTGGGGGTGCTCCTGGATCCATCTCTGTCACTAGAATCCCAGGTGACATCAGAGGCTAGGCATGCCTTTTACCAGCTTTGGCTGGTAAGACAGCTGTGGCTATTTTTGGACTTGGATAGCCTGGCCACTGTTGTCCATGAGCTGGTAACCTCCAAGCTGGATTACTGCAATGTGCTCTATGTGGAGCTGCTCTAACAGTCCAGAAACTGCAATTGGTGCAAAATGTGGTGGCTCGACTGCTCACTGAGGCAGGATATCACCAACAACTTATTCTGCTGCTGAAAAAATTGCACTGGCTGTCAATTAACTGCTGGATGAACCTCAAAGTGCTGGTTTTGGTGTATAAATCCCTATACAGTTTAGGATCAGGATTCCTGAAAGATCATCTCACACCTTAATCTACCCAAGCCTCCTGAAGATACCATCTTATCAGGAGATCCATTCTGCACAATACTGGAACAGGGCCTTTAGTCTTGTGGCACTATTACACAGGTGACATCTCTATTGTCTTTTTGGTGCCTACTGAAGACTCTTTTAAGAAGCCTTTTAAGAAGATACTTTTATCACAGCTTGCATCTGTATTGGAATTGTTTTTAATATTTTTTTAAAAGGTTGTAATGTTTTATTGCTTGCTTTGCTTGCCTTTAGGAGGCAAGGGCAGGGTATACATTTAAATAGTATAACAGTAGTAGTAATAAGTAGAGACCTTATCCCAGTATGTATCTGTGCTGGAATTCCTTTTTAATATGTTTTAAAGCTGTTGTTTGGTATAGCACAGTGAGGAAGAGAGCCTGGCTGGGAGTCCAGAGTCTGTGAGTTCAAATCCCTGCTCGTGTCTCCAGGGTGTCAAGGGCCAGCTAAAGATCACCCCCACAGGGAGTGGCTCAGGGGTTACATGCGCTGCCACCTGTGCAGCCGTGGGCAAGCTGCATAGTCCCAAGGAGCCCAGTTGCCCCCCAGCTGGCAGTTGCAGACAAGGAAGGGGCTGGCTTCTGCAGCTGTGGCAAGCTGAGCAGGCCCTAGCCAGCAGGGGACGACTAGTCTCAGAGGGAGGTAATGGTAAACCCCCTCTGAATACCGCTTACCATGAAAACTCTATTCATAGGGTAACCATAAGTTGGGATTGACTTGAAGGCAGTCCATTTCCATTTTTCCATTTTTGTTTTGACTATATTTTAAAAGATGTTTTGTTTTAATATTTTTGTGTGTTTTTGTTTGCTACCGTGGGCTTCTTCTGTGAGGAAAGGCAGGATATAAACGTACAGTACGGCCTCACTCATATGGCAGGTTACGTTCCGGACCCCCGCTATAAAGCGAAAACCGCTGTAAAGTGGAACCCATTGAACAGAATGGTGCGCGATGCCTGAAAACCGCCGTATGAGTGGGGCTTTAGTCTAATTGTGTCTAATTGTGACCACTGTATTAGCGAATTACTGTAAAGCGGGGCCCTACTGTATAAACAAACAAAGACAATAATAAATATTAAATACCAATAATTGCACAACTTGCTTGCTTGAATAAAGAGCATTAAGGATCTGAATACAAAGTCTGAAGAAGTCTAACAAACACAGATAAGAAGGAAACACAGTTCACAGTAACTCTATATATTTGTGTCAGCTTTCACCAATAACCAGAGTTTATTAATCTACTTCAAGCCTTATTTTTAAATCCTCAATAAGCAGTTAAGTGTTAACCATGCTTAAGGACAGTGTTGATGTACACCATAACTGAAGTTAAGAAGGAAATACACTACGGGGAGGGAATGTACACGGTCCTGCTAAGCATATGATCTCTTAACCACAATGATTATGGGCACGGTGAACTAGCATGTAATTTTGTCTGCTTTTTATTTGGTCAGGCATTCAACGTCTGTAGACAATTATTATAGGATTATTAAATAGGCAATTTAGTATGGCGGGGTTTTTTATGATTGCTGTTTTACAAGCCTGTGATGAAGTGTATTTGGGTTCTCAAAAGTTAACGCCATCATAAATTTTGTTATCCTTAAAGTGGCACCAGAGTTAGGTTGCAATCCTATACTCCCATACCTGGGAGTAATTCCCACTAAATTTTATGAAGCTTACTTCCGGGTAGGCATACATAGGATTGAAGTGATAGTTAATTTTCCTGCAGATTAACACAGCTATCCCTCTGCGATGTATTTTACAAGTGTAATTTCTGAACAACATGGTATTTCTTTGTCTGAGGATTCAGACATGCAGGAGGTTTTTAATCTACACAAATAAACCTATAAACAATTAATGTCCAACATGTCAAATTCTAATTAAGCAGCCTTCAATATATTAGGAAGTTTGCCACATATTTATAATATTTATTAATCAAGTTTATTCTGAAATTAGGCATTTTGAAAGAGTGTAAAAGCGTTGAGGTTTCTGTTACAAAACTATGCATGAGAAGACATTGCAGCTTGAGACCATCTCATGATACCAATATAAAAAGAGCTTTCAGGATGAAGTATTGCTTTCTTTTCTGCCATCAATACTTCATTATAGCAAATGCAATATTCACAAGTTCCAAATATGCCCATTAGTTCATATTACTAAATAGTATTCATGCTATTTCTCCAGCAAGTCACGCTGCTCTTATTTATGAATTAACTGAATGTCTACTGGCAAATGCATTAGCAAGTTTCTTCACAGAGCATTTCATTATTTTGCAAGCAATTATATTCAGATTTTACCATCTGACAGAATTTTGAGAGACAGCTCCGTTCCAAACAAAGCACTTCATCCAGCATAATATATGCCTTTCAAAAGGCTGTTTCTATTTTAATCACTCTCAAGCTACAGTCACAAACTTTAAAAATGCCATTAGTTGTTGCATGCAAGCCTCGCTGAAATCAATGGACATTGTGTAGTCAACAGAGTTGCAGACAATAGTGAACTGGGCCCTTGATGAACCCACAGTTTAATCCAGTTACTAATTTTCCTCTAAAAACGTAATGGGATTTTCCATTACATTTAAAATACTTTTGGCCAAAACAGGTGAACACTGCATTTCTCTGTGCTAAACTTTGGAAGAGCATGGAGGGAAGCAATGGCATAAGGGGTCTGGAGAGGACTAACGGTGATTCACTCTCTTTCTGCTGGACTTTGGTCCAAAGAATCCTATGCCATATTGACTTTCTTTCCCATCTCTCACCTCCTCTAACCCCTTTCTCCCCTTTATAGTTACAGTGTATACATTTTAAATGGCGCAAAAAGAAAAAGCCTTAGATCCACATCAGTTGTCCTCAAGTAACACACAAACCTAGAGACTGCAGATTGCAAAAGTGGATCATACACAGGTAATTAAGCAAGTACAGATATCAAATCTGGATGCATAAAAGCAGTACTTGGGGAGAAGAAGGAGAAGCATCAGGCTGTATAGAAAGGCAAAGGTAAATGCTTCCAATGACTGTAATTTTCATCAATGGGCTTCGTAGTTTAATTCTACAGACTTCAACTCACAAGAAATGTCAGAAGGGGAATATGCATATATGCCCACCTTAAGTAAGGAATCTGCACTCTGCCAGGCAGATCTCAAGTCACCAATCTATATCAATTAACCCACTGACAACATTGCTGGCCTAGGGACACAGATCCAACTATACCACACTGATTGGTTGGGAGCAAAAGAAAAGATGTAATCTATATTTAACCAAAACCAATACACACAAAAGATTTGAAGGTTCACACAGGTGTCATCTTCTGCGGGTAAGGGTGTTTTTTTAAAAAAAATTGAGGAACATAGGAGTCTATATTGCTTGGCAAAGTTTGTGGTAAACATGAGATGATGATAATGATAATAATAATTTATTGGGCTTATACAAGAGTCTGTAAACAACTTGCAAGAAAGTAAAGCCAACGGCATAGCATAAAAACAAATAATACATTACAATAAAACCATTACATTGGCCCATAAACAGACTCAGCAAAACTTCAGCAGCAGAAAACAGTTATCAGTATTTGTCAAATGCCTGGGAGAAAATAAGTTTTGACCTGGTGCCAAAAGGATGTTAATGATGGTAGTGGGTGGACCTCACTAAGCATTGCATTCTACAAGTTAAAAGACCCTCTGTCTTGTCACCACCCTCCAAAACTCCCTCAGAGGGAGCCTCCAGAGAAGGATCCCAGATCAAGACCAAAGGGTCCAGATAGGTTCATACTGGTCAGTATAACATCTTTCTTTCAGTAATCTGCAGTGGTCACTTTGATGAGTGGAGTTGCATAGACATGGATAACTTGCAAAATGAAGAACAAACAAAAAGTGGGCCACAAGAAGAAAAATATTGTTTTGGTTTTGGTTTCCTATGAAAATACAATAAATAATAATTGTTATTACAATGATTGTTATTACATTAAGAATATTTTTTCACAAAACTTATGATAACTGCTATAACACAACTGCAAAAAAATTAAATGGCACCAGTGTATATATAGCATCCAGTTTAGAATGGAGCAAAAAACAAACAAACTGAAAAATTTCATGAATCATGGTTCTCTCTTTTGTGTTTGTAAATCATCATAAAGAAGAAATGCATCCCCCAACTTCTCAGTACTCTTTTTGGAGGAGGAAAGTGACTTTCAATCAATTTATACATTTTGATTGAGTCATCTCAATCTGTATTTCCATGTATCCTTTATTAAAAGTTCATCAATTTAATATATTATAAAACCTGTTTCAGGAATCAATTTTAATATGCTAATTCAGTATATCTGCTTTCTATACCTAAATGCAAGCCAAGATGAGACAGTTCTAGTCTTTTCCTTTTAATCACAGACATGATTTGTTTTTATTTCTATATTAGCTGGACACACCTATTCAAGTATTTTACATAGAAGTAGTTGTTGGCACTGTAGAAAGGTAAAAAGTAATGTTCACTTTGGGGGGGGATAGTTATTCAGACATTAAAAGGTCTGTTAACTATGTTTATGTTGCTTGCTAAAAACAAGTTTAATAATTTACATACACATTTGGATTGCAATCTGACAATTTCAAACCTGTAAAACCAGACTCTACATCCTCTAACTCTTCCAGTAGCATAAATCTCACATAAGTGAAAAGGTACAACCATTCCCATAGTAATGAGAGCTCTTAAAAGAATTCCAACTGCCCGTTCCCCACCAAAAAAAGGTAAATTGTCTCTAGAATCAACAAAAATGAAGACAAGCCTTTGTTGCCATGCTTATTTTTTATACAGATGGGTGTTTGGGGTTTTTTTTTAACCAAAAAGCCCTTTCAGTTTAATTAACTGTGTTGCCAAATAATAAATGTCGCCCATCCACTATCAAAATGTAGAGTTTTAGCTCCTTGAGATAAGAGATAGCTCCTTCACTGCAGGGTCCTGAATGGGAACATAGTCAATAAAACAATGTAAAAATAACATAAAACCTTCATTAAAACCATAATTAAAAGTACAAACAGCAACACTTATTCTTAACTTATGTGAACCTATAAAGCACTATGTACATTGATTGTGCAATTAATATGGGTGATGCTCAGTGCTAGTCCTACTGAGAGTAGACCCACTGAAATTAATAGACATGGCTAGCTTAGGTTCATTCATCTGAATGGGTCTACTCTGAGTGGAACTTAGTTGAATGCAGCCCTATATTCTTGATAGCACTCCATCAATGTACAATGCTGGTATGTGATTGAATCCCACTTGAAAACAGCAACAGTCTGGAACTGCAGATCTAGCCCTGCATAAGGGGGCTTTGTGTTTGTGCTTCTCAAATCGCAGCCCCCACCTTGGAATGCCTGCCCCACCTCTGACACCACTGGCTGTTCAGATGGAAGTGCAACCTTTGCACTTAACAAACCTATTTGGAACTTAAGGGCACTTCCAACAATTTGTAAAATGGATCTTTGAATCTGTCATTCAAAGGCAAGAAAGTTAATAATCTCACCGGACATGCCAAAGCTCTTGTGCACATGTAAAGTTAATCTCTGGACCCCAGGCATGGTGCTTTACAGAACAACAGAAGCAAAAAAAGATGGGTCCTGGGACCAAGAACTATATTTAGACAGCAGAAAAAAATGCAAGAAAGCCATCAACACAAGTCAAAGGCAAGGGTATTGAACAACAGAGAGTGGAAAGGAATGAAAGAAGCAAGGGGTGGTTGAAATATATTTTAGTAGAAAGGTACTTCAGATACTACAGTGACTCAGAGGCATAACAAAAACCTTTGGGCTGAACAGTGGTATCTAAATAAACTGTAATAATCATCGTAATAACAGCAGCAGCAGCAACAAGATTCCTTCATGGGAAAGCTAGGAGTATTTCAATTAAAAACTTGGTTTCAATGGTACTAAAGTATTGTTACGTTTGCAGTGTTTCACTTTTAAGTCCAATCCTGTTAAGGCACAACAGGTAAGCCATATTCCTTGGCACTTTAGCCTGTTTAGTCTAATTTGTTTGCTCCCTCGGGTAAGATAGATCAGTTGATTCAATCATTCCTATATGCTACTGGCCATTCAAATGGGAGCACAAGATTCTAATGGGCCCTGTCTATGTACATCCAACATGCATAGGCTCAGATTTGGCAACTGATTACTGGATTTTATCTGGGTTCGAATCTGAATTTTATCTACATGTGAAATGGGCCTATATGTGTTTAACTGTACACATAAATGTCCCATTTGAATGTTTCACTTTCAACTGAATGGCCATGGCATGTGAAGTGGGGGGGGGGGTAAGGCACACTCTCTCTCCCACTGGAAAAAGCATCATCCAATCCAGCCCACAGATTAATTGGTTTGCGGATCAGATCTAAAAATCAGGTAACTATCTGTGAATGACAACTGAACATTCAAGACATTCTCCCCATGTCCCCATGTCATGAGCCCAGGTACAACCAGTTTTCAGATCACAAAGACTAATCCTACCTCAACGTTGCAAATAAGTCTGCAAATGTTTCTAAGGGTATTAACGCAAAATTTTATGGGTTGTATTAAATGTAGTGCTAAGGCTAAAGTTTCATGAGCCCAAGGATTTTTCCTTGTGCGACAGAATGATCTTCCCCTCTCCACCCCCCATGCAAGCCCTAAGTCTGTCCTGGGTTTTCCCCAATGCTCCAGAGCTTTGGGAATAGCATGGGGTGCATGCAGGGGGAGAAGAGGGGGGGAAACTCTTGCACCTGTGCTAACCTTTGTGCTAGCGCAAAAAAGTAGTTGAATACCACCCTAGAAATCTACCTGTCCACACATACCTATATTAGCTACTTGTGGCATACCAATAGCCTAAAAGGGGGCAAATTATGTGATCATTTGGTAGATATTCTTACTTGCCACAGTTCACCAGATACAAATCTATGCTATGCACTTGAGAGCAAGGACCCTGAAGCTTTTATTCAGTATTTGATGGGCAATTGCATTTTCTAAAGCGACCAGGGGCACTCCCGGATTACCTGTGTATTGAGCCTTCATCCTGATTTGTCTGCAGGGAGGTTAGACAACATTGGCTATTTAATGTGCACTCATTCTGTTTTGTTTGTGGGAAGTTTAGATGATGTTGCACCAAAGCAAATGATATCCCACACTCCAATGCATTTACCCATCACTTTTCTTATTGCAAGAAGTCAGGGGGTTGCAGGGATGGATTTGTTGCACAAGAGCTCCCAATCAACTATAGTTGTACAACCAGAATTTGCTGGTATGTGAATGAATCCCACCTGAAAACAGCAACAGTCTGAAAGTACCTCTACTGAGGACCTGTGCTATCTCATACTATAGTCACCCAATGCCGTAAAACAATGATCTTGATGCCAAGGATTTTCAAGAAGTCACTCAAGTCTTATGAGCCATCCCTCCTCTTTTAATATTTAAGCACGATCCATGAACGTCTGAAAAAGGCACATTCAACAGCTAATCTCACTCATTTCTATGTTCAGTGCAGTAAGAAGCTCATTTTGTGTAAAAATAATACCTCAGCTCCACCTCCTGGACAGTCTGTGCAATTTTGCCTGATGCCATGGCCAGGGGTGGGCAGGAGTGAGGAGAAGGAGTCTTTAAGTCTTCAAAAGAGAATTGTGTCTCAGAGCTAATCAAGTATTTGAATTCTCTCTATACTCAGTTCAATTATGTCAGTCTTCCTACAAGACGCAGCATGTTCCATTCATTTCTGGGAACACAATGATATTTTCTGAGATCCATTAATAACTCACACAGGATTTATGTACATGATAAATTCAATTCAATTTCCTTTTTCAATTAATGGCCAATTATTTGAGCCAGGCTTGACTGAAAATATTGCTCAAATATCATTAATCTAACAAAAATTAACTTTACAATTTTTGTAATAATGAGAACATAATTTTGAGCTAAAATAACGCTCTTTATTTAATAATGTTATCCAATATTAATGCACAGTTACTATCTCCTTGTTAAAAGGTCACATTAGACCAAGGTGCTGAAATTTATCACATGGAAGCACTTATATTTAAGCTTAAATATTTTCAGCATTTGTTGCAAACGAGGTCACATTATTTCATTTATGTTTGGTTATTGTTCTCCTTTCTTGCTCTCACAACCCTTGGCCTCTTTTCCTAAGAATTAGGCATTGCTTAATACTATTGGTTGCAGCAATCTGTGCAATTTTGTCAATGACATCATGAAGCTATATCTGACATCACAGACAATGTCATAGATATTAGTAAGGGAAATATGAGTCACCAGAATTAAATGGCGGAAGAATGAGAAGGTAAAGAAAAAAGGAAAATGGTACTGGGAAGATGCACAAGCAGGACAGCAAAAGGGTGCTCAATAGCAAAACCCAGTAAGAATGATGCATTCCACCCTCACCCACTATGTTGTTTGGCTGGACTGAATGTGCTACCTACAAAGCAAATATCAAAGTCAGAGAATATGCAGGACAGACCTAGTTATTACCATATAATTTCGATCCTTTAAACAGAACATAAAAAACAGCCCACTTGGACGAGACCAAAGGTCCATTTTGTCCAGCATCTTGCTTTCCAAAAGTGGTGAACCAGATGACCACAAGCAGACCGCAAAGGTAAAATCCCTCTCCCACTGTTGCTCCTCAGAAGCTGATATTCAACAGTATACTGGAGGTCCCACACAGCCATCATGACCAATAGTCAGTGATAGACCCAACTTCCATGAATTTGTCTAATGGTCATTGCCACCTCTCAGGGCAACAAATTCCATCAATTAATACTGGATTGCATGGTTGTTTGTTGGTTTTATTTTGGTGATATGTTGTGAAATTTATTTAATAAAAATATTATTTTTTTAAAGTGGATTGCATGAAGTTCTTTCTTCTGTCTGTTCTTATTCTATTGCAAGTCAATTTCATTGGATGGCCCCAAGTCCTAGCATTATAAGAGACAGAAAAATGTCTCTTTTTCTCTAGAACATGCACAGTTTTATAAACCTCAGTCATGTCCCTATGTAGTCACCATAAAAAACAACTAAAAAGCCCAAAATGCTCTAGAGTTTCTTCTCAGGAAAGGTGCCTCAACTCCCTGATCATATCGATTGTCCTTTTCTGTACCCTTTTCAGCTCTCCAATCTCCTTTTTGAGCTGGGATTACCTACACTGTACAAATGTTGCTGCATCACAGATGTCAACATTATGATAACCGTACATTCCAATACTGGCAGTTTTATTTTCAGTTTCTTAATAAGCTCTAGCATGGGATTCACCTGAGTCAGTGTTGTCACCGAGCTATCCATTGGACTCAAAACATTTCTCTCCTGGCCAGTTATCACCAGTTCAGACCACATCAGTGTACGCAAGTTGGGACTCTTGCCTCAACATGCATGTACTTTACATTTACTTACTTTGAACCTCATTTGCCACTTTGTAGTCCATTAACGCAGTTTAACAAAATCCTTCTGGAGCTCTTTGAAAAATGCTATTTGTACAAATTAGGACTGTAGCATTTAGTTGATAAATCACTTAGAACAAGTGATTAATACACATTGTTTGATGAAAAAGGCATGTCTGATTATTCATTTTTCTTATTTCTCTTGTTTAATAATTATTTTTAATTATTTTCAGTTACGATACCTAGAACTTGGAACAGCTTTCCAAGAAAGGTTTGCCTGACCACATCACTGTTCACTTTTGTTTAGCAAAAATTATTCTACCCCAGGGGGGGCTTTTCTGGATATTGTGAAAAACAAGACTTTGACTGCTGCTCCTGTATTTTTGTTAATTATTTTAGTTTATTTCAGATTATTTTATTGAGGTTATTTGTATTCTTACTTGCTGATTTGTTATTTTCTAGCCACTTTTTACCATGTTTGGTCAAAAAGCAAGGTAAATATAATGGAAAAAATATTGACCAGTTTAACTAATCAGTTACAACTCATTTGATTGATCAACTAACAGTTTAATCTTGCACATGTCTACTCAGAAGAAAACCCCACTGAGTTCTCTTTCTAACCACAATAGCACACTTTCTCCCAGATTAGAAAGACCACTGAGGAGCCATAGCAGTCTTTCAATCACAGGCAAAAAAGCTATTAACATGGTGGCACTCTTTTGTAAACCAATGAAAAGTATTTCAAAGCCCTCCCTGTGCTAAGAGAAAAGAAGGTTCTGTGGCTTCTCCTCTTTTGGGAAGGGAACAATGAGACTGTCAATAAGCAATCAACTGGATTGCACAGTCAGGAGAGCAAATTTCAATGGACTACAACTCAAACAAAATAGTCAGGGAATATCAAATAAAGAATGGAGAGTCAGATGGCGGTGGCAGGGCAAACAAGGTGAAAGATTAGGCTTATTTATTTATTTTTCCAGAAAGGTGAGGATAAGAAATGAGTCTTGATGAAGGTTTTTAAGGTAGAGAAAATGGTGGCTAAACCAGTGAGATCAGTTTGTTTCAGGCTTTGTTGACCTTAGTGCTGTGTTGCCTACAACGCATAGGCAGCTTGCCTAGAATGTCAAGAGAGTGGCAAACCCTACCAACTTTAACACCAAGGAAAAGGGGAAGATGTCATCTCTCTGCAGACAATGCAATGACAGAAAACAAACCATTGGTTCTCATCTGAAAGGTGATTTTACTGGATGCCAGTCCATCACATGGGTCAACCTACCATATGGTGTCCAAGGACAAGAAATGCACTGTAGCTTTGAGGAAGTAGTCACCCGTTACTGGCTTGTAGAGGTCAGTTCATTTTGAGACAAGTCCTCTGCGTGATATCGCAGAAGAACCTACGTACAGATATGCAAGAGAAGAGGAAGGCAAAAAACACAGACACAAAACCAAGGACAAAAACAACAAGCAAGCGACAGCATGCCTCTTCGCCACCTATAAAGATTACATCCTTACGTGGATGCTTGGTTAACCTAAGCGCCTGAAGCACTTCAAGACAAGCAAGAATACATATTGTAACAGTGCGACAGTCTTGCTTGATTTTTTTTTAAATAAAGTAAAAAACATAATGTACCATAATAAGGGGAAGCTATATGCAAACACATGTGTTATATGAAGTTAGCAGCTGTACCCTGATGGAACTGGGAGGGCCGGGATGGACTGGCATCCAGTAAAATCATCCCTCAGGTAAGAACCAATAGTTTATTTTCCCTGGATGCCAGTCCATCACATGGGACATACCAAAGCCGTCCCTAAGCGGGTGGGTCAAGGCAAGCCAGCTAAATTAATGGTACTGCCTGCTAGAGTATCCTCCTCCAAAGGAGGTCTC
Organism: Rhineura floridana; assembly: GCF_030035675.1. Classification (NCBI taxonomy): domain Eukaryota; kingdom Metazoa; phylum Chordata; class Lepidosauria; order Squamata; family Rhineuridae; genus Rhineura; species Rhineura floridana. Next base: position 52,669,645 of record NC_084486.1, read on the forward strand.
TGTGGATGCGTGGTGGTCTATCTTGTAGTGTCTGACGAAAGTTGATGGAGAGGACCAGTGAGCTGCTCTACAAATGTCCATCAAGGGTGCATTAGCTGTGAAGGTGGCCATGGTCAAGGCCAATCTTGTCGAGTGTGCCTTGATTCCTTCTGGTGGCGGGAGGATAAGGGCTCTGTATGCCAGCTGGATGCATATTGTTAGCCATCGGGTCAGAGTCGCTGCTGGTGCCTTCTTGCCTAATGACCTGGCACGGACTAAGATGAAGAAGGCTTCTGTGGCACCTGAGAGACTTGGTCCAGTTGATATAGGCCTTGAGAGCCTCTCTGACATCCAGGCAGTGCAGGTCCTTCTCCAACGAGTTGCCAAGTTTGGGCAGGAAGGTGATAAGACTAGTTCCTGCTCCTTATGGAAGCTCATATTTACCTTGGGGACAACGATCTGTTCTGAGGGCTGCCCGGTACCTGTGGCAGATACAGGGGTGGGGAGCTGTGGAGAGGCCTGTGAGATGAGCCTAGCTGCGGTGATGGTAATGAGGAAGGGGACCTTGTACAACTGGACCTGGAGAGATATGGTGCCTAGAGGTTCAAATGGGGACCATTGCAATGTCTGCCGGACCTTCTGTAGATCCCATGACAGGAATGGTGGACAAGTGGGGGATGTGAAACAGCACACCCTTTAAGGAAGTGATGTATCAGCAGATGGGTCACTGCTCACTGCTGCTGGTGAGAGGGAAAGGATGGTTGCTGTTTTTCCAGAGGAAGGTTGCAGCATATGCCCTTCTGGATCTTTGCTGGGAGAAGTGCTCTCTGTGGGGCTCCGCATTCCCTTAACTCTGTCCAAGGCAAGGGGAAGAAGAGGAGGAAGGGATGGAGACAGAATATATAGAGTGCCCTATAGTAGGGGTGATTGGCTTTGAACTGCTTGGTTAGGTAGTAATAATAATAATAATAATGACCAAAAATGGTTCACCAGTAGGGGGTGCCACAGCCCTAGGTCTCCTGTGGTAATGAAATGGGCCCATGTGGCCTGAGTCTCCCTGTGAGGGGGGGAGCTGATGAGAGGAATGGGGTAGGGGGCCTGACTTCCCAGAGGAGGCTGAACACCAGGGGGGGACTAAAAGAGGGCTGCAGTTGTTCCTGAAGCAGCTTGCAGCAGATGCCCTTCTGGGTCCTTGATGAATGGCTGCCCTCTATGGGGGCTCTGTATTCTCTCTAGTCTGTCTGAGGCAATGACAGAATAATAAAAGGAGAGGCAAGCAGGAAGTGATAGAGAGGCCAATAACGATGACAACAACAACAACAACAATAATAATAAATGTAGGTAAAAGGTTCACCAACAGGGAACGCTGCAGACCTGGGCCTTAAGTTGTCATGGAATCACCCAAGCAAATTGCCAGAGAAAAGGGGGGAAAAACAAAGGGAGAGGCAAAATAATCCAAATTTTTATTTCCTTGTCTCTTGGGGACAAGCAGCTGATGACGACAAAGAAAACAAGGTAGAAGAAACTTCTGAAATACAAAGAACAGAAGTATGGTTCTCTGTAGTATTGCTGGGTCTAGCTGCAGGAAGAAAAAGGCCCAGAAAGAATGTCTGTGGTGGGGGGGCAGGGGGGGAGTGTGGAAAAGGACAAAACTTTTGAACTGCTGCTCTCCAGCTGCTGGAGCTGCTGCCCTATCTGAGCAAACAAGCGAGCAGTCACATGGAGAGAAAGGGGCAAGACAAGTAGGATCTGAATAGACTCTGGCTTCCGGTTCAACTGCCTCTTGGTCCCCTTTCAAAAAAGGCAGGAGCCTCAGGCAACCTTGCTGTGCGGGTCCCTGAGAACAAAGGGACTGGGAGCCTACAAGCAAGAGTCATCTGTGCGGATTAGAAGGGACAAAAGGACCCCCCAACCCCCCCTTTTTGTCAGTGGAGGCAAGGAGGAGGAAAACCAAGCCCCCCCAGGAGAAAATATATTTTAAAGTTTGTTTTTAAGAGGTTTTAGACTGTTTTTAGTATTTTGTTTGCCGCCCTGGGCTCCTTCTGGGAGGAAGGGTGGGACAGAAATTTAATCAATCAATCAATCAATCAATCAAATAAATAAATGGACCCCAGAAGGTATAAAAGGGGTAGAAAAGGGGGATCCTTGTTTATTTAAAGTACCAAGTCTAAATAAAAGTCAAGGGAAAGAGAGGAGGTGGGGGGACTCACACAGTAGATGTGGGAGCCAGGACTGAGAGCTCCACCTTGGACCAGGACAGGAAATGAACAGTTGACTACTTCCTCAAAGCTACAGTGCATTTTCTGTCCTTGGACACCAGATGGCAGGTTAACCCATGTGATGGACTAGCATCCCAGGAAAATCACAGCACCCATGTGCTTCATGTAATCATTTTGTCTGATCTAGGCATGCAGCTATGAAAAGTGAGGGCTGCTCAGGTAGTGCCTGCTTTGTTTGCAAGCTCTGTGAAATTTGTTATTATTGTTCCCAGTAATTCACAGTTTTTTCAATAGATAGGAGAAGGTCTCAATAAAAGCACAGTTTTTTAACTTGCAAATGGTGTCCTGCCTAATAACTTCTACCAGGTATTTTATTTGTATGGCATTCTTGGAGCACATTTAACTCAGATGTTGGATCAATATAGTCAGGTTTTTCTACTGGCAGAGGCTTAAACAGGGGGATTATAGTAATTAACATAGAGGTTGATATGTAAAGAAAATGGGAGACATGGAAATTGCAGATACTTTCTACCCATTTGATAGATTGAATAGAAGTGAACATAAGAAGCAGCTTTATATGGAGTCAGGCCCTTGGTCTAGGTCAGTATTTCTTACATTAACTGGCAGCAGCTCTCCAAGGTTTCAGACAAGTGTCTTTCCCAGCTAGGGATTGAACCCAGGACCTTCTGAATGCAAAAGAGGTGCTCTCCCACGGAGCTACAGTCTTTCCCTTAAAGAGCTTTTCTAACTCAACAACCGAAGCATCTCTTATGTTTCATTTATGCGTTCCTTGCCACTTGAAAACAGGAACTGCACAGCCACAGTCTCATGAGATAAACTCTTCCCAGGGTCCTGTTGGCACAGCAACAACCATGAAGGAAAGTGCACGTGCCTAAGGCAAGTAGCAGGCTGCCTCTGGACATACCAGAAAGTGCTGTGCTGTCCTCACTGACAGCTATGGCTCTTTAAAAATAAGTGGCAGCCAGGACAGCCGTACACTTTTCAAAGGAAGAGATGGGGAACCTGCTACTGGACTCCAGCTCCCACCAGCTCCAGCCACATAGCCAATGGTTAAATATCAGTGATCAACAACATCTATAGGGCCACAGGTTCCTCATCCCTGCCTTTAGGCATGAGAAAGAGCATATACATAAGGCACCTCTACAATATCTGATCTTGCAAAAAGATTCCATCATAGTGCGGTGATTGTGTAACTGAATTTCAAGTCTATTAACTAAACCTAATTAAATTAAATTAAGTATAACTTAATTTCAAGTGTACACTTAAATGAAGTGTAATTTCACTTCAACTCTAAGCAAATGCCTGAATTGGTGCTTGCAGCACACCAGGGGTAGGGAACAGGATCCAGTTATGGGTCAGATCCTGAGCTCCTCCACCTCCTCCACCTCTGGTTTAACAGGTGGGTAAGGATGGCCACCTGTCAATCACTTGACGTTAACATACTGTCAGGAGAGCCATTTTTATTTTGCAGCGTGGTTTGGATTCAAGCTGCTCTGCAAAGGAAGAAACCAGCCAATCCAAGTGGGGTTTGAAATCACTGCCAATCAGCTGAGTGCAGCTGGAGCACAGCTGATCCCAGCGGGGCTTGAAGACAGTTCTGATCAAGTTCTACTGTTTGCAGTGATCAGCTACACTTGGAAGCTCCAACTGGGAGCTCCTTAGTAGAACCAATCCCAGCACAACTCCTGACATCATATATGACATCAGGGGTGGTGGGCATGGCTTGGGGAAGACAGTCTCGCAGGTTTAATTAGAACCCGTACTGGACTGTTTAGACCCACAGGCCAGAGATTCATAGCAGTACTCTGATGAGCAGTGCAATCCTTGTTTTTACCTGGAATTTAAGTCCTACTGTATTCAGAGGGGTAAGTGCATTTGCAACTGCAGTCTAAATACAAATCTTCACCACCAGTTACAGCTCTCAAAGAAGCTCCATGTGAGGATAAACAAGTAACATCATGCTGACATGAACCAAATATGAAAGTACACCAGGAACTTTACCGTAAACTGTTCCTGCGACTTGAAGTTCTCATCCAGGTAAACACGGGCTCTGTTGTAGTCTTTCATTGCATCACTTGATAACAATTCTCTGAAAGATACAAAAAGCATGATACAAACAAGTAAGCATTTTTCCCCCTAGAAATTACATACCTATTCATTAAAAATATCAAAAACATCTTAAGGGCCCATTAGATTTCAGAAGGACAAAACTGAAGTTAGCCACAAGTGAGCTTTGAGAATAAATTGCTACATTTCATTAGTTGGTATACTAATTCTCTTCTCCACATCCTGTTCTATTTTAGTTCTGCTGACCTTAACAAAATCCACCCTACAATGGTCACTCATTCTCCAAATGCAAACATAGTCCAAACAACCAGGTTCCATTTTCAACCTGTACCGAAGACACACTAACCCACTCTTTCAAAACGAAATAAACAATGAAAAATCCATCAAGCAATCTGCTGATGATCAGAAACAGTAGAGGGCACTGTTTCACTACTTTCCAAAACTACAGTTTATTTCATATTATGTTATTGATGGAACTCCGCTGAAAAAGAATCAGCAGAGCCAGCAGAAAATGGGAAAGTTGCATCAGTGACTTTGACAGTCTCATATTAGCAACATGAACATCAGACAAGAGGTCTGCAAGCCTAGTTTTCTCTGAAGACAAAGTTAAATATTTTTAATTATTGCTCACTAGTGGCAAAGTAGTCACAAAAATGGTTAGGGTTAGAATCCATCCATACTGAGTTGAAGGAAACACAACATGATCAAGACACTTGGTACCAAAATATAAAAGAGCAGGAGCTTTTCAACCAGCTCCTTAGCTGAATAATTCTAGTTGTCATTAACATTAGTTCACATGGGGGCCAGCAGCGGATGACTCAGTATGATGATGGCACTTGCCTAACCTCCGAGTGCCCGTGTTACAGCTGCATACCAGGATGGAGGAGGGAGAAGCAATAGTGAAGTTAGCCTGGTTTAAGTGCTCCAGCACGATGCTCCCATCAGTGTATTTGCATTGTGCCAACCTTGCCTTCCTGGCAGGTAGGTTGCTGTTGCTTACTGGGAGGAAGAGAGGGAGAGGCAAGGTGGCAGGGAAGTCAGTGTGGAGCAAACTCACTAGCAGAGCCAATCCACTGCTCCTGCTTGTCTGTTTGCATCATGCTGAACCCCCTCTAGCCTCACCACTCTCCCTCCCGGTAAGCTACAGCAACCCACCTGCCCAAAAGCTACTGTAACAGTTTCACCCCACTTGGCAAACCACTTCTGGCTAACTGAAAAATAGTCTGACCTGGCATAAGGCAGCTCCCTGTGTCCCCTGCTTGACTAGGCTTCTCACTGGAAGCCAAACCAGTACTACAAACATTTTTTTAAAAAACCACCTAAAGTTTTTTAGGGGATCACATGCTTAATCTTTGAATGGAGCGGGCATTTCAAGAGGAATGAAATATCCTGCGTTTCTTTTCTTCAAGCAGTTTTGACTTCTAAGCAAAAGCTATAATCTAGCTTTGAATTACATCTTTCCTTTGGCACTTACTTAACAAATTTGTCCACATGAGACATGGATGCTTCATAGTTTTTCCCACCAAACTCTTGACAGTGTAATGCCATGAAGTGCGGCTTGTGTGTATGTACAACCTGGAAAATAAAAGAAAGCAGGAGCATAGTCACAATTCTAAAAATTATATGAATTGAGTGAGATCAGTAGATAGTAATCTTCTACAGAAAAATGGCTGAAATGACAGCTTTTCCAGTCATGATATCATTTTGGTAAGAGTTAAAATATACACGAAAAATATAACATGAGCATTGGTAAAAACCCCACAACGTGCTTTCTTGAAAAGCAGTGGTTCAAGGTTTTCAGATTTGGTGCCTCTGCTGTTTCATAAATTGCACTTTTCCTACAGAGATAGGAACTGTGTAGTCAAAAAGAAACGTATGGAACAGCCTTTGCCCTACTGTACAAAGGAACACAGAAGTCGCCTTATACAGAATGAGACCACTGGCAGCAGCTCTCCAGGGGTTCAGGAAGGAGTCCCTCCCAACCCTACTTGGTGATGCCAGGGATTGAACCTGGGACCTTCTGCAGGCAAAGCAAATACTCTACCACTGAGCCTGCAGTCCCTTCCCCACCGGGGGGGGGGGGGACACAGCACAAGTAGTAACAGGATTTATGGATAAACAAGTAACACCTGTTACACATTTGCATGACACTATCATAGTTAATCATGTGTGGAACTGATCCCATAACTAGAAAACAAATGGGATGAACTATTTCAATGAACATTGGCAAACAACTGAATGAAATGTTTGTTTTTTGAATGCCCAGAAATTTTCTCTTCCCTCAACAGGCTACTACTTAAAAACCGTCTAACTGCTTAAAAAAGAAAATAGGCTAATTAAAAAGCAGGATGCAAATTTGATAGATACGATGCTCGCAGTAGAGATTCAGCCCAGGAAAGATAGTGAGATACCCAAGTAAGATTAAATGACTTTTATTCTTAATATAGATTGTGAAATTGACAATATGTTGGCAACTGAGAGCAATGGTGTTTTATGATGGAGGAGAGCAATGCTCAATGCTGGAAGGGTGAGGCTAGATCTGGCAGTGATACTGGGGCTGGGGCTGACATACCTACCCCTGTGCCCACTCCATACCTTATTCCAAAAGCATTCTTTGAACGCCTGAATAGGGCTAATATGGAACAATTATGGCTTATTAGTATGCTTGTAATCAATATAACATCCACGCTCTTAGCTTTAAATCAGGGGAGATTAGACAACTGTTGAATATTTAAATTTTATTTATTTATTTATTTTTAAAGATCTACAAACTCTTCACATTATAAAATAGCAGGACCAGTGTACAAAAACTCAAAAATAAGCGTAAGATACACACTCAAAATATCTTACTAGAAAGTTAGAACATCATTCCTAGAAGATGATCAACGGACAATAATTTAAATTTTCATTCAGAGAAGGGCTGGATAAACATGCCTGATCTCACATGGTTATGAATTCCACATTAAAGTAAGCCCAACAACCAGTGGATACAAGGCGAACAGTAGGTGGTCTCAGTACTACCAAAAGGTCTTCTACCGTGGAAGATAGTGGTTGGGCACAGTCGATGAATACAACATAAAGCCAGGTGGTTACATACCTGCAACAATGAGCCATACTGGAAGGGTGGGACTTATGAACTGATCCCTGAGAACAGAAGCGAACTGATCCTTGAGAACAAATCCCTCTATAAAATGTCAGAGGGTATGTACCAGCCAAAGAACCCTGCCCTGGTAGTACTATTTTTGGCTTGAGTTTGTTCTCTGCCCAGAGGAAAGTGTCACACCCTCTATGAATTTCAGTATGTGCTTTTTTAAACCCTGCAATGCTGCATTTTAGAAATAAAATAACAACACACTGCAACCAAAAAAGCTAAGCTATGAGCACAAATGCCCAGTGGCTAACATCACAATTATGTGGGATGCTCCCTACAGAAATTTTGCTGAAAAAAATCACACTACAAACAATAATTAAGGTCACATTTTGCAGAAAGTTAAAATGTTATGTTCTTTAAAAAGACTTACAAAATGAGCTCTGTAGTTATATTAAGAGATGGCTGTTTAAATATAGAGTTAAGCTAGTTTGCATTTTCCACTGTTCAGTAAGCATGGATCCATTCCTGGCTGCAAGAACGACTCGTTTTCCCACCAATTCAAGGGTAGTAACTGAGAACACGATTCCCATGCTAGTGCATATATGCCTAGAATGCTAACTTCTATTGGGAAGTTAAAGCTTCATGTCCCAAGCTTTAAATAAGAAACGTAAAAATCTCCCAGCTGCACTTTTCTAGTAATCACATTGGCTTGATTTATTTGTGTTTGCCAACAGTCAGCATTCTATCTATTGTTCAAGTACCTTTGCAATATTTGAGAGTCAGTGCAGTGCAGTGGGCTAGAGCAGCTGTCTTAGAACAAGGAGACCCATTCCAAAGTCCTCCTCTACCATGATGCTCACTGGGTGATTTTGGGCCACTCGCTGCACTGGTTTGTACTTCACACTAAGCCAAATCATGACATAGTGTGAACGTGTGGACTCTCAGAGAGGAACTTGCAGCCACTTTGCTCCTCCCCATTTGTTTTGCTGCTGCACCACACTGAGCCAGGTCATCGTTTGGCACAGCATGCAGCCCGAAGCAAGGCTCAAGGTTTAGCTCTCCCAGACAAACCATGAGCCATAAGCCATAGGACAACCCTTGTTAACAACGCATGTTTGTTTGAGGGAGCCAAACCACAAGCAGACAACACACTCAACTGAACTGTAGTGTAGCTCGGCAGCAAAATAACTGGGGAGGAGCAAAGTGACAACCATTTTCTCTTTTGGAGCCCTCATATTCATACATGTGCACTAAGCCCTGGTATAGCTTAATGTGATGTGCAAAACAGGCCACAGTCTTTCAAACCAACTTACCTCACAGGTGTGTTGTGAGAATAAAGGGAAGGGAAATAACCAAATACACTACCCTGAGCTTCATGGAGGAAGGTTGTGACAAAAACTGAATAATAAATGTAATAAAGAAAGATGCCATGAGGTGAGCAAGAACAATTCACTCACACTAAATTAAATTCAGAAGCTCCAAGCTCAATTCTAGCTTTGTGCTACATTGTACAAACAGTAGTATTTCAGAGTTTCTATATGTGAGGGGTGGTATGGGGTGAGATTGCTGGAAATAAATCCCCATCCCCGTTTACAACATCTGCTAAAGAGTCAAGAGCCAACATGCTTTCCATGACACTCATGAAACCAAGTTATATGAATGACATTCCTATACAAAATACATTGTAAAAATGTCTTATGCAACCTAGCAGGTTGGTCACTCTCAGAAATAAATTCATTAAAGCAAAGTGCCTGCCAGCCACTAGTGAGTTAATCAATAAAGGTTTTTTTTAACAACAACAGAAAGCATGTCACTTTGCAAGAATAAAATTAATGAAATGTTTTAATCTGACCCCTACTGTTTACCTGTGTGGTGATGGCTGGCAGAACATTAAGGAAGATCAACCAATATCAATCACATCAGGTCAGTGGTAAGAACAGGACACAATTAAGCCCAAGACAAACACAGAAATATCAAGAATTTTTACTGTTTATTGCAGGCAAGTCAACCTCTTTTTACAAAACAAAACAAAACTGAGGCTGCTTTACATTTAGCTTAAAGCAGTGGTTCCCAACCTGGGGGCCGTGATCCCCAGGGGGCTGCAAAGTAATTGGGGGGGGGGCAAGCAGGAAAGAAATGAATGATTTATTAACTTTTTTAAAGTCTTTGCTCCCTGGACACTGGCTGCTCCCCACTGCCACTGCAGATGACACCTCACCTTGCTCCAAATGGGAGGGGAGGACTTTTGCTGAAGCTGCAGAGTGTCTTTCAAGCATGCTGAGGGCAGGTGTCTGCCTATAAAAGAGCTGGCAGATGCCTAAGGAGGCTGAGGGCGGAGCTACCAGGAAGAAGGGGAGATTACTATCGCCGACTCCTGTCTCCTCGCACTGCCACTGCTGCTGCTGCCCTTACTCAGAATGAGAGAAGAGGGCTTTTCATGAAGCAAAAAGAAGCAAGGGCTAAAGGAAAGGCTGCTTTTCCCTTTCCCTCCTGGAAGTCTGCCTGCCTGCCTGCCTTTTTTGGCTCCTGCTTCTCTGCCACCTCCTTTCAAAAATTATTCTTATTTGCAAGGTGCCCAGATCTCGCCTTCAGCCCAGAAGGAGCCAAGGAGCAGTGAGGAAGCTCAGGACTTGCTCGCCCCCATCTCTGAGGCTAAGTGTGTGTGCCAGTGTCCCCCCTTTCTTCCACCTACACTCTGCCTCAATCTCTCTCTCCAGCTTCCCCCTGCCACATGCCCAAATGCAAATACACCTGCCATTGCTTGCAGGAGGGGCAGGTGTGTTTGTGTGCATGCGCTGATCTGTCTTCTGCTCCACTCTCATTCCCCAAGTGCACACTAATCAAGTCATCAGTTCTGATGATCATCCGAAGGCCTAAAAGCACTAACCCCCTCCTTAATCGATCCACCCTTTTGTCTGCAGTGCACAATCTAGCGTCCCCACCACCACCCCATTGCTGCTTCTTGATTATTTTTTCTTTACAAAACTCAGCAGGTTGGCTGAAGCTAGGGTCCTGGCATTGCAGCAGAAACATATTTATTTATTATTGCATTTACATCCCACCTTCCCTTCAAATTGCTCATAGTGGTACACATGGTGCCCCCCCATTCCATTTTACCCTTACACCAACCCTGTGAGATAGGTCAGGCTGAGAGATTGTATCTGGTCCAAGGTCACCCAGTGGGCTTCATGGCTGGGTGAGGATTTGAACTTGGATCTTAGTCCAACACTGTAACCCACGGGTGTTGGGAGACAGGACTGTACATCTTCAGACTCGGGGGGGGGAAGAGTATACCAATTTGATTGGACCTTTGCATTAAGAAAAGAAAGCAACACCTCCCTGTCTGCAGGGACCTTTTTATGGACAGGGATATTTGGAGATGTGATTTTGCCATGCACCATTTTATAAATAACAGAGACTAAAATTACCATTAGTGGAGCGTGGGGTCACAAAATTTTTTGAGCTTACAAAGGGGTTCCCATATTCATAAAGGTTGGGAACTACTAGCTTAAATGACTGAGCAAATTATTTTATTCAATATTCATGTGCACCTTTTGTGAATGGGAAAAAAATACAAGGCAGTTCTAAATTCAATAAAAACAGAAAGGTAGCAATAGTTTAATTCTCACACACACAAACTCTGCTTGGGCATTCTGAAAGGCAGAGAAGACACCATATGATGGAGGGTGGGATCAGGGGGACAAGCTGAAGGGCACCTGCTTCTTCTCATCTAACCCTCTGGAGCAGATTTTGAGGGTGTACGGGGTGGGGCTGCAGAGAAGAGGAGAGGAGAGAAGGAGGAAGTCTGTTGTGCAAGCAGAACGGCAGCATTAGATACAACCTATAGTAACAAAATAACAGTAGCCCTATTGGATCAGGCCCACAGTCTGCATAGTCCAGTGACCTGTTTCCAACAATTGTTGATCTTGAAGGCAATAGGTCTGCATATTTGTCTGTAGCATCTCTAAGCACAGAGATTCTTCCTTTTTTGATGGAAAAAAGTTAAAGCATACAAAACAGTGTCTTGACTTTTTTTTTAAGTTATTGAGCCGATAACTTGAGGAAACTACACAGTACTGGATCTATATTAAAATGTTATCAACTAGAAGGTAAAAGGATATGCCTGAATATTCCATGAACTTCCATAAAAATCCTGAGAAAACATATGGAGGGGATTATCATTGTTTATTTCATGATAAAGTATTTCTTAAAAAATAAATAAAATCAATAATAGCTGCACGTTTGAGATTAAAAATTAATGGATGCCAGTGTGTAATACAACAATGTAAAACTGCCCACTTCCTTGTTTAAGTAAAAGTGGGGGCAACAAGATTCCAAGGAAGGTTTAAAGGGCAACTTTTAATATACACAAAGTTTAAGTTGCAAAAAGAAAAAGAAAAAAGCAGTGCATATGAAGAGCATTTTTGCAGGGTTTTTATACCTCTTAATAACTACAGCAATGGTATCAACACAGGTCAATCACTTTCTTTTTTTAAGTAAAAGGATCTGTGCCTTCTGCATAGCTCTGTTTACATACTTGGAAAAGTCACTGTGTAAAAACAGTGAGATTGCCAAATTTAAGCACCCCTGACTTGTAAATCACATGTAGCCTGAAACAAAAGTATGTGTGATGACCTTCCATTCTCCATCTACATGGTGCCCTTGAATATTGACAGCTGTATTTGTAATAGTGCCAATCTTCAAAGCCCTCAACCCATTTCATTTCAATGTGACTTGTTGACATTTGTTAATACTTCAAACAAACAGTGTCTACAGAAGTCCATTTAACTAGAACCCACAGAGATCCAGTGTGGTGTAGCAGTTAAAGTGTTGTATTACAACCAGAGAGATACAGGCCAAAACCCCACTCAGCCATGAAGTTCAACAGGTAACCTTGGACCAGCCACTACCTCTTGGCCTAACCTATCTCACACCATTATTGAGAGGATAAAATGGATATGGAAGAGCCACGTATGCTACATCTTGAGTACCTGAAAGATGAGATATAAATGTAGCAGATAAAAATAAATTGTAAAAGCATAACTCAGGATAATGGTGCTGCTGCCATGTATTTAGGAAGACTATTTTTAAAAAATTGCCAACTACTTGGTTCTAACATGCAGTCCTCAGAACTGGATCCAAAACTTACTGTTTTTATAGACTCTGGATGGCTCAAAAGTGAGTTCTAAGTTTCTCAAATGTGGAAAACTCTCACTTACATCCCAGCCTTCCTTAAAATCAATCAAACAAAAAAACCTCAACAAACCTTACCAAAGTTATGGTTTTATCATGCCTTCTGTCCTGCCTCAGCCTTACGCACCAAAATCATGCATACTCTACTCATTATTAGAGTTCCACAGTATATAGTGGGGCTGAAGACAAGCTCCTTCAATATCAAATACAGCCCAAGTGCCCTGAAACAGATGCTTAAAGTGCAGAGAGGGCTGTCCTGTGCAACACTAATATGTTAAAGATCTTACTGCCTGCTCATATTTTCTAAGCTGCATTGCAATATTAAATTGTCATTAAAGTGTTAGAGCTTTGCCCAATTTGAACCTTAATGCTATGGAGTTTTCATTATATTTTTCATTGAGCTACCAGGAATTGTGTATACATTAGTGCACAATACAAAGACAAACTTCAACACACTTCTAAGGGGAAGCTCTTTTAGGGGAAGAAAAATTAGACTTAAATAAAACATTAGGTGGTCACAAAAGTTCATTTTGGTAAACACTACCTTTTTTTATTCTGTGCATCATTTGAGAGATCCAAAAATTGTGTTATAGACTGGTTAAGTAAATGGGCAATATAGCTTCCAGAGCAAAGTTCCCACTCTTGCTTATACTTTAGTTGCCTGGCATTTAAATGAGTTTAGCAAAATTAGTAGAAAGTTTATATTGATTAATAACTGAAATGGTCAGGTTTGTGAACACAGGAAAAGAGCAAGCTGTACTACATCTGGTTAGTCTATTTGTCCATGCTTGTTCAAAGAATGTCTACTGTGACTGGCAGTGGCTTTCCAAAGACTTAAGCAAAGCTCTTTTGCATCCCCTCCTACCTGATCTTTTTAAGTGGAAATTCCAGGGACTGAATCAGGTGCCTCTTGCGTACAACATAGGGGTTCTACCACTAAGCTAAAGTACCTCCCCATGTACTGTTAAGGCCACAACTGCACCATAATTTAAAACATTCTTATACCACTTTAAACATTCATGGTGTCCACCAAAGAATCCTAGGAACTATAGTTTGTTAAGGGTACTGAGAGTCATTAGGAGACCCTTATTCCCATCACTCTGGAAATTTTAACTCTGTGAGTGGAATAGGGGTCTCTTAACAATTCTCAGCACTCTCAACAAACTACAGTTCCCAGGATTCTGTCAGGGAACCCATGGCTGTTGAAAGAGGTGAGATACTGCTTTAAATGTATGGCGCAGATGTGTGAAAACAACAGCTGAGCTGTTTGTGGCTTTTAAGAAAAGATATAAATCCTCATAAGGTTGAAAACGCTAACAAGTCCATTATTGTGATTTTATACTGGAAGGAATAATAGTTAAAATGTGTTATGACACATGGGCAGCAAGTCAGACATAAGTGCATCACAACTGCCAGTGAAACTTACTACAATGTGGGACTGAGTTTTAAAGAAATAAAATGCACATTGGACTATAGAACATTAAACCTTTAGGTTAAAGGTGTGTGGGTTTGTTTGTTTAAAGGAAAAACAAAGGATCTAGAGAAAAAATCCAAATAAGACATCATTGTTAGGAGATGAAGTACTATGCACATGTGGCTCTGCAGAAAGATTCCATTTCAAAATGACAGAGCAAATAAGTAAAAGATGCTATACAGTGTAAAAGGCCATGTACAACAGTCACATCAGGGGTACAACTTTTTCAGCCCAAGGTCCGCATTCCTTCTGGGCAACCTTCCAGGGGCCAGATGCCAGTGGTGGGCAGGGCCAGGGGCAAAAGTTGGGCTGATGAAACAACGTAAAATTTACTATAAAATGTACAGTAGATTAGTTTCTACATACACTCTCCTGGATCAGAATTCAACAACACATTTCCGCAAGACAAAAGCGCTGGAGGGTGCTAAGCAGGGCCAGTTAAGAGGGTGGCCTGGCAAGAGCTCCAAAGTCTAGACAGAGAGGTCACAGGGCTGCGTAAGTTTCTCCACCCCTAAGTTACAGACTTGTTGCTCTCCGAACCTTAGAAGAGATTTGAAATGAAGGCAACAGTACTAGTATTGTTTGAAAAAAGATAATTCTTCTCTAGAACGGCCCTCTCAGCTTTCAGGATGTAAGGAATACAAACAAGGGTATATGGTCCACTCCTATTTGAATTAGGTGATTCTCAGCAATCTACTGTTGCCACGCCATCAACAGTAAATGCCACCTATTTGTTCAGACAGTTTTCTGTTTGTCTTCCTCTTCACGTAACCTTCTTCTAATTTATCCATATGTTCTTGACTACCAACTCCTTGAAGTCATAAAAATGATCCCTATTCCTATGTCTTGTATGTCACAAGTAATATAATCAGCAAAATTAAAAATGCCACCCAGAAAGTGTAAACAATTATTTTTTCCACTGTTGGAAAAATAATAATCAGATAAAGCATGTTTTACCTGCAGAAAATGGAGGCAGTATTTCTTTACAGCACAATTGTTATTCCAGCTATTAGTTGGCAGGAGACCAACATCCTTTTTCAGAGTGACAATGGCAGTAAACCAAAAAGAGGGGGAAAGGAGGAGGGGGCCATGCTGGGCTAAATAAGGCAAGAGAATGCAGTCCCATGGAACAAACTGCATTTTGCAATGGTAATCTCCAGTTAGCTGTAACTCCAGTAAGCCACACAAAACTTTATTTTTCATGCATATTAAGCAAAATAAATTTAAAAACGGCTTGGGACCACAATACCTGATGGAACGCCTCTCCCGATACGAACCCACCCGTACACTACACTCAACATCTAAGGCCCTCCTCCGGGTGCCTACTCCGAGGGAAGCTTGGAGGGTGGCAACAAGGGAGAGGGCCTTCTCAGTGGTGGCCCCCAAATTATGGAATGATGTTTCTGATGAGGTGAGCCTGGCACCATCACTGTTAAGACTTTCCTCTTCTCCCAGGCATTTTAGTATGTGTTTTTAAATTGTTTAAAAAATTTTAAATTGTGTTTTAAATTGTTTTTAAAAGATGAGTTTTAAATTTGTATATTTGTTTTTAATGTTGTTAGTTACTGTAAACCGTCGAGAGAGCTTCGGCTATGGGGCGGTATATAAATACAATAAATAAATAAAATAAAATAAAAGTTAAAAAATGGGAATCCATTTCAAAAATGAGATTTTTTCTATGCAGATATAGATGAACAAATATGAAATAAAGAAAAAAAGATAAAGGCACACAGAAGTATCCAAAAGAGGGAAAAATACAATCAGATGTAGTATTTAGAAGAAAGAGAAAAGTAGCTCTGGCAGATGTTGGGAGCACTATTTGCAAATCCGACTATACCCAGCCCCTGAAACAGCAAACTACATGATGAAAAGAACAGGGTAGCATTGTGGGAAGGGAAAGTCTACACAGAGTTCAGTGCCCCTCTCCAAGATGGTTGCTGAATTTTAAAGGGTAGGAAACTCTGGATTCTGCTGCTTGTGCCAGTGCATGAATGCACATTAAATGCAAATAGGGGTTGTAGAGTTCTCTCGCTTCTTCTCCTCTGCTCCTGCAAGAAGCTTTCAGAGGGCCAGCCTGAGCTTTCTATGGGCCTCACCTAACCTCTGGCCATCAGGCACCAATGATGAGAGTAGTTTGGTGGGGCTGGCAAATCTTGTAGTACACACACACACAGAGAGTCCTTGGATCCACCAGAATCTAGCTTTCCCCCAAATCCAAATCAAACCAGATGTCCCAATCCAACTGCCTAACCCTCTGAAATGAAAACTAGATACAGTCTTAAAGACTGAACCAAGTGCTCATGGCATGTAGGAACATACCAAAACATGTGAGACAACCCAAGACCACAAAACATGTCACAACACCAAGAATGAGTAGGTACAGAGGAAGAAATATTTATCATTAGCCAATTGGATCAGTCCACTGACAAGAGGAACACAAAATGCACAGCAAAAGCCCAGTATTTCTCCGGCAAGATACAAAGTCAATAACAGACAAAAAGAACACTTAAACAAACAATGGCCCATATTCCAAGTGGCAGACCTTGGCAGCAATCCAGATCACAGTTGCATTGTTGTAATACTTACTGAAAGAAGAAGGGTGTGTGTGTGTGTGTGTGTGTGTGTGTGTGCGTGTGCATGTGTGCGCGCGTGCAAATATAACCAGAGACTTACAGTTCCTGTTTGTTTTCCAGAATTAATATCTAAGCAACTAATTGCTTTGCTGTGTGACTACTTTCTATGATGGACATGGGGGAGGGGGTTGTGGGACTGGACTCAACATTTTTCTGTTTCAGGCATCACAGGAGAAGGAGAGAACAGGAATAAGAACACATTTGAAATGTGGGAACTTCCCTCTTTCACCTGCTAAAATGGAAAATGGACTGCCTTCAAGTCGATCCCGACTTATGGCTACCCTATGAATAAGGTTTTCATGGTAAGCGGTATTCAGAGGGGGTTTACCATTGCCTCCCTCTGAGGCTAGTGCTCCCCAGCTGGCTAAGGCCTGCTCAGCTTGCCACAGCTGCACAAGCCAGCCCCTTCCTCGTCCGCAACTGCCAGCTGGGGAGCAACTGGGCTCCTTGGGACTATGCAGCTTGCCCACGGCTGCACAGATGGCAGGGCACATAACCCCTGAGCCACTCACTGTGGGGTGATCTTTAGCTGGCCCTTTACACCCTGGAGACACGAGCGGGGATTTGAACTCACAGACTCTGGACTCCCAGCCAGGCTCTCCTCCCCACTGTGCTTACACTGTTCCATTTGATATCAATGGAAGCTTGAAGCTTTTATAACTACAAGGTAAATTGATACAAGGGTTGCCTCTGCTAATTATACTTTGGTTTTTTAAAAAAGAATTTCTAAAAGATTCAGTTTAATTGGGGGGTGTTTGCACTTTCCTCCCACCACACCAAGAGGGGAGGGGAGGGGACGAGGGCTCCTCACAGGCACGAGACACCATGTCACCCACTCTGTTAACTGTAAAGGAATCCAGATCAAGGCAGACGTGAGTTACATGATAACTGACTCCAAAATGTTGAGCGTACAGCAATGTTTACAGTAGTTTGCCTCGGCTGTGTCTTATAACGAGTCTCCCTTCTCATGTTTACTACTCATGTACACTAAATGCATAAGAAAGAGAGACAGTCCATGCTGTGTACACTATGAGCCCACTCCCCAGAAATGGGCTGGGCAGCATTCCAGAGCCTTATAAATAATTAACCTCATTCATTTTTTTCCCTATCTTTGGTTTATTTAAAAAAAAGTATAGGTTTCTGCACTATGCACTATACTCTGACTGTGTGGATATCAGGATTAAGGCCAGGGAGGTCATGCAATGTCAGCAGCAGGGTCATAAGAGGCCACTGCTGTCTCTCATAACACAGGAGACCCTTTTGCTTCACAGTCTTTAGAGGCCTGGGAGCTTTGGGGGGAGGGAACAGATTGAACCTGGGACCTTTTTCTTGCAAGTCAGATGCTCTACACAGAGCTTCACCCCTCCCCTATATAGTGTAGTGCAGCTAAGCCCAGCAGAAAGCAGAACCTGAAATCAGCATCAATCAGCTGATTGGTATAATTTCAAGCAATGCTTGGCTGGGCTTGGATTTTTGTTTCTAGGGTAGCTTCACGCACTGCAAAGGAAAATGGGTCGTCTGACATTATAGTAATGCCAGGTGATCGGCAGGTGGGCAGACTCCGCCCACCTGTCAAAATGGCCCGCTGAGGGTTGGGGAACCAAAGATCGGTCTGCCAGCCAGATCCAACCCCCCACCCCTGCTGTACAGAGATTGCCCCTCACTGTTTTGGAAGCAAATGACTCAGTGGAGTTCAGCTGACTACTTGCGATTTGGTCTAGTAAGAGGAAATGGGTGGAAATTCATTTGCAGAGATGCCTGCTCTCCAAGATTTTCTTTCAACAGAAAGCTCATTCTCAGGCAAATATTTTAAAAATTATTCCAGACCTATCTTCTGAAAAATAGCTTATTAACCCACTAATTACACTGCTCTTAAATACAGCCTGCTATGTTGTGCCGATTGCTTCTGTAGAAGCTTAAAATCTTCTAAGAAAAGAGTGCTCTGTGGGCAATGTACTATTTTCTCGCTGCTCTACACACACGGATACCACAAGTTTCCATGATGTCACACACAGGGCTTGGCTTCAGTCCCAAATATGATAAAACTTGATCTCTTCCGTCCCTCCCCTCCAAACCCTGCCCACCATTCAACAGTAACACTCTGCTCAAGTCTTTCCACCTAAACTGAAAGAGCTCTATCTAGATTGTGAATATTGAAGACTAAAAAAACAACAGCTTACTAACCAATGGGAAACTTACAAGCTTGTACACCCTTGTGTGTCACATTAACACTCTGTAAATGGCTCTGTCATTTTAGATGAGCAGAAGAGCTTTAAGGTTTAAAACACTAATTTAATATGTTTCATGAAGCTCTTTGGCTAGAGGTTGCTCTGCAGATTAGATAAAGTGGTGACCGATTAATCCCATGGGAGGAATATATAATCGGGCATCACCTTTCCCCACCCACACTGAGAACAGATGGGTAATTTCCTGCTCAGATAACTGTGGACTTGAACCTTCAAGGACTGAAACATTTCCTCTTGGTTAACCCTGCCAGGGCCTCATGCCAGCAGTTGCCAGATCCAAACAACATTTTTGGGAGGAGATGTTTTATTACTACATACCAGGGTGGGAGGGCTGATTTCTGGAGAGTGGGAAAGGGGAAAAGTGATTCTTAATAAAGGTGAGCCCTCAGTAAGTGGTTGCCTGTTTCTAGCCTAAAACAAGCTTATAAAAAGGCAATTGCTTGGTCATCTGTGGCAAATACTTTATGTGTAGGCCAGGGCCAGCCTAAGACGTTTTGCTGCCAGAGGTGAAGGACAAGATGGCGTCTCTCCCATTCCATGTACAGAAGCCAACTGGACTGGCACTTGAATCTCATTTCAATACTGGAAACAGTAGAGTGTTCTCTATCACACCTGAGGGCTAGTTATGGGGCTGCAGGGCAGGTCATGTGGTACACATGGCTCTGTCGTCCAACAGAAGGGTACAGTCAGGGGATGGGGAGGACTCAGGAAGAACTGCCTAATGCAGTGGTTCCCAACCTTTATGAGTACGGGACCCCCTGTGTAACCTCAAAAAGTTTTGCAACCCCCACATGCTAAATTATTGTAATTTAATCTCTGTTAATTGAAAAAAAACACAATGAAGTGTTAAATAATGTCACTTTTTATTCATCACAACAACAAATATGATGATTATGATGACATTTATTACCTGCCCTTCACTAGAAGGTCCCAGGGCAGGTTACAGTAATATAAACAAATTTTAACAAATTTTGAAGGAAATGATATAAAAGTAAACCACCCAGAGTGGTGAACAGAGCGTGGTTGATGCCAGGACACTGGTATTAAGTGTTCCACCTGTATGCAATGATGCCTCCTCTTCAGCTTCGGCTCAAGAAGCTCCATATGACAATAACAATAATATGTCTAGCCGACAGAATGTCAACAGGTGAAGCTTTCCCCATAACTGCATTTCCATACTAGAAAAGGTTTAATTTAATTTATATCTAATTTCTGCCTGCCATTGCTCTCCCCCAGTGCCAACCCTAAACCATGCAAAAAACTTGAGTTAAGAGTAAAAACAACAAAATTTGGACAGCTTAACATATTTTAAAATAAAAAATGTTTAAAATGAACATACACAACTGTATAAAAACACACTCAAAGCCTTTATAAACTGCAACAAAAGTACACTGAATAGAGTTGCCAGGTCAGAAGCATCCCAAACCCTGAGATTTTGGGGGTGGGCCCGAGTGATGTCATAGGTACGTGTTTAATGTTGTAATTAAAATACATAAATAATTTTAGTTACTGTGGCCCTTGGGTCTCCTTCCACTTTTAGGAACAAAGGAATCTGCCTTATACCAATTCAGGCCATTGGGTGCCATCTAGCTCAGTACTGATGACATGGACTAGCATTGGCTTTCCAGGATTCCAGGCAACAGTCTTTTCCAGAAATTGAATTTTGGATCTTTGCATGCAAAGCACATGCCCTACCACTGAGCTACAACCCTTCCCATTTAAAAATATATCTTTTAAAATTGTTCTTTTCAATTCACTAATGAATGCACATTATACCTAGTGCAGATCCACACCATTCATTTAAAGCAGGTTCATACCTAGTGCAGATCCACACCATTCATTTAAAGCACATTCATTAAAGCCTCTAACAATACCATGAAGAAAAGAAAGAGTTACAGTCTACCTGTTCAGATCCTGAGCTTGGAAAAGTTACTTTTTTGAACTACAACTTCCATCAGCCCAATCCAGTGGCCATGCTGGCTGGGGCTGATTGGAGTTGTAGTTTAAAAAAGTAACTTTTCCAAGCTCTGTTCAGATCACATGTGTTTGTTCATTGGGAGGATCTATATCTATCACAGGAATGAAAAGGTAACCACCACAAACAGTCTCAAAATATTCTGGTGGGTTTGAGTTTTGCTTTTTAGCAAATTAAACTTGAATATATATCCAAGGTAAGGCTTTGAACATGGTGTTGCTTGCCTCCCCCCCATGTTAGAATCCCTTTGAAACCCTTTTTCTTTGCACCAAAAATGGTTCCCCCCCAAAATTCTGGTGATATCTCTTTCTTGTTGTAACCCTGTCAGTCCAGGCTGGTTCGTACAAATCCCACTGCTGATTCATCCACATTTCCATTGTATTTTCACAGGTGGAACACATTTGTATTTTTCTGAGGTATCACAAAAGAAGCTAGCAGCGTATAAGAATCTCTCATCTGTGTAATGGGCCTCGTCACTACCAGCATGAGAATCCATTTGGTTAATTTCCACATATGATGTTTGGGATGACTGATTTGTATGTCTAACCATAAGCAACATGCTTTCCTCACATTCAGAGTTCTTCCATCCCCTATTGCTAGAATAAGGCTGGATCCTACACACCTTATTATGAGTCCCATAACAGACTGAGAATATGGTGGAGATACCGAGATAGACCAGAGGTCAAATCCCCAGAACCAAACTAGTCCAAAGTATCTATTCAGGGGAAACAAAGAAAAACCAATCCAGTGCAACAGTTGCAAGGAAACAAGAAAGATATGCAGGGGTACATACAAACTAAGTACAGTGGATACCTAACAATAACTTTTTTCTGTTTCCTTGTGTGGGGTTGCTAAGACACTGAGATCAAGCCACATAGGGTGCAGCTGGGCTAATGCAACAGGTGTAGCCAAACAAGCCTGAGAACAAGCCCTACCACACAGTTTTCTGCTAAAAGTTGCACAATCCTTGGAAAAGCCTCCCTATACTTTGTTTAGAAAGGAGTTATACCTTGAAATATGTTTAATGTTTCTCCTGTATCTGCAAGTCTTAACACCACTTGAGAGGGCAGTATATGTTAGATCAAGCCATGCAGGTTTATCTTAATCATATCTATACTAAATCCGTTTGAAATCACCAGAACTTACTTCTGAATGAATATGGTTCAGCTGGATGGCTTGCCACATTCAAATCAATGGCACCAATCCACATAATGTGTTTAGTACTGGGGTGAACATTTTTATTCATTTAAATGCATCATACCTCATGGCAGAATTAAGGTATATTTCCAGCTTATAATAATTATGATTACATATTTAGTAATAGCGACCCTGGTCTCCTTCTGGGAGGGTGGGATATAAATTTAAATAAATAAATACTTCATTGTTTGTTTTCTGGATTTGCAACATTTCAGTACTCTTAACTTAAGCTTTTTTTTAATTGAGTTTCAATCAATTTGCACATCCTTAATTTCTTGGCATTTTAGAGTTGTCTCTGAAGCATAATTCAAACTTTTGGGTGACTACCAGAACAATAGGGTGCTGTGGTCTAAGATTGCCAATTGACCAGGAAAAAAATGCTGTGGCTACTTCTCTGCCGCAACAGCAGCTTGCTCAACTGAAATAATCTAATGAAGCTTTTCATAGTACAGACTTCTGTGAACACCTGTAAACCACACTGCTGCACAGAAGCAGGGTCTGGTTAAAAAAAAAGTTGGTAACTCTATGCTGCTGACCCTTGATGTTTTACAAGACAATACAACTACAAAAACCTTTTAGAAGCAGAAAATAGAATCTGAAAGTTTATAGTTTGCTAGTTCATAGAACTGAAAAAACAGACTTCCTATTTAACTTCTAAAAATCTTCATATATTCCCTTGACATACTGAATCCAGCTGCTAGCATACACCAAACTGAGGTTACAAAAGGCATTGGCCTGATGAGGTCAGAATGGAGTTTTTCTGCTTCAGCGTTTCCTTGACATTAGAAAAATGAGATCCTTACATCAATAGCCACAACACAAGATAATTCCCCTAACATGGGTATAGCTGATGAAAAGCTCTCTATGTATCAACACATCACATCAAACTCCTGCATGTTTTCCCCTTTTGGTCTAGAAAGGAAGATGCTCATCTGACTCAAATGAATCCTGCAGATTTTTCCAGTGCAATGAGGAAAGGAGGACAACTTTCCAAATATGGATTTCTAAAGTAAGGAAGATAAAACGGCAAAGTTCCAAAACTGCAAAATCTCTTGCATAAGAAAATTATCTCAGAAGTTAAACATTAATATCAGGCATGATTCGGTGAAAACTTCAGCAGATTGAAATTTCTTTGATTTCCACAGCAGAAATTAATCTATGGGACATGCACAAAATCAACCTTGAATAACGTTGGCTTGATCATGCAGATAGCACGGGATCCAGATTTGCCAACCCACAAATGGAAAGGCTGCTTCCACTCACAGAAGGGACTGAGTTCCAATAGGGGTTCCCACTAGAAGAGGGAATGGGGAGGAGATTTTTGCCGATTTCCCCTTGTGCCTGCAATCCCCATGGCATCTCCCATATTGCTTTGGGATTTTCTACAACCCTCCAGAACAGATTTTCGGGGAGAATGGGAGGTTGCAAAGAGAAGAAGGATTCGGGGACAAAACAACTCCTCCCCCCTCCCCATTTTTACTTCTAAGTAGATCTGGTTAGGATTAAAGCCTAAATTATTGTATTATAGAGATAAATCTTTACTTCCTTTAAACAGAATGATACATCCTTGCACTATAAAGCCCCATTGCCCCTCCCATCAGAGTAGTATAGCTTCAAAGCTTCAACAGAATTTTAATCTGGTCTGATTACTGCAATTTGATTTACCCGGGAGTAAGCCTCCTGCTGGGAGGAAGGGCAGGATATATATATATATATATATATATATAAATAATAAAAAATATGAAGAGGCTTAATTCTGAGTAGACATGTATACATTGTACTGTAAGTTAACTCTACCGTGAAGTTTTCATGAGTGCTCAGGTGTGTATTCGGGGAGGGCGCTTCTGGACTCCGTCCTGTTATTTTTTTGGCAGGCAGCCCCCTCCCGGGGTCCCTCTGTCTCTACAGCCAGAGCCAATCAGATTAATTAATCTTCCCTCACTGTTGCTGACAAAAGATGGGGGGTAGAGACAGTGGAGCTTAAATAAGGCCAGGCAGCCCCTTCTCTTGATGCATTCAGACCACACATGCCTTGCTCGCTTTCTGCGTGGTGGAAACTGACTGTGCTGGTCAGAAGGAAGGAAGGAAGGAGAGGTGGAGATGGCTGCATGCTCACTCAGTGCAGGCTCACAAGTTGGCGGTGCACAGGCTAACCATTAATTAAATTTTAAAATTAATAATTAATTCCTCTATTGGCTCTTTGCGACCCCCTGAGATGACTTCCCCCAGGTTGGGAACCACTGGTCTAATGGTAGGGCTGACCCTGCTCTGAGCAACTAGGCAAGGAAGCGTTACGGAAGCTGATTCTGTTCAGTCACGAATTATTAGCACAGAAACAATGCCAGTTCCTGCAAAGAAACTGAGAGCATAAGCCAGTACTGATTGTCTGGAGCAAACCACAAGTAACCCTGCCTCAATCCCTAGTTCTACACAAGGGCTCAATAAAGCTATGCCAGCACTTGTGGGACAGAAGTATTATGAAGAATAGCCAATTTCCATATGGTTCAGTTAGGAACCAAAAATAATAGGAAAGCATCACTGAATCTGTGAAGTTTTGGTTGAGTGAGAGTTTTCTTTGCTAGTGCATGTGTCTGTTATTTCTGTTGTGAATCAGTGTCAACAGAAGGTGAAGAATCTGCTGCCATTTCTGCTGCACCATATTTACTCCAAAACTACAAAGCAGAAATCAAAACGTTTCCATGACTTCCTCTTTCTTGCACCACTCTCTTTCAAAGCTCTGCCGTGAGTGTGGTCCTCATTCAACTGTTAAATAAATCAAGGAAGGGCAAATTACTTGTGATAAAGTTATGTTATCACTTCATCTTAAAATAAACCTAAACCCAGTAGGGTTTTGTACTGAATGTAATTCTCCCGTATTTGGCTTATTGGTACAGCTTTTTAGCATGTCCAAACCTAAACAGGTAACAACAAAACACATGGGTACAAATAAAGTGGGGGAGGGTTGGAATCCTCACACCATCCAGCAGCTTAACCTCAGCAATCAAAACTAGGCTCATATAACATCAACAGGCTGTGGTGTGTGTTATTCCACAGCATATCCTACATCTTGTGGCATATATTAGTGCAAGCAAAACAACACTCAAAGAGGAAAACTGCCAAGCCTGCCATTTCTATTACATCTAGATCAGGGGTCAGGCAGACTTGACTGTTGTCAGATCTACTTTGTTTCTCCTAGAACCCCAAGATCTACCAACCAGAGCTAGATGCAAAAGGCGTGCAGTTTGAATGAAAGAACAGGGTGCCTCTGAGCATCTTCTGAGCCCACGGATTTGTTTTTGATTCTAGAACTGAACTTAAAGTCCTTCCACACCAAAGGCCATTCCTAGCTACCCTAAGCTTTCCTCATTTCCCAATGTAAGTGGGAAAAGCCATGTTGTCTTGTTTAAGCTATTTATATGGTGCCTAATCACTGACGTTTCCAGGCAATGCCGATAAGATTATTAAAATTAATCATAAAAACAAAACCCTTCTTCAAAATGCCTGCTAAAATAAAAAGGTCTTTGTCAACCTCCTAAAATTCAACAGAGGCCTGTCTAGAACATTCCACAGAATCAGGCCGACAATGCTGAATAGATACAGCTTCTGGTAGATGCAGCAATGCATCTGAGGTATGAGAGACAACTAACAGAGACTCCTCTGAAGACCTCAGTGATTGGACAAGCATATAAAGGGATCAGGTAGTCTTTAAGATATCCTGTACCCAAGTTGTTAAGGGCCTTGTAAATTAATACAAGAACCTTGAACTTGGCCCAGTAACATCCAGGCAGCCAGTGGAAGCTTTTAATCACTGATGTTATGTTGTAGTTGGTACTGCTAAACAATCGGGAAGTCTGATGCCCTTGCAGATCTACTTCAAATCATGCAGAGATCCATCAGCAGCTCTTGATCTATGTTCTGCCTACCCTAGATCTAAAGTAGCTCCCTTGCTGCTCATACACAACATACTCTTGATACCAGACAGTGGTAGCAGGTTCTCTCGACCAAGGATATGGGGGTTGGGGGCCTTCCCCTTTCAGCCTCAACCAGCATGGCCAATGGTCAGGGATGATGGGAGTTGTAGTCCAGCAACATCCAGAGGACTACAGACTCCTCAGCCCTGCACTTGATCCTAAGATGTTACATATAGCAGCTGTTCTTTGATTGAGCATCCTACCTACCTGGTTTATATCTTTTCCTTCTATCTATCTCTCATCCTCCTTGTTTCATTCCTATTTTTGCCCTCTGCTTTCTTGTCAACACGTCATTTTAAAGTAGCCTGTATCTTATCATTGGTTTACTGATTTTTTTCTTCTATGGATACACTTTCCAATTTGCAGTTTCCCTTTGTGCTGTACCAGTCAGTGCTGGACACTTGATTGATCGGCTCCTACTGGGAGGAAGGGCGGGATATAAATGTAATGAATAAATAAAAATAAAATTGATGCAACACAACATGTACTGTAATCCTACTAATACTTGGTAACAGAAAACCACTTATGGCCTATCACTCATATGCTATCTAGCAGAGCTTGGAAAAGTAACTTTTCCAAGCTCTGCTATCTAGCTGATGACATCTAACTGAGTGAAAGTGAAGGAAGTAGGGAATGTTTCACTGTCAAAAGGGATGATCCTGGCCACCATGAACCTGCCAGCTGTGAGATCACTCCTGAAGAAGAAACTCTCTGTGCTTTTAACAAGAGTTTTCCAACTATTCATTGGTCCAATCTCTCCTTCTTGGGCAAAGTGCTTCAGCGGGTGGGGGGTGACTCCGAGGGCCCCTGTGGCTGGGAGGGTAGAGCTCCGTGATTTGGGTCATGGAGGCTGCAAAGCAGGAGCTCTGCTCTCCCAGCCAACATCACCCCCGCACATGTATGCAGCCGGTGTTAGCACATACACCAACATGCCCCCACTGCCACCTTGGGTGATAGCAGACATACAAGCTGATGCACGAGGTAACACAATCGGGCATATTTAAGTGCATGTGTGCACACATACACATACCGGGGGGGGAGGCAGGGGCCCACAGCAGGCTGGTGCTGGCCCTGATAACTGGACATTGTTTTAAATTATAGCTGTTGTAAATTGTTGCTTTTTGGTTTGTGATTGCAATGACATGATATTTTATTAATATACAATACAGCCCTATGCTTGTTTACTCTAAAGAAAATACTGCAGAATTCAACTGTTCTTACTCCCAAATTAAGTGAATGCAGAATTGGAGCTTTAGTATTATTTTTAATGGGTTTTGTGTGTGAGCTGCCGTAGACATTTAGGTGGGTAGCAAAGTGAGATAGATTTCCCCCCCCAAAATATTATAAATATAAATACCAAACCAAGGTAGAAGCATGTTCTGTGATGGAAAAAGGGGAATGGTAACAAGTGGGAAGATAGGAACAATAGGTCGCCTCCAGAAGGTGATGCTTGGGGAACATTGCTCGGCACCCTGGACTCTCCAGTATGGGGTTCCGCAGGGGTCAGTTCTGTCCCCCATGCTGTTCAACATCTACATGAAACCGTTGGGTGCAGTCATCCGGAGATTTGGAGTGCGTTGCCATCAGTATGCTGATGACACGCAGCTCTATTTCTCCTTTTCATCTTCTTCAGATGAGGCTGTCAATGTGCTGACAATGTGCCTGGCTGCGACAATGAACTGGATGAGGGCTAATAAAGTGAGGCTCAATCCAGACAACACTGAGATGCTGCTAGTGGGTGGTTCTTCTGACCAGATGGTGGATGTCCAACCTGTTCTGGATGGGGTTGTACTCCCCCTGAGGGAGCAGGTTTGTAGCTTGGGGGTTCTCCTAGAACCATCTCGGTCACTTGAGGCTCAGGAAGCCTCGGTGGCACGGAGTGCCTTCTACCAACTTCAGTTGGTGGCCCAACTACGTCCCTATCTTGACAGGGATAACCTGGCTTCAGTTGTCCATGCTCTGGTAACCTCCAAATTAATTACTGCAATGCACTCTACGTAGGGCTGCCTTTGAAGACGATTCGGAAACTGCAGCTTGTGCAAAATGCAGCAGCCAGATTGGTAACAGGGACCAGACGGTCCAAACATATAAAACTGATTCTGGCCCACTTGCATTGGCTGCCTGTACGTTTCCGAGCTGAATTCAAGGTGCTGGTTTTGACCTATAAAGCCTTACACGGCTTGGGACCACAATACTTGATGGAACGCCTCTCCCGATATGAACCCACCCGTACACTACAGTCTAGATCAAAGGCCCTCCTTCGGGTGCCTACTCCAAGGGAAGCTCGGAGGGTGGCAACAAGGGAGAGGGCCTTCTCAGTGGTGGCCCCCAAATTATGGAATGATCTCCCTGACGAGGTGCGCCTGGCATCAACACTGTTATCTGTTCGGCGCCAGGTCAAGACTTTCCTCTTCTCCCAGGCATTTTAGCATGTGTTTTAAATTGTTTTTAAAATATGTGTTTTAAATTGTATATTTGTTTTAATGTTTTTGATTGCTGTAAACCGCCCAGAGAGCTTCGGCTATGGGGCGGTATACAAGTGCAATCAATCAATCAATCAATCAATCAATCAATATCGTGGTGTTTGTCATAATATTCAAGTTATCAGTATGTTTCCATCTACAGAAATGTTAATCTGCAACTACTTGGTTGAAAGCCAACTCACGTGGTTGAAATGTTCAACCCACTTTATTTTAAAGCCAGTTCACAACCGCAGCCTGGTAAATAAGGCTGCAATCCTACAGCCACTTAATGAGGAATAAACCCACTGAAGTCAGCGGCCTTACTTCTAAGGAGGCATGTGCTTTAAGTCTACAAAGTTATTAAGTCCATCATAAATGTGTAATAGTCTACATGCCAGCACATTTGGTCATCAATGGCTTTCAGTGGGAAAGCAAAGAACCAACCCTCTTCCAAATGACAAACATCTTTCCTGTTTGTTCTCTCAGAGGCACGAAGGCAGCCTTTCCCAACTAGTGGGCCACCAGATGTTGTTGGACCACAATTCCCATCTTTCCTGACCATTGGCAATGCTGGCTGAGGCTGATGGGAGTTGTGGTCCAACAGCACCTTGTGGCCCACTAGTTGGGAAAGGCTGCACTAAGGGATCCATCAATTGGCTATTTACAAGCCTGCCTGGGAATTGCCCATTTCCAAAGTAACCAACATGGAAGTCACTTGGTGATGTCCAAGATAACCCAGATGAAGAGAACAACTGTATTTCAGAATACTAGAGATCAATATTGCTGCAGCTTGAAATGAGTTTCCCTTCGAGAGGAAGATCTGTAGCTCAGTGGTAGAACACATGCTTTGCATGCAACAAGTCCCAAGTACAATCCCAGGCATCTCCAGGTAGGATTGGCAAAGACCCCTGCTGGAAATGCCAAAGAGCTACTGCCAGTTAGTATAGACCAGGAGTCACCAAACTTTTTGGACCAGAAGGTACATTTCAAATTGTGAGAGTGCTGGGGGCTCCAGTTACAAAATGGATGCCATAGGGATGTGACATAACACAAGATTAGAGAGTAGTCATGGTGAAGCTTTTCCTATTTTCATATTAGAAAAGGCTTGACCTGCTGAATTTGTGCCTGCCATACAGCTGTTACAGGCACGAGGACCCTGTTTTTCCCCAATGCTAATCCTAAACCAATGCCTAGGCTGCCATTCTGCACCTACTTACCCAGCAGCAAACCACGTTAAACACAAAGAGACTTGCTTCTGAGTAGACATGTATAGCATTGTACTGTAAATTAACTATACAGTGAATTCTTGAGTCCCTGGTCTTTAGCTCCTGCAAAGCAGGAGACATGCCAAAGCGTCATTGCAAAGTTTTCACATTTGCCTTTTGGAGGAAGGGTTATTTAACATTCTTATTTAACTAACTTATGTACTGTGTAGTAGTATTTCCAGAAAATAACTTCTAGGCACTATCTGATCTCAAGTGAACCCAGCACAAGAAACATGCATCCTGGTTGCTAGCGGAGAAAGGCAAACTATAGAGATTCCAAGGTGATTAGAAAAGGCAAAAGCAAGAAAAGTGCACTAAAAGGCTAAAAGGGAGGAGAAAATAGAAGATCTTTAGGACTCCAAGGATTCCTGTTGCCTAGTGTCCAAACAACTCACTTCTCAGTCACAGCTCTGACTTCACTCATGGCTAATAACACTAACAGGCAGGAGCAGCCAGGCTGGCTCATTTCACAGAAGTCACTCAGAAGGGTACCTGCACATTTTGCTTCTTAAATTTCCTTCTAGGAGGGTAGAGACTTACTTTAAAAAAAAGAAAAGAAAAAGAAAGCTCAGGTTCTGGGCTACCTGCATGGGGATTGAAGACTGTCAGGTGACAGGTTGGAGACCCCTGGTATAGACAAAACTGAGCGAAACAGACCAATGGTTTTTACTCTGCATAAGGCAGCTTCCTGTGTTCCCTATAAGTAACATCTACCAGCTAATATATCAGGTTATTCCTACAAAAGAAAAAGAACAGCTTCAACTCATCTTGGCAGCTCAATTATAATTAGACTATTCCAGAGTTAGTAGATTGAGAATAGATTAGAAGTACCTTTTCCTTCTAACATGTTGGTGTTTTAAATTGTTCATTCACATTTTAGGCTTTAAACAAGCTACCAATGTAAATACATAAAAAATAAAGCCAGCTGAAGTATTTTTGCAGGGATTAGTTTAATCCTTCTGAACCTGGTATGCTAGTTTCCCAGTGGAGGCAAACATAATTATGAAAGTGGTAATCCATAAGGAGCTAATGGAGTCCAGATTTCCAGCTTGTGACCTCTGTAAAGGAATCAGCTATACAAAGGATGCAGATTCCAAAACATTGTCTGATAATTTTGAAGAGGGTAAATGAAGAAGATCATTCCTACTGTAAAGCAGACCCTTACCAAGCCACCCAAGCTGCTCTCAGAAGCAACAGGAATATTAGACCTATTTACATATAGTGCTTGGGCCCAGGTAATTTGCACCTCGGAGCAGGAAGCCTCCAGGCAATCTTCTTTCTTCTGCTGGAGACATATGGAGAGACACTATTCAAAACACTGGCCATCACTGAAATGTGGATCCATCACACAGAGTTCAGAAAGGCAAAATTTCCCACTAGTTGGCCAGCTAAACAATAAAGACAATGGTTTTGAATGAGAATTGTCATTGATGAATGATTTGTGGCAGATAAATTGTCCTCACTGAATAGGTTTCCCAACACGTTCCCGCAATGCATTAGAGTTGCAGGGGATTCCATATGGCAACACAGCCAAGATTCCAATATTGTACGTAGAAGAGGGAGAATGGCATTGATGGTGTTTTGGGGAAAACCTCATTTAAAACTCATACAAATTCACCACAATCTGTATCAACTCTGCTGGATCTAACTATTACCCAGACCTCCTGGAAAAGCAAATAATGTGTGTGTATGTGTATATATCTGCATGTGCTTTCTCTCTGAGGATGACCCCAGGGAGAGGGAAGAAAAGCAAAGAGAGGGGAGGTAGACAGCCATGAACAAAGACAGTGAGCTACAAATCAGGAAGTGCCATGAACTCACTACATGAACTCAGGCAAGTTGCTCTCTCTCTGCCTCAGACACACACCCCTTCCCATCTACAATCTGAGGGATAACAATACTGACATAACTCACAGAAAAAGTAATCCATACTCCCTCATAGACTTGGTTCTACACAATACTCACAATGAAATCACCTGGTTATTTATAAAATAATAATAATAATAAAATTTTATTTTTGAGTCGCCTATCTGGCCGAATTAACGGTCACTCTAGGCGATGTACATTTACATAGTAAAATACAATAAAAACCAATGAAAACCAAAACAGTAATTAATGTACCAATATTAAAAGCAACCTACCCCAGAGATCCCATAGGCCTGCCTGAACAGCCAGGTCTTCAAGGCCCGGCAGAAACCTAAAAGTGCATTTTTTCCATGGTCATCTGGCAAAAACCTCTTGTCAACAGCACAGACTAGAACATGCTCAGGAAGATTTGGAGACTTGGCTCCTACCAACAGGAATCCTGCTGGGATATCGATCTGTTCCATACACAGTGATACTAACCGCAAATCTTTGCCTGCTTGACAAAAACCATCAGTAGTGCAAGACCCTTCTGGGGCAGGTTTTTGTGCGTACGGGATTGGTGGACTATTGGAATCAGACATATCTTCATCATCCTCATCTTCTTCTATTTCATTAATAGTTTGGCTAGTGGAGAAATCCAAGCTTCCATTCTGGGTGTAACGATGCATCAGTTCTTTGTCTAGCTCTTCTACTTTTGGTTTCACGTCTTCCGGCGAAATAGGAGGCTGGTCAGGGTCAAGATACAGCTGAGAGAAAATGGGCCGAGGAACAACACTACTGCATCTTAGAGAGGCTTCTATCGAGTTGTGCAGGGCTTCTTCAAAACGGGCAGATTTCAGTTGACCTGCATATGAATTCCCCATGGTCTTCATAGGCAGCAGCTGGGGAACAACAGTTGCAGCCACGCTGCCCAGTATGTGAATTCTCTTTCACCACTATTGGGCAAGAAACAAACAAGGTGCATCATCAGTGGGTTTAAGAAGGTTGACTGGAGCGCTGGAATCACTGTTGTTCCTTCTTCTTGTATTCCTTTCAACCTTTTTTAAATGCATTCATGATGGAAGATTATTCAAATTTATTCTGTCATTTGATCCAGATTGTTGAAAGTCTTAAAGATCTGAAGGAACTGTCCATTCAGGATCTGTATAGTTCAAGACTTCCTGATACTGAAATTAGTCATTACTTGTTGGCCAAATAAAGTGTCTCTTTCCTATTTATTATGTCAAATTTCCCCTAACTGTGCGAAGAGCAGGAAATGAGTTAAGAGGCTCCGATCTCACTGAATCCTTCTCTCCCTTTTGTGCCGCTCAGCCGCCCCCCGCCCAGCTCCTCAGCGAAACTCTCCAAAGGCAATCGCCGCGGCTTTCTCCTCCTGCCACTCTTTATCACAAGTCAAGGCAACTTGTTGGTTACTGTGAGAACAGAATGCTGAACTAGATGGGCCATTGGCCCTGATTCAGCAGGCTCTTCTTATGTTCTTATTCTAACCTGCTCAAATTTTTCCATATGCCTCCTTGAGAAACTCTCTTCTTATAAGTGTTAAAAAGTATTTTGCCATGTGAAAAATAAACTGTCGGTTGACCGAACTTGCATGATTTTGTTTGTCTAAAGAAGGGGCTACCAACTTTTGGGGGCCTGTGGGCACATCTGGAATGTGGAATAAGTGCTCCCCATGTGTTTGCTTCCCCCCTTTCCCCAATTTCATCTGCCCCCAGACAGAAAGAGAAAAAGCACGTGCATCATACACATATTTGCTTCTCCATAGGGTCAAATCTCTTGAATTTGCATGATTCTACAAAGCACCCCAAACGTCCCCCCCCCATCAAATTAAAGCTTACATTGGTAGACTGCACAGCAATAAAAAATACAGATTTGGCGCTTGCCAGCAAAACAAACAAGAATCTTCATGATTTTTTTACCACATCTGTGGACAAAAAAGTTACCTATAATTTCTTTAGTATTAGTTTTGAGGGGATTTCTTATAAAAATTATGAGGTTTCATAATTTTGATTGAATGATTAGTTGGGTATATTAGCCTATGGTCCCAAGGCAGGTTACATACAGTTTGGTACAATGAAACCATGTAATACCTTCTGCCCCCAAGACCTGTATAAAAGGTGTATCTTAGCCTATTGTCAAAATGTATACAGTGATAAGGCCAGAAGCACTTGCAGGGGCATTCCACAATTTGGGGTGCACCACAGAAAAGGCCCTTCCATGAACTTAATGACTGTGAAAGTGAGTCTGAAGGAAGATGAAGACACGGACAGCTCCACAAGTCATAGCATCAAAATAGATGCAGCTGTTTATCTGAGGGTGGAAAATGTGGATATATTTTTACAATGCAACTGATTGTAATTACAGGTGTAAATCTTTACGAAATGTTTTCCTTCGGTGTTTTTTTTAGGTAATCTATATTGCCTTCTACAAGTTATATAAGAGAGATAGGAACAAAGACATGAAACCCCATTATATGTGTCTCCTGATTTAATTTCAAGCAATTTGATAGACATGGTAATATGGCCATTGTCTTCCTTGGCCTCACAAACATGGGATTTGAAACCATAGTCACTCTTCTATGTGCTATATTTTATAAAACCAAAAAAAATTTGATAATGGTGCCAGATGATCCTCCTGAAATTTAAGTACATTATGGGGTATGTATTGGGAAGCCTACTCAGTGAAGACAACTTATCTGCCAAAAATCATTCAGTAACCAGGATTTTAACACAAAGCCATTAGCCATCGTACAAGCCAAATACAAGAAAAATCTCATGGTGGAGATTCTATAAGAGGAGCCATGTTAACCTATAGCAGCAAACACAAAATTCTGGGCTTTCCTCAGGTCAATCTCATACTTTTTTTTTATTCTCACTTTCTCATTAGTATTATCTATCCATGTGTGAAGTAACATGGGGTAAAATAAGAACATGAGATAAAAGAGTGGGAGGAACAGAGTTCAAACAACAAAAATACTAGGGTAGGCAGACTGCAGGCTTGTGGGATCTACTTTTGTGTGTTTGCTAGAATTCAAAGGTCCACCAACAAGAGCAAGGTGCTACACTGTTGCTCAGAGAGTAAAATTATCTACTGTGTACCATAAGTCAGGTTCTGAAATAACCTGCATGTAATAACAACTTGTGTATAATACTACAAATCTAAATCTGAATTACTACCAGACTTGAACAACTGGCCAGCAAAATTGCACAAAGACCTGGTCAAAGGCAATCAATCAATATTTAACTTTTACAGGAGAGGAACACTGTGGCTGATAACTGATTCCTAGAAGGCCAGCAAAGATAGATATTTTTCCCCACTTGCCATTTTACATGCTATTGTTAAATTATTGGGTGTCTGAAATCCGAGCTAATGTACTACAAACACCCCAGAGTTCTACAAATCTTCCTTATGCCCACCCCAAGAATAAAGGCACCCAAGAATAAAGGCATGAAAAATAAGGGGAAGGTCAGGGAGACAACACTGGTAGCAAGGAAAACTGACTGATGACTGTTTGGAAAACTGGAGCAAGTAAAGAGTACAGGGTGAGGGGATGGGGAGAGAAACATCCTAAGGAGAATATCAAGAATGGCTGAAGATTTACTCCTTCTTTATGAAAGCTGTATCCAGTGTATCCATTATAAAAGGTCATTTTTGAATGCATTGAAAAAAAGCATTCATTTTCAAAGAAATACTACAAAAAGAAAGCATCACATATATTACGTCAGAAACGTCTTATCTGACAGCTCTGGAAAATTCTTAGAACATCTAGTTGCTGCTGCTGCTGCTGCTGCTATTATTATCATCATCATGCATATCATGTAGATTAGTTTTCTAACAGATGTTATGCATCAGGAACTACATGCAGGAGCTGCAATTATTTAAGCACTCCCCAAAAAGATCATGCCCCACCAGCTGCTCCATCCTCTACAGCTCCTTTGTGGTTTATCCAATCCCCTTTTTAAACCTGCTCTGTGTTATTGTTACTAATTGTTATTACAACATTGGCGTAATGTAAGTAGTTTCTCATTATGTAAAAAAAGCCACAGCTATGAAAAAAAAATGAATTGAATTTTATTTTCAGCAGCACAAATTACAAGGAAATTTAAAAGGAAAATAACTGGGAAAGTAACAAGGGAACCAGAAGGAACCCTTGTTCCTTCAATGCAGTATTCTCTGAGTATTCTCTGATCCAACAAATCTCTTTAGAGATGAGGGGCTTGAGGCCTAAACAAAGGAGACACACACACAGGAAACAGGGATCACAGTGAACAAATGTCTCTGCTTTTCATGATAAGGCTCAGAGAAGAACTGGAAAGTAGATATATGGAACTGTCATTATATACTGGATTCACTAGGTGGCACTGGATTTACTTGTATCTGGGCGAGTTCAGGAGTTTCCTGAAATATTCTGTTCTTGTAGAAGAGAGACAATAAAGTTCTTGTACAGCTTTCTAAATTATGAGTCCTTGAAGCATTCCATGACAGGTCCACCTACCAAATAAGGTGTGGCAAGTGGCTACAGGGCGAGGTCTTTTTCCGTGGCAGCACATCAGTTATAGAACGCCCTCCCCATAGTCATTTGCTTGGTGCCTAGGTTGTGGTCTTTTTAGTTCCAAATGAAGACATTTTATATTACCAGGATTTCTTAAGATTTTGTAGTGCTTACAGTTAATTCTGGAATTATAATAAATTTCTCAATACTATTGCGAGATTGTTATACTGATTTTATCCTCTACTTGCCTGCTGCATGCTGTTTTAGATTGCAGATTCCAAAAGACAGACTGATAATTTTGAAGACGGTAAACCAATGATAAGATAAAGGCTA
Source organism: Rhineura floridana (assembly GCF_030035675.1). Lineage (NCBI taxonomy): Eukaryota > Metazoa > Chordata > Lepidosauria > Squamata > Rhineuridae > Rhineura > Rhineura floridana. Next base: position 52,706,129 of record NC_084486.1, read on the forward strand.
ATTTAAAATGACATGTTGGCACGAAAACAGGGCAAAAATAGGAATGAAACAAGGAGGATGAGAGATGGATAGAAGGAAAAGATATCAACCAGGTAGGTGGGACACTCAATCAAAGAACAGCTGCTATATGTAACGTCTTGGGATCAAGTGCAGGGCTGAGGAGTCTGTAGTCCTCTGGATGTTGCTGGACTACAACTCCCATCATCCCTGACCATTGGCCATGCTGGTTGAGGCTGAAAGGGGAAGGGCCCTAGCCCTCATATCCTTGGTCAAGAACCTGCTACCACTGTCTGGTATCAAGAGTATGTTGTGTATGAGCAGCAAGGGAGCTACTTTAGATCTAGGGTAGGCAGAACGTAAATCAAGAGCTGCTGATGGATCTCTGCATGATTTGAAGTAGATCTGCAAGGGCATCAGACTTCCCGATTGTTTAGCAGTACCAACTACAACATAACATCAGTGATTAAAAGCTTCCACTGGCTGCCTGGATGTTACTGGGCCAAGTTCAAGGTTCTTCTATCAATTTACAAGGCCCTTAACAACTTGGGTACAGGGTATCTTAAAGACTGCTGATCCCTTTATATGCCTGCCCAATCACTGAGGTCTTCAGAGGAGTCTCTGTTAGTTGTCTCTCATACCTCGCAATTAGTTAGGAGAATTACAGATGGCATCTTAGAAGCATTTTCTCTTCTCTGTCACATAGGAGGGAATGTTTCTTCTAAGATGATGACTTTTAGAATGCACATGTACATTATCTAAAAACATCTTCATTCAAAAGAAGTTTTTACCCATATGAAAATTTGATAAACTAACTAGAACTGATACAATTAATCAGCATGCAGTGCACTCCTATCATGCCTACTTGACATGAGTACAACAGGACTTACTCCCAGGTATGTATGTACTGGAGTGCAGCTAAGTAGTTCTTTAATTGGGTGACAGTCGTAAAATAGATAATTAGATAGACAGAGACAGATAGACACACACACACACTTAATCCTGTACAGTTTTCACTTTGTGGAATGCTCTCCCAATGGAAATACAAAGGGTCCCCTTAGTACTGGTATGTCGCCAGCTCTCAAACACACACACTTGATTAGACAAGCATTCCCCTGATCTCCTGGCTTGACCTTCCTGTTTGAGGGCAATCCAACTCAGCAGAGGCTGGTGGAAGCAGAGCCGGCAGAAGCTGTGCTGGTGGAAGGGGCCGCCACATCCTACCTCTGTTCACGATCCGCTGGGAGGGGAGAATGCCCCCTTTTCAGGCCTTCCACTACCTGCACTTGCGCTGGTCTTGGCTGAGCCGGCTGGGCCCCTGCTGTGCCTGGTGGCAGCAGATTTGCCCAGCTGCACTGTAGCTGTGCCTAGGGAGACCTCCGCCAGCACAGCCTTGTCATGAACCTGTAATGGTCATGAGTTATTAAAAATCTAATAGCAATACTTTGGCTCCAGTAAGGGACTCTGGGAGACGGTTACAGTTGGAAAAGACAAGCCTTTGCCAATTTGCAAATCTGAGTTTCACTTCCCAGCTGAAGATGGTTAGAGAAGCCTTAACAAGCTGCACCTGTTTATCTTTGCTGATTAGCAAGTGCCTGGTACCCAAGGTCATCCTTGGCCTGTACAGTTGGAAAACACAGTTGGGAGGGGGGCCTGAAGGCGCGAAAATGTGAGAAACATCGAGAAGAAAGTTACATCAGCCAATTCCTGATTGGTCAATTAATTTTGGACCGTTAGGATCCTTTTCCCTTAAGTATACGGCTAGAGACCCATAGCCTTTGTTCTCTGTTCTCTGCCTATGCTGACTGGCACCAGAGTTCCAAACCTTTCTGCCTTATGGTTCCAGGGGTTGCTTATGGGAAGGCAACCTATGTCTGGTTCCATTGCTTTATGTTGAACATCCATCTCTCTTAGGAGAGGTGCCACGCAACCAACTACCTCGTGTGTAAGTAGTTAGGTGAGTTAGTTTGTTATTTTCTTGTTGTGTGTATGAATTCTCTTGTAAGAACCTAAACCCCTGTTGGGTGAATGGTCTTAAAGGATTACTTGCTGCTATATGTTATGTGCACTTATATATCTTAATAAAGCTACTTCTATTTAACCTGGTGTGTTCAATTGAGAGAAGGGGTGGTTCTGGATTCAGTACCTTGACCAATCTCAGTCACTAACTACCAAAGAGGGTTAAGAAGTTAAAGGCTTGGATTTTAAGTGTTAAACCAGAGGTGCCTGGCAAGGAGTGTAACTGTGACTCTTGCCTTTTAAGACCTTGGTTTTATATATCTTTTGGGCTCAGAGATCCCCTGGCTCTGAGTGGACCAGTATACAGGGGTGGTGGCAGCCTACCTTCTACCTTGCAGGGTTGTTGTGAGTGTACACAGCCTTGGCAAGGGTGAAGTAACAGCTTTTTTGGTTCCAGTCTCATTTCCCTAAGGGTGGGGGTCTGAGTCTGATGCATGAACCCAGTACCTTGAGGGTCCGGGGGTCATGACATGGCTGGCAGCGGTGAGGATCGAAGCCATTCCTGCTCTTAAGTGAACACGCTGTGTGAGATAAGTGCATTGCAGCAAGTTGTAAATTTGAAAGAGACTTCTGACACAACCGTTTGTTACTTTGGGTAGTAAGGTCAGTGCAGAATGTCGCAAAAGATAAAAACCAGATCTCAAAAGAACGGAGCCGAGGATGTGCACCTGGCAGACAATGCGTTGCCTAGTCAGCTTGTTCAGCTGGAGGAAGGCGCTGCTGCTCTGTCGTTTATACCTCAGCCTTCTGCGGATGACAAGGAGATCGTGTTTAAGCAAACTGAGGAAAGTGAGGAGGACAGTGAAGATGAGGAGGAAGAAGATTCTGATGGGGAAGAGCTGCCTAGAGGTATGCAGCGTTACCTAGCCAAGCAAATGAAGCTGTTGTCCCTACAGTTCAAGGCTATGAAGGAGGATCGCCGGAGTAGGGAAAGTTTTGCTCGTGAGCTGCAACAACCGCGAGGAGGAAGACCAGACCTCCATAAAAAATCTTTTCCGACCTTTCGTGAGACAGATGACATCTTTACCTTTTTTCAAGTTTTTGCTCACTCTTGTAGAGACCAAGGTGTGCTTAAAAAGTACTGGATGAGTGCTTTACGCATTAACGCTGAAGGCGAACTGAGAGAATTGTTGAACTCTCTGCCAGCGGAGTATGCAGATAATTTTGATTACTTCTATGTTCTGGCAAGATCCCACTTTGCTTTAACAGCAGAGGACTGTTTTCGACGTTTAGAGGCAGATCAAAAAAAGCCTCGGGAAAGCTTCTCAGCTTTTTCTGCGCGGATGGGCAGGAATGTGGAACGCTGGGCAGACACGGCTGAAGCTACAACTCGAGGGGAGGTTCTAGATCTGTTTGCTAAAGAACTGTTTTACAGACATCTCCCTCGAGACCTGATGGCTCTGGTTAGAGACCAGCAGCCCCGTTCGCTGGCTGAAGCAGGCGTGCTAGCAGATCGTATGTTTAAAAACAGAGCTGGAGAAAAGTTTACTCTGTTTCGGAAACCTGAGAACGTTCCTGTGAAACCGCTGGGGCGAGAGATTTCAGGTATGCAGAAACCATGGCAACCGCCGAGGGAAGTGAAGGGAGGGCACGGCTACTCCAAAGTACCTTCCGCCCTGACAGAGGCTGCATTACAAAAGAAGCCCCTTGTAGAAATAACTTGCTTTAAATGTGGAAAAATCGGCCATAAGGCTAATTCCTGTTCTGAAATCTTGCCTAAGCCCAGTCCTGTTGGGAGGAAGAATCCAAGGGTTGCCCCAGTTGTGCGTGTAAGAGACTTAGAGTCACCTGGAGCGGAACCCTCTGAACTTTCTCCTTGGTCGTCAGTAGAGGGGAATGACGAAGCAGAATCGGATTTTGTACTCTCTGCCCCAGACTCCCAAGACTGCCCTGCAACTCCTTGTGGATCTGCAGTCAGAGCCCTGCCAGTGAGTGTTGTACAAACTGTGTCAGGGGACAGAGAGGGAGGAGTAAGGAACAGCTTGTTTCCAGAGAAAGACTCCCCAGGACCCCTTTCATCGGAATGTAAAGAATGGGTCCAAACGCAGTTTTCCGAACCCATATATGTTAACTGTATTAAGGTCATGGGGAGAGTAGATTCGGGCTCTGAAATTACCAGTATTGCGGAGCGGCTGGTCAAGCCGGAGCAATATGTTCCAGAGTTACAAGTGGCTGTCACAGCGTATGGACAGCAGACAGTGCAAGTGCCCGCAGCCGATGTGGTGCTTTCATACCGAGGCTGGACTGGACGCCATAGAGTTATAGTTCATTCGGATGACCATTTATGGGGTGTTTTAATAGGAGTTGACCTGTTGTTCCTAAGTCATCGAGACTGTACGTGGAGCTGAGATAAACGTTCTTACCAGGTCTCAAACTTTGTTACAACCTATAGAAGACTGTGTGGAGAAACGGCCTCTGGATGGCGAGGAAGAGAGGGCTGCAGAGGGGAGAGCTGTGAGCCTGCCCGAACAACAGGGAAAAAACTCCTTGCAACCCAGTGTGGGGGAGACAGAGGAATGTAAATTACCGGCAGCCAGCTCTCAAGCCTTTAAGGCAGCTTTATTGAAGGATGAGAGTTTGCAAAACTGCAGGGAAGAGGCTGGGAGAAGCCCTCCTGCCTTATCAGAGACTGTGAAAGTGAGATTTTATTGGGACAAAGGCTTGCTGTATCGAGAACATGTTCCTGGGGGGAATTTCACGGACTGGCAGCCAGTCAGGCAACTAGTCGTGCCAAAACCTTTTTGCCTGGATGTATTGCGGCTGGCCCATGATGTTGTGACTGCAGGGTACCTAGGTGTGAAACGGACTTTGTTTTCTGTTACCCAACATTTTTATTGGCCCTCAGTGGCTAAGACTGTTAAAGAATATGTAAAATCCTGTGATATTTGTCAACAACTTGGATATGTGCGTGATCACCCCAAGGCACCCTTACAAGTGTCCCAGATTGTGGCAGAACCCTTTGCTCAAGTGGCTGTGGACGTGATTGGCCCTTTCAATCCGACTAAGACTGGGAGAAGATTTATTTTGACCGTAATTGACTTTGCCACGAGATTTGCTGAAGCTATTCCTTTGAGTTCCATCACTGCCCCAGTCATTGCTAAAACTTTGTTAGAGTTATTTTCGCGTTGGGGGTTCCCCAAGACTATTTTGTCAGACCGAGGGCCGAGTTTTGTGGCCAAGTTAACTAAAAAACTTTGGGAACTTGCTAGTATGGAACACCACATTACGACTGCTGGGCACCATTCCTCGAATGGGTTATGTGAGAGAATGAACGCCACCATTAATCGAATGTTAAGGGCGTATGTGTTAGAACATCCTAAAGATTGGGATGTAGCTTTACCTTTCCTGATGTTCGCCTATAGGGCTACTCCCTCTGCCAGCTTGGGCTATAGCCCCAACCAGCTAGTTTTTGGAAGGGATCTGGTGGGGCCTTTGTCATTGCTCAAGAATGAGTGGGAAGGAAGGTTGGAAGCTATGCCTGTGTCGGTAGTAACTTACCTCCACAATTTACAGAATATTCTAAGAGATGTTTTGGCTGTCGCTCATGAGAATTTGGGGGAGGCTCAACAACAGCAGAAGGCCCATTATGATGCTCAAGCTAAAGAAAGACAATTTGTTGAGGGGTCAGAAGTTTTGGTACTAAAGGCCCAAGTGGACAATAAGTTATCGGTGGCCTGGGAAGGCCCTTTGATTGTCAAGGCCCAGTTGAGTGACACCAATTATTTGCTAACTGACCCTAAATCCCATAAGAAACCTAAAGTATACCATGTGAATATGATGAAGCAATATTTTTCTAGGAAACACCTGGTTTTGACTTGCACTCCTGCTTTTGAGGTTGCTGAAGACGCTTTATCTCGTTTACCTGTTCCAGTTGACTGATATTTGACTTCTGCCTATTCCACTGACTGATTTCCCGGCTCTGATGACCTCTGGACTGTTTTTAGACCTTGTTCTATTCTTTTACGCTTTTAACATGTTTTATGGACTTTTATAAGATTTTATGGCTTATGACCTTTTTTGAACTTGGACCAGCTTTTGGATTACCCCATTTTTTATTCTATTTCTTTATTTTTTAATAAAGTCTTCTTTTCTTGGGTGTTTTAGGGGTCCCTTAATTTTCTTGCTGTTATTTTGTAACTTTGTTGGATTTTTTGAATATATTTAGAAGGCATAAGTCAAGAAGTAGCTCACCTGCTTAAAATGTATTAATCCTTTCTTTTTTTTTATTGCTGTATATAGTGCAATGTCGATATATTGATGGAATTTTTGATTGTTCCCTTATCCCTGGTTGCTGTGGCGATGACGCAGAACTATCCAGAGTTCTGACATCATCTTCCTGAAAAGGGGCGTGTCATGAACCTGTAATGGTCATGAGTTATTAAAAATCTAATAGCAATACTTTGGCTCCAGTAAGGGACTCTGGGAGACGGTTACAGTTGGAAAAGACAAGCCTTTGCCAATTTGCAAATCTGAGTTTCACTTCCCAGCTGAAGATGGTTAGAGAAGCCTTAACAAGCTGCACCTGTTTATCTTTGCTGATTAGCAAGTGCCTGGTACCCAAGGTCATCCTTGGCCTGTACAGTTGGAAAACACAGTTGGGAGGGGGGCCTGAAGGCACGAAAATGTGAGAAACATCGAGAAGAAAGTTACATCAGCCAATTCCTGATTGGTCAATTAATTTTGGGCCGTTAGGATCCTTTTCCCTTAAGTATAGGGCTAGGGACCCATAGCCTTTGTTCTCTGTTCTCTGCCTATGCTGACTGGCACCAGAGTTCCAAACCTTTCTGCCTTATGGTTCCAGGGGTTGCTTATGGGAAGGCAACCTATGTCTGGTTCCATTGCTTTATGTTGAACATCCATCTCTCTTAGGAGAGGTACCACGCAACCAACTACCTCGTGTGTAAGTAGTTAGGTGAGTTAGTTTGTTATTTTCTTGTTGTGTGTATGAATTCTCTTGTAAGAACCTAAACCCCTGTTGGGTGAATGGTCTTAAAGGATTACTTGCTGCTATATGTTATGTGCACTTATATATCTTAATAAAGCTACTTCTATTTAACCTGGTGTGTTCAATTGAGAGAAGGGGTGGTTCTGGATTCAGTACCTTGACCAATCTCAGTCACTAACTACCAAAGAGGGTTAAGAAGTTAAAGGCTTGGATTTTAAGTGTTAAACCAGAGGTGCCTGGCAAGGAGTGTAACTGTGACTCTTGCCTTTTAGGACCTTGGTTTTATATATCTTTTGGGCTCAGAGATCCCCTGGCTCTGAGTGGACCAGTATACAGGGGTGGTGGCAGCCTACCTTCTACCTTGCAGGGTTGTTGTGAGCGTACACAGCCTTGGCAAGGGTGAAGTAATAGCTTTTTTGGTTCCAGTCTCATTTCCCTAAGGGTGGGGGTCTGAGTCTGATGCATGAACCCAGTACCTTGAGGGTCCGGGGGTCATGACAAGCCTGACTGCACTGACACGCTCCCTCCTCCTCTGCCACAACCTGTATCCCCTCAGCCTGGCGTATATGCCAGTTGGATTGCTATTTCAACTCTTAACTGTTATGCTGTTTTAATGGTTTTGTTTTATTGCACATTTAAATTGTGGGTGTTGATTTTAATGTTTTGATGAAATTCTTTTCTTTTAATTATGTGTGTTTATATTTTCTGTAATTGGTCTTATGAACAGCTTAGAAGCCACCTTGGCAATTAAGCAGCATATAAATTCATAAATAATAAGAGTAAATTCCTCCTTCCATTTGCCAATCTGTTCAAAGAGAAAAATACAGAAGTAACAGCTTTATTTAATGCTTCACTTGACATACAATCAAAGTGAAAAACAATATTGCAACAGTAGCTCAACTTGATTTAAAAGGAAAAAAGAAGAGAAATTCTAGTTAAAAGCACGACAGATTATACTTTCTAGAAATATATGAGAATACCACTAAAAGTTCTTTTTTTTTCAAAGGGTGTATGCTCCACTTAGAAAAAGAACTGTTCAGCTTTCGGTTTAACAGAGGTTATGAAAACTATGTTGACACAACTATACATGCAAATTACATTCCTCAGAAGGGACGGAAAAATGTGGTTTGTGGTTTATCTCGGTTTTAATTTCACAAAACAAACTATCTACAATCAACTTCCAACTGTTCTCTATTGATATGTATGATATATCTCCAACAGCAGCCATTTAAAATATAACAAATGCTAATTTCCCCTAACTTCTAAGGAGCTGTACACATTTATCACACTAAGGAGCTTTATTGACTTTTAAAAAAAGTTTTCCTTCTTTATATTTTAAGTTGTGCTGTATGTCGAAATTGTGCTGTATGTATCCTATCCTCCACACAGCAAGAGGAATGGGGTAGAGAACCTGTGGCCCTCCAGATGTTGTTGGATTCCAACTCTCATCAGCCCCAGGAGCACGGCTAATTGTCAAGAATGATGTGAGTTGGTGGTCAGAGACACCTAGAGGGCCACAGGATCTCCACACTTAGATTAGGGGCTGTTTTGGAAATAGCATGATTGCTGTGGGTTTTTTATGGTGATGTTCTAACACTGTAACACTGACAAGGACGCACAGCTACCAAGGAGCTTTTAAAAATGAACAACACTGGGAAGAGTAGGTTTGCCAGGTCAGAAGCATCCCAAAGCCTGAGATTTCAGGGGCAGGCCTGAGTGATGTCATTAAGCATGATACATTAAGCACCAACCACCGTTGCTTGGAGAATACAGTTCAAACAAAAACATTTCTCTGACTGGAAATTAAGATAGAAATCTTAGCTAAAAGATAGAGCCTGGTAGGGAACATTTAATCTAGCCTACTTGATTCTGGCAAGAAGGATTTAAGTGCCCTCAGGCCAGCCCAGTCACCAGAAGGCCATTGTAGGAAGAAAGGAGTCTAGTATTGTGGAGATGTTAGATGGGAGCACTCAGGAGTAAAGATGGATGCCCCTGAAGGCTGCACTTCTCAACACACTAAGGGACTAAGCCCCATAGGACTCAATAAGACTTACATCTGAGTAGACATAGTTTGGATTGTACTGTTGGTAAAGTGTGACTAGGGATCTTCTGCAAAGATATTCATATCCAAGCAGTAGGGTTGCCAGATCTCCAATTTTCAGCCTGAGACTCCGGTTTTTGGGGTCCCCTCCGGCTTTCCGGGTGACTCACCTTAATCTCCAGACTTTCAGCATTCATTTAAAAAAAATTAAGTTACTAGGTGGTCTGGTTCCAGAGATACACACCAAAACGTCAGCTCCCCCCAACCCCACAACTTCTTGGTTGCTCTAATCCCTGCCCTTTCAGGTTTTTAGCCAATAAGAAATCAGGGTTGTGATTGACAAGGAATGATAAAGACAAAAATGTAGAGTCACATTGGATTGTCTGCCTTCAAGTCAATTCCAACTTAGAGGGGCCCTATGAACAGCATTTTCATGGTAAGAGGTATTCAGAGGGGGTTAACCATTGCCTCCCTCTGAGGCTGAGAGGTAGTGACTGGCCCAAGGCTCAGAAACGTGCTTTTTCCTGCTTTTCTGAACATCTCACAGATTGAATAAGTAAGCTTTCAGTCTTTTTCTCTCCTGTGTGTAGGAGTCAGACAAGTTTAAATTTTGAAGAAGGCAGTGTTTTGCAAACTTCCCAAATTGAAGCTTTAATCCTCTTTCCTCTTCTCTCAGGCATTTTAACAGCATTTGAATAACATGTGTTTTTAACTTGCCTATCTGTTTTTATGGGGTTTAATGGTTTAAATTTGTATACTTGTTTTTAATGTTTTTCATTGTTGTAAACTGCCCAGAGAGCTTCAGCTATGGGGCGGTATATAAGTGCAATAAATCATCATCATCATCATCTAGTACTTGATTTTCCAGAGTAAACATACCCAGAGTAAACCCCATTGAATTCAATAGGATTTCCTTTTGAGTAGACATGGTTAGGATTGTGCTGTAAATTGATGGGACCTTTGAGTGAACATAGGAAAGAATTGTGTTTGTGTTGTATATCTTTCTCTCCCCCTCCAATCCTATTTTTAAAGCAATTAGGCGGGGCTTACTTAGGTATCACTGTTTTTATTATGTTGGAAACTAATATTATTATTATTTATTATTATCTTTATTTATACCCCGCCATTTTCCCGAAACTGGAAATCATGGCGGCTTCCAGATAAAAAATACAAATAATTAAAAACATACAAAGTCTACATTAAAATAAGATTAAACTATTTCCAATATTAAAACCATACACACATATAGCTAAAAAAGTTCAAACTAGTTTAAAAATGATATAATAGACATTAGCAATGCAGCACCCTTCACGCCCTATCCTTAGCCTTCAATTCCAAAGGCTTGTTGGAATAGGAAGGTCTTTGCTTGTTGGCGGAAGGACTGCAAAGAGGGGGTCATTCTTACCTCCCTAGGAAGGGAATTCCAAAGCCTAGGGGCAGCCACCGAGAAGGCCCTCTCACACGTCCCCACTAGTCGTACTTGAGAAGATGTGGGTATTGAGAGGCCTCTCCTGAGGATCTCAGGGCCCGGGCAGGCTCATACAGGGAGATACGGTCTGATAAATAGCCTGGACCTAAGCCGTATAGGACTTTATAGGTCAACACCAGCACTTTGAATTGTGTCCGGAAACAGACTGGCAACCAGTGGAGCTTTTTTAACAGGGGGGTAGTACGGTCCCTGTAACCAGCCCCAGTTAGCATTCTGGCTGCAGCACGTGGTACCAACTGAAGTTACCGAACAGTCTTCAGAGGCAGCCCCACATAGAGCTAGTTACAGTAATCTAAACGGGATGTAACTAAGGTATGTGTCACCGTGGCCAGATCAGACAGCTCAAGGAACGGGCGCAGTTGGCGCACTAATCTTAATTGTGCAATACTGATTTTACTTTTTTAATGTTCTGCAATGATCAACTGGTTTTGACAATAAACTATTATATGGGGTGTATGTATTTTTACATCTCCAATGTGTGTGTGTGTATATGGGAATCTTTCCAACAACCCTGTGAAGTAGGGTTGCAGTCTGAAACCAAGGCAGCTCACAATAAGAAATAAATCCTTTAAAATCCTATAACCATAATAATAATAATAATAATTTAATTTATGTGTCGCCTATCTGGCCAATGGCCACTCTAGGCGACGTACATCTTGGTTACAATAAAATACATCATAATAATATAATACAAACGATAAAAACTATACACAATAACAGTTCAGAGTAATAGGCAATTTGTCATAGAGATTAACCCTCCCCGGAAATCCCGAAGGCCTGTCTGAAAAGCCAGGTCTTCAAGGCCTGGCGGAATACATTCAGGGAAGGGGCATGCCAAAGATCATATGGGAGGGAGTTCCAGAGAGTGGGGGCCGCCACTGAGAATGCCCTCTCTCTAGTCCCCACCAACCTAGCTGTTTTAGTTGGCGGGACTGAGAGAAGGCCCTGTGTGGCTGATCTTGTCGGGCCGCATAATTGGTGGTGTTGGAGGCGCTCCATAAAAACAGGTAAGTTGCAAAACAGCTTAAAGTGGCATGATTCTGAATTTTGGGTTGTGTGAATGAAGTTGCTTATCACTTGAGGTTGCAGTTCTGTCCCTGTTTGAGTAAGCCCCACTGAATACACTGGGCCTTCTGAATAAATAAACGTAGGATTGCACTATAAATATCTTTACAGGTTGTGTAAATAGTCATGCTTCTACAAATATTTCTTCATTTATCATATTTTTGGTTTTTGGTTAGGAATCCTGCCTGGTTGTGAGATGCTTAGTTTTCTGCCTTACTCATAGGAATCTTGTTGTGCTTGGTATCGTATTGCATTTAGGAAATCATCACTGTCTTTTGTTCTTTTTCTATTTGCATTTCATTTACCTTTATCCTCACTCCCTTTCATTCATAGAAGCAACAACAGTGGTTCCATGCGCTCCACTCAACCTTCTTAAACCCACTGATGATTTACCTTGTTGTTTGTTTCTTGTCCAATAGTGGTAAAAGAGAATTCACATACTGGGCAGGGTGGCTGCAATTGGTGTTGTTCCTAAGCTACTGCCTATGGAGGTAGACCAAATCATGTGTGCTTTCTCTCTGTCAATTATATTCACTAGAATTTGATTGGCTGATAAAGTGAGTTTATAGTAGCCCACAGGTGAGACAGAAAAGGGTAGAGAATCTTCTTACTCATTACTCAGACCTCTTTCTGAAGTGAAAGGTCAAATCTGTAAAGAAATTTGGATGTTAAAAGGTAAGGGCAGGGCATTCCAGGCAGGGGGATGCCAACCCTACTTGGATATGGATATCTTTGCAGAGGATCCCTTGTCAAGCTTTACCACCAACACAGTCTAAACCATATCTACTGAGAAGTAAGTCCTATTGAGTTCTATGGGGCTTAGTCCCTTAGTAAGTGTGTTTAGAATTGCAGCTCTTCAGGGGCATCCATCTTTATTCCTGAGTGCTCCCATCTAACATCTCCACAACACTAGGCTCCTTTCTTCCTACAATGGCCTTCTGGTGACTGGCCTGGCCTGGCCTGAGGGCACTTGCACCCTTTTTGCCAGAAGCAAATTGGCTAGATTAAATGTCCCCTACCCAGGCTCCATCTTTTAGCTAAGATTTCTATCTTAATTTCCAAGTAACTGTGGTTGATGCTTAATGACATCACTTGGACCGACCCTGTGACATCACTTGGACCCATCCCATGACATCACTTGGGATGCTTCTGACCTGGCAACCCTACCAAGCAGGGTTGGCAACCCCCTGCCTGGAATGTCCTGCGCCTTTCTTTTAACATGGCTGCTCCAAACTTATTTACAGAGATTTGACCCTTCATTCAGAGGGAGGTTTGAGAAATGAGTAAGAATAGGAAGATTCTCTCTCTACCCTATTCTATCTACCCTGTGGGCTGCTATAAACTCACTTTGATCGTCAACCCAATTCCAGTGAGTAATAATTGACAGAGAGAAAACACACATAGTTTGGTCTACCTTCACAGTCAGCAGCTTGAGAACAGCAACAATTGCAGCCATGCTGCCCAGTATGTGAATTCTCTTTTACCACTATTGGGCAAGAAGTAAACCATCATTCAACCAACAAGGAGCATCATCCGTGGGTTTAAGGGGGTTGAGCTGAGCACATGGAACCACTGTTGTTGCTTCTATGCATGTCAGGAAGTGAGGTTAAAGGTAAATGAAATGCAAATAAAAAAGAAAAGACAGCGATGATTTCCTAAATGCAATACCATACCAACCACAACAAGATTCCTAAGAGTAAGACAGAAAACTCAGTATCCCACAATCAGTCAGGATCTCTAACCAAAAACAAAAACTAAAAAAATCCTAGCAGCCAGTCAGCCAAGATCACAGAAATCCCCATGCAGCACAACCTGACCCAGGGGCTGCAGTTAGTGCAGAATGCTGTGGCACAATTGTGGACATGAGTGAGACCCTATCAGCACATAATACCTCTACTCTGAAATCTGCACTGGTTGCTCATTTGCTACTGGGCCAAGTTCAAGGTGTGCTTTCCATGTTACAGGTTCCACATAGTACTTGTTCTGCTCTTGTAAGAAATCAGTCCTTTAGTGTGGCAGCACCTATGCTTTGGAACTCCCTGCCTATTGACATTAGGCAGACACCTTCATTGTACTCTTTTCAGCACCTGCTAAGAAAATTGTTTAGGCAAGCCTACCCAGGCACGTAGAAACTATTGTGTTTTTTTATCTGTTTTTAACTCATTGTTGGTTTTATTATTTTGAATGTTTTTAAATACTTGTCTAACTGCTTTTGCCAATAATTTGTTGTTTCAATTTTTTCTGTAATTCTCTTTGAGATTTTTTTACAATAAAGCGGTATATAAAAGTTGTAAATAAAATACATAAATACATTTTGGAGTCACTGTGGCCCTTGGGTCTCCTTCCACTTTTAGGAACAAAGGAATCTGCCTTATACTAATACAGGCCATTGGGTGCCATCTAGTTCAGTACTGATGACATAGACTAGCATTGGCTCTCCAGGATTCCAGGCAACAGTCTTTTCCAGAAATTGAATTTGGGTCTTTGCATGCGAAGCATATGCCCTACCACTGAGGTACAACCCTTACCCTGTTTAAAAAAGTATCGTTTAAAATTGTTCTTTTCAATTCACTAATGAATGCACATCATATCTAGGGCAGATCCACACCATTCATTTAAAGCACATTCAAAACACATTTGAAGCACATGAATCCCAACACAGAATCATGGGAACTGTCGTTTGTTAAGGGTGGCGGGAACTATAACTGTGAGGGGGAAACAACACTTCCCAGGATTTTTTAGGGGAAGTCATGCACTTTAAATGCAAGTTGGATGTGCTTTAAATGTATTGTGGATCTACTTCATAAACTTTGCCTGCATGTAAATTATTTTAATTAATGTTTTTAAATGGAAATCAGGTATAAAGTTTACTGGGTGACCGTGGACTACTCACTCTCTCAGCCTAATCTGCCCCTCAGGATGAAAACAGAGGGGGACCATGACCACCCCAAAGAAGAAGTTGTTGTTATGTGCCTTCAAGTCGATTTCGACATATGGAGATCTTATGAATCATCAACCTCCAATAGCGTCTGTTATAAACCACCTTGTTCAGATCTTGTAAGTTCAGGTCTGTGGCTTCCTTTGTGGAATCAATCCATCTCTTGTTTGGCCTTCCTCTTTTTTATATAGGCATGACTATCAAAGATGTTTATAATTTACACAACCTGTAAATATATTTATAGTGCAATCCTATATTTGGTTACTCAAAAGCAAGTCCCAATGTATTCAATGGGACTTACTCAAACAGGGATGCATACATGATAAGGAACTTCACTCACCCAACCCAAAATTCAGAATCATGCCACTTTAAGCTGTTTTGGAACTGTTTATACTTGTTTTTATTATTGGATTTTAAAGGGATTTATTTCTTATCGTGAGCTGCCTTGGTTTCCAGTTGGCAACCATACCTCACAGGGTTGTTGGGAAGACTCCACACACACTGGGGATATAAAAATACATACACCCTATATAATAATAGTTTATTGTCAAAACTGGTTGGTCATTGCAATACATTTTTTTCAAAGAAATAAAAATCAGTATTAGTTTCCTACATAATAAAAGCAGTGATACCTAAGTAAGCCCTGCCTGATTGCTTTAAAAATAGGATTGGAAGGGGAAAGATTTACAACACAAACACAATTCTTTGCTAAGCTCACTCAGAAGTCCCATTAATTTGCACCACAATCCTAATCATGTCTACTCAAAAGTAAGTCCTACTGAATTCAATGGGGTTTACTCCTGGTATGTGGGATTAGCATTGCAGTTTTACTCCCAGAAAAGTAAATACTGGATTAAACCTTCATATTGGGAAGGTTTTCAAAACACTGCCCTCTTCAACAGCCCAGGAAAATTTAAACTAGTTTGACTCCTGCATACACGAGAGAAAAAGACTGAAAGCTATATACTTAATTTATGAGGTTTTCATGTAAGCAAAAAACCCAACAGTTTTCTAAGCTTACAGTGGGATCTAGTTACTGCCTGGAGATCAACAAATCACAACCCTGACTTCATTTACTGGGTACAATACTATGTTCTCTGCTTACCTCCCCATCTTTCTACCATGATCACCCCAGGACTTATCTCTTAGTTGAGTTTCCGGTATCATGATTAAACTAAGGGGTAAAACAGTTGGGCAAGTCAGCCTGCAAGGATCATTAACAAGATGAATAGACAGCATCTTTACCCAGCTATCATGATTCCAGCATGCCGCAAACCTGATGCCTGCTATAGGCTCTCTTCAAAAAATATTCAATCTGTTCCAGGCAGCTATCAGGCACAGTTTTCAACTATGGCACAGCAGCTATCAAAGTTGTGTTGGTGGCCACTTTTTCCCCACCACAGTGCCCTAGAAGGCAACAAGTTCTTAGGCATCATTGGGAAAATTGCTGCTGCCTCTCACCACCAAGGTAATCCCCCAGGAATCATAGGGAAGGGGTTCACCACTGTAGGAGGGGGTCCAAAAGATGGCACTTTTTTGAGGGCACACTCAATCCTGAAGTCACTCCTGGCTGCTGCCTTGCTTAATTTTATCCAAAGGCTTTACTCATTGAACTGCTGCACCACTGCAAGCTCAATCTGTTTCAGAAGGGCCTGCACCACTCCACAAGCCACTCTCAAGATTTTAGAGACACTCTGATGGTATGTCTTAAACCAGGGATGAAGAATTTGTGGAACCAAAAAAGGGGTCAAAGACCAAGGTGCTGGAAAATAGGAACTTTTATTATAGATAAAACATTGAGACATTTGATTTTGACACAGTACAGAAAGCGATTTGCTGGTCTTATAATCTTATCAGCCATTATCCCCTGATGAAAGCCTGAAGATAACAGGCTGAAACGTGTTGGGTTTTATCTATAATAAAAGTTCCTATTTTCCAGCATCTTGGTCTTTGACCCCTTTTTTGGTTTCTCTTTTGGATGCTAGCCATCCTCTGCTTTTTCTCTTTTATAAGAAGAATTTGTGGCCCTTCTGATGTTGGTTGCAACTGATGACAATTGGAGTCCAGCAACATCTGGAGGACCACAAGTTCCTCCATCCCTGTCCTAAACCATCTGCCTTCATTCAGGAATATTTAATACATTAAGAAGACATCAAGCTTGTGTTTTCAATTAATATTTTAATTTTTTATTGCTTTGACCGCCCCCCTTCCACTTTATAGTTCCTTCTGTAGCATACTGGATATCTTTTTGACAAACCCAGTCATTCAAGTAACATGATTTATCTTAACAATATATAAAAAGTTGATCTTCACAAGACCTTAAGTCTTTATAATCCAGAACAAGTTTCAAGCCAATGTATCTATCACCGAAAAACACCAACATTTGTAATCCATAGAGTTCTGCAAATTTCACACCAAACAATGGATGGGGAACCTCCAGATGTTGTTGGACCTTAATTTCTATAATCCCTGACTACTGGCATACTGCCTGGGTCTGATTGGAGTTGTAGCCCAACAACATATTGATAGCCACAGCTTTCCCATCCCTGTTCTAAAAGTTATATACTAAAGTCTTATGAAACAAACCAGTGGTTCCCAAACTGTTGTTCATGAGCTTTATTCATGTGGCCCATGGCGGGTCGGTGAATTTGTGACTGAAGATGGGAGACGGAATATCCATCACACTGAATATTCATGCTGATTTTTAACTGCAGATTGATTGATTGATTGATTGTATTTGTGTAGCGCCCCATAGCCGAAGCTCTCTGAGCAGTTTACAACAATTAAAAACATTAAAAACAAATGTACAAATTTAAAAACACATTTTTAAAAAGCAATTTAAAAACACATGCTAAAATGCCTGGGAGAAGAGGAAAGTTCTTGATCTGGCACCAAAAAGGTAACAGTGTTGGCACCAGGCACACCTCATCAGAAAGATCATTCCATAATTTGGGGGCCACCACTGAGAAGGCCCTCTCCCTTGTTGCCACCTGTGACGCCCTTCCCTGGCTCTCCCTGTCAGGTTCCTACCTGCACGTGGCTACTGCCTGTCACTAGGCACCACCAGGTACTCCACCAGTCCAGACTGTCCTTTATTATTGTTTCTCTCCCCGCTCTACCACAGATCTCAACAGATCCCCCTGCTAGGCAACCACCAGTCACGTCCTAATACTAGTATTCCCAGAGACTCTGAATACTGGTATTGTTATTCTCTTCACCGCTGCCACCATTTGTTACAGTTCCCCTTCAGCCTTGGTCATTACCTTACCCTCCCTTCTGGTCTGTGAAACCCCAGGCAAGGATCAGGCCTTTGGTAAACCAAATTAAGTATTTATTAAAGATAACAAAGATAACAAGATTAACAAGATTTCTTCTTAAGGCACATAAGCATATGGTTTTACTCAATACTAATCCGAACTCCACCCCCCTCCTTCTCCACTCTCTCCTGGCAAACCACTCTCTTCCCCCCCCTTAAAACAACGGCAGAGTATTATTCCTGTTCCAGGATTTATACGTCGCGTTAACAAATAAAAGTCTCTATGGGGAAAATGTCTTTCTTTGTTCCTCCGTCTGGTCACGTCACTGCAGTCCCAGCCACTTGCCTGGAAAGTCCATCGGCCAGTACATTGTCCTTGCCTTTCATGAACTGGAAGTCCACTTGATAGTCCTGTAGGGCCCAGGACCACCTCTGCAGCATAGTGTTATGGTTTTTCATAGTCTGCAACCATAACAAGGCCCGATGATCCGTAGTCACTGTGAATCTTCGTCCCCACACGTATGGGCGCAACTTGTTCAGTCCCCACACGACCGCTAGGCACTCCTTCTGGACCGACGAATAGTTTTTCTCCCTCGGCGTCAGCTTGCGACTCAGGTACGCCACTGGATGTCTGGTGCCTTCTCTCTCCTGTAGCAAGATGACTCCCAGCACCAGGTCCGACGCATCTGTAGCCACGATGAATGGTTTCTCATAGTCTGGTGCTATTAATATGGGTCCTTGGCACAAGGCTTGCTTCAGTAGATCAAAAGCCTTCTGACATTCATCCGTCCATACCACACACTCAGAACACTTTTTCTTTGTTAATTCATGCAAGGGGATAGGCCACAATTGCACTGCCTCTACCTTGCTCCATAAGGGGGAGATTTTCCCACTCCCCACCCCATGTCCTACACAGATTACTTCACTCACAACTTTCCCATTCACACAGCACGGTACAGATCTGACTGGGGCATGCTCTCCAGTATCAATGGAATGTATAACTATACTGGTTCGGCCAGGTTTATTACTAAAGAAGAGATTCTGAGAGTTTTGAAAACTACCAACACTTACCATATATACATTAATATAGGAACATCACACCACCCTCCGAGCTTCCCTTGAAGTAAGCACCCAGAGGAGGGCCTTGGATGTTAAGCGTAGTGTACGAGTGGGTTCATGTCGAGAGAGGCATTCCATCAGGTATTGTGGTCCTAAGCCATGTAAAGCTTTACAGGTGAAAACCAGCACCTTGAATCGAGCTCGGAAGCATACAGGCAGCCAATGCAAGAGGGCCAGAATCAGTTTTATATGTTCGAACTGTCTGGTCCCTGTTACCAATCTGGCCGCTGCATTTTGCACAAGCTGCAGTTTCCGAACCGTCTTCAAAGGCAGCCCCATGTAGAGCACATTGCAGTAATCTAATTTGGAGGTTACCAGAGCATGGACAACTGAAGCCAAGTTATCCCTGTCCAGATAGGGGCGCAGCTGGGTCACCAACCGAAGTTAGCAGAAGGCACTCCGTGCCACTGAGGCTACCTGAGCCTCAAGTGACAGAGATGGTTCCAGAAGAACCCCCAAGCTACAAACCTGCTCCTTCAGAGGGAGTGCAACCCCATCCAGGACAGGTTGGACATTCACCATCCGGTCTGAAGAACCACCCACTAGCAGCATCTCAGTCTTGTCTGGATTGAGCCTCAGTTTATTAGCCCTCATCCAGTCCATTGTCACAGCCAGGCACTGGTTCAGCACATTGACAGTCTCACCTAAAGAAGATGAAAAGGAGAAATAGAGCTGTGTGTCATCAGCATACTGATGGCAATGCACTCCAAAGCTCCGGATGACTGCACCCAACAGTTTCATGTAGATGTTGAACAACATGGGGGCCAGAATGACCCCTACAGAACCCCATACTGGAGAGTCCAGAGTGACGAGCAGCATTTCCCGAGCACCACCTTCTGGAGCCGACCCACCAAGTAGGAGTGGAACCACTGCCATGCAGTCCCTCCCACTCCCAACTCAGCCAATCTTCCCAGGAGGATACCATGGCCGATGGTATCAAAAGCCGCTGAGAGATCAAGGAGAATTAACAGAGTCACACTCCCCCTGCCTCTCTCCCAACAGAGGTCATCATACAGGGCGACCAAGGCTGTTTCTGTGCCAAAACCAGGCCTGAAACCCAACTGAAATGGATCCAGATAATCAGTCTCATCCAAGAGTGTCTGGAGCTGGCCTGCCACCACTTGTTCAAGGACCTTGCCCAGGAATGGAACATTTGCTACTGGCCTATAGTTATTAAGATTTTCTGGGTCCAAGGAGGGTCTCTTCAGCAGTGGTCTCACTACCGCCTCTTTCAGGCAGCCAGGGACCACCCCCTCTCGCAGAGAGGCATTAATCGCTTCCCTGGCCCAGCCGGCTGTTCCATTCCTGCTAGCCAAGAAGGGCAAGGATCCAGCACAGAAGTGGTTGCACAAACCTGTCCAAGCACCTTGTCAATGTCTTCAAGCTGTATCAGCTGAAACTCATCCAAGAAATCGGGACAAGGCTGTGCTCTAGATACCCCACTTGATTCACCTGCTATAACGCTGGAGTCTGTCCTGGTGGATGCTAAAGACTTTATCCTGGAAGTCCCTAGCAAAATCATTACAGCGGGCCTCAGATGGTTCTACCATGTCCTTGGGACCAGCATGTAATATTGTATTTTTATTACATTACAGGTTGAATTCTATGGAATTACTATTGCTCCAACAAGCAGAAAAAACATTAAGTGGTCTGCCAAGACCCTCAGCAATTTCCAAGTGGTCCATGGGGAAAAAAGTTTGGGAACCACTGAAATAACCCATAAAAGAAACAAAACCACTTTCTTAAGTAGCGGTATGGCTATACCATTGAAATAAGTCCTTCATTTTTCTTTCAAACACTCACTACCCTTTACTTGCAAGTGACCTCTGTTGATTTTTATGAATCTCACCTTCCAGGCAAACACGTTTATGACAGCAGCCTAGTCATGGTTTCTAGTAAGATTCTTAAAATCCACAGTAAAAAACAAATTAAGGAAAAATATGTTCAAAAATTACAAAATTCCTTATTATCAAATATACAATCTCTCAAACATTTTATATGATCTCTCAGACAATAACATTTTAATAGGCCAAATCCCATACAATGATTTTTTCTGGTTTGGAGTCCAGGAAAGTAAATGTTTATATGACTTTAATTAGTGACAACTGAAAAATGTCATTTAGGAGTATTGTTTAGATATGTGCTTAGATATGTGAATAATGAAGTACATAAATGCCTTAAATAATAAATTATTGAAGTCACATTGTGTGTGATATAATAATCATTACTCTATTTTGTATACATGTATATTCCCCCTTAACTATTTCTTTGGTGTATGAGTTTTTGTTATGGATTATTTTTGCCTTGGTTGCTTGAAGATTCTTAAAATGCCTAAGTTGCGGATAGCCTGCCCACTTTTATGACATGATAGAAAATAATTCTTGCAGTACCTGATAAAATTCCCGAAGCCAATTCTTCTGCAGGTTTTCTGGCTGGAAAAATAAATAAATCAAAATTAATGTATGCAATAAAGGGAAGCAAAAGGATTTCCTTGCTAAGCATTGATTTTACAAGCACTGATTTTAGCATGTATATACACATAAGCAGAACAGTATTCCAATTACACACAACAGTGTTGTTACACGCAAGACACAACATATAAGCCTTTTAGTTATTGGTAAGACATGATGTCAGAAGCTGATAAAGCTTCTCTCAGGTACATAGCTAATAAACATTTCCCCACAGACCGTTAAATACACTGAGTTGTATTCGATGTTAATCCTACTCAGAGTAGACCACTGAAATTCATAACCATGACTAACTTTGGTCTATTTCACTGGATCATGAAGCTCACTGGGTGACCTTGGGCCAGTCACTGCCTCTCAGCCTCAGAGGAAGGCAATGTAAACCACCTCTGAATACTGCTTACCATGAAAACTCTATTCGCAGGGTCACCATAAGTTGGAATCAACTTGAAGGCAGTACATGTTAGTTGGAGACAACCCTATTTTATTTACTACACCACACTGGCTTTCTGCAGAGAGTTGGGGTTTGACCAAGAAGACCTAGGTTCATATTTCCAATTCTGCCCAGGGGATGTCAATTGGCTAATTACCCATCACTCAGCCTCACAGGGCTGTGACAAAGAAGAAGAGCCCCAGATATGTTGGCTTGAAGTCCTTTTTTTAAAAAAAGTGCAAATTCATTTATATTCAGTAACAGCCTGCAGGGACAGACCTAAATTTCATTTCTCCATATCTTCTGTTCTTTTGTATATAATTGTTATTTTTGCCCGCCTTTAAAGCAAAACTTTGTGACACACACCCCCACTTTCACTTGCTTTCAATAGTTATTTGGAACCCAATTACATCAATCATCATCCTTTTAAAGAACATCTCATTTCCTCTTTTGCCCTGATGCTGGTGAACATTTCATCTTAATCACTAAACTTTGGAGGCAACCCTAAAGTCAGTCAAAGGGTTGTATTCAATGTTAAGTCATACTCAACATAGACCCAAAGGAATTAATAGGCATGACTAATTTAAGTCCATCAATTTCAATGGGTGTACTCTGAGTATAACTTTCGTTGGATTCAACCCAAAGGCTGGCTGACCCTACAGATAACTCAGGTATGCATGTCCTGAAGCAAATGGAACCCCTCTCTATTAAACATACAAGTCAAGCTTCTGCCTTTCCCCCACTCCACTGTCATTGTTCATTTATTATTTATTAATTAAATTTCTATCCTGTCCTTTCTCCCAGAAGGAGACTCAGGGTGGCAAACCAATGACAAAACACTAAAAACCACCATAAAGCATCTTAAAGACAAAATATCTTAAAATGCTCATGCACTTATCCCTTTCGCCCCATGCACCAGCTCTCCAAGACTGAGCTACCCGTTTATAACACTTATGCACCTGTATGTATGTCCAGTATCACAACAATAGCGAGAAGATCTGGGGAGCCAACATCCTTCGGGAGCCCAAGTGCAGGGAAGTGAGGACTCCTAAGCCACGGCTGATGGAGTGAAGATGACCCATGAAACTAGGTAATGTAGTATCGTGGCCATGCTTTTGCCTTGGTTTGTTCAGCTTGCCTTCTTTAGTTCATGAGTTGAAAAGGACATTAAACATAGTCTTTTCTTGGACAATGTTCCTAATCAGTTGTGATTCATGCACATTTGACAGAACTCGGCCTTAAACTTTGGGGGATAGAGAAAGAGGGTCATGCTCAGCCATTCTTCTTTAGCTAAGTACCTGAGGTTGAGGCATCTTGTAAAAAGCATTAGGCCAGGGATAAGGAACTGGGTCTGGTTAGCGGGCCAGATCCTTTTCTCCCCCACCCTTGTGGGCATCCACCTGCCATCACCTGACATCACAATGATGTCCACTGACACCTGGCTTGCAAAGCCCAATGCACAGATTAGACTGACTAAAAGGACTAGACCGTCTACAAGGAATGTTGGCTGACTGTTGGAGGGGAACAAACCCATAAAAACTATGGAGGAAGGGGAATGAAATAAAGTATCCAGGAAGAGGGGCTGGCTAGCTGGCACCTGAATTGGAAGCACTCCACACTGCAACAGCTTGTTGAAGATCCCGCTTGTTAACTTCTAATAGTCATATTTTATGTAAAGAAGTGATTTATAGGTTGTCACCAAATAGGAGAGGAAAATATTTTTACTGTTCTTGGACAACGACGTCAAACTTTATGTTTTCAGTGTTACTAAATATCAGTTTTAAATTGTCAGAGCCACAATTCAAAAAGAAAGTAACAAATGTTTTGGCACTACTCTCTGTTTAGAAAACAAATAGAACATAGCTGCATCACTTTCAATAACAGCAATTTTTTCAATCATCATGTTAGATACCCTGAAAGCCTTTTAAAGAATTCATATGGCAGACTGAGCTTATTACACAAACGGGAAGTTGACTTTTAGAGGCTGGAATACAGATTAACAAGCCTCTGATGTTCAACCATCTCCAATCAAGGAGAAGCTCAGATCCAACTTAATCCTTGCAAAAAAAAAAAAAAACCCTGCACCCACATAAAAAAACCTGAAGAACACCAGAGCACCTACAAAGTAAATTTATGGACAAGGCAGTCAGTAAACAGTGTTATGAGAAGGGATCACTGCACTATAAAACACTTTAGGGGAACTGTTTTATAGATGCCAAATAATTCCAGCATTATACAAGGAGAGAAAAGAGATGGAGAAAAGGCAACCCAGTTCACATCTCCAGGCCCTGATCTGGTGGCTTGTTTATTTTTATACCTATTCAGTGGTTGCACTATGTTTTGGAAAATTACACAAAAAATGCATGGAAGGACATCACAGCTACAGGTTTCTCGGCTGCTAGAAACATATAATCACAAATGCCAACTTTAGCCTGAAATGGCATTAAAGCCTGCCAGTATAGCAAATTTTTTAAAAAGCAATTAAAACTGAGGAATGAATATATGTATTTTTCTTCTATTTATAGAAAGAAGAGCTCTGCTGGATCAAGCCAATGAAGAACATCAATAAAGTAACAAAAAGGCACCAAAGGCTCTTCACCCAGTGGACATTCTGGCAATACGAGAGCTTTTTCAGTGGTGCTGCCCCCAATGTGGCATGCCCTTCTCTCATGTCTGGTTTAGCGTTATATATAAACCAAGCCTCGGAATATCAAAGCAAAGTGTCCCTTAACCAGGCTCTCATCGTTATGGCTGCCATGAAGTAACATGGCTGTGAAATGCAGCAGGTCTGATGGAGCTCATATGTTCTGCAATAAGGGCTTGCCCTTTAGAATAAGGAGCAACTGTAAAACACACAGTCTTGGGCATCACCCTGTGGTCTTCGATTAGCTAATTTGTACTAGAGGGCAGTGGAGACTGTGTGGAAACACAAAGGAAGACATGAGTGGAAACAGGAACAACCTATGAATATTGTATACAAGACTGATTACTAATTGTGACAGATTGGGAAATACTCTGCAAGGCATACTGTATTTGGGCACAGAGAAGTGAACCAAAGTGTTGGCTATTAGGCAACATGCATTCTTCTAATGTTTAAAAGAATATACAAAATGGCATTAAATTTTCTCTTGATCCTGCCCACAGTCAAACTCATGCCACCCTTCAAATACTTTTTATCATTTATATAGCAATCTCGCTTTGGATATTGTAACCTTGCTCATCTTCAGAGCCATTATGTGAAATAGAGCACTATATTCAATTTCACAGAGGGAAACCGAGGCTAAGTAGTAGTGAACTGTCCTGGCAGAATCCAACTCCATGATGGAGATAAGCTGGTTGAAGTGGGCAAGTCCAAAAATCCTCTCAAATCTCTGTCCACTGGGACATGCTGACAGGTGATGGAATTTGAATAAAACAGAGCTGGTGGTATTTGAATAAAAAGACAAATTTAGTTCCTCTTTTAAAATATTTGGATACTGAAGTCCTGTTATTTTGTCTAGTTCTCTCTCTCTCTCAAGCCTTTGCCCTACACATAAACCACCAGTTATCATAAGTACAGATAAACCTGTATCTGTCATCAGCTTTTTTGTAATATTAGAAAACAAGAAGAATCCAAAGGAAACTAAAAATAAATAAATTGCCAGCTGCCTTCGCTTAATTTGTTCACCAGATGGCAGCAGGAAGACAGTATCACAGAACAACAAACGAAAACTAAAATGTCATATCTACTTGCAAAATGATCTGCTGGACTTTGTTTGTTCTAAACGGGTTCCTGATAGGTTCTGAAACAACCCCACCATTGAGTCAAGGGTCGCTTCTCGTTTCATCTCTGCAAAGAAATGAAGCCGCCAAGAGCTGTGCTAGGACATTTACCAACAAGTTCAAAGACTCTGGTTACACTTCCTTAGAAACCAAACCGGAGTTCCATCGGTCATTCATTCACTGTCATAAGGGAGCTAGTCATCTGAATCCTTTAGAAAGCCACCATGGTTAATGAGGACCTTTTGGTGATTCTATTGCCAAAGGAAGACTGGGCTCCCAGAACACAGAACAGGACCTTCTAGATAGTAGAGCCCTGGTTATGGAACAGTCCCTCTCCACCACACAACACACACACACGAATGAAGCTAGCACCAACACTGCCTAGCTTTCAGCACCAGGTTAAAACATTTCTTTTCCACCAGACCCTTTTGAAATTGAGTTGGCCTATTTATTGGCATATGACATATGAATTTTGTATTGCATACTATAGATTTAGTAAACATTTTATAGCTAGTTTTATATAGATGTATGCTGTAGCCCACCTTGAGATCATTACAATTTTGCTCAACTCAAACTTCTCCTTCCCAGTAAGCAAGAGCAACTCAGCTATAAGGAAGTTAGGCCCCCACCACAACACTGTCTACTATTGAGCAAAACTGAATGTCTCTAAGCTTATCATATAATGGACGGAGAACCTGTGATCTTCCAAATGTTGTTGGACTACTACTCCCATCATCCCTGACTATTGTGCATACTGGCTGGGCCTGATGGCAGTTGTAGTTCAGCAACATGTGGAAGGTCACAGGTTCCCCATTCCTGCCATTTAAGGAAAATGTCAGGGTGAGGTGATGGGGGAAGGGACAGCAAACACGAGAGGGGGTGGAGAGACACCTCTGCTGTGACTGGCAGATCAAACTTGTAATCAGAGAGAATATTTATTATTGCATTTATTTACTACACTCCTATACCCCCTCCCCAAATAATGAAAATATCTGGGTGGTTGACAATAAAGATTAAAATAAAAAACAGAATACCTAAAATCTAAAACAGAATAAAACCAGCACAATATACCAGATGTATTGTTTTTATATTGTATCACTGTATTTTATCAATTGTATCTTAACGATTTTGTAAGTCGCCTAGAGTGGCCATTGGCCAGATAGGCGACAAAGAAATTAAATTTATTATTATTATTATTATTATTATTATTATTATTATTATTATCATCATCACAATACACATAATGGACTTCCAGTAAAAAGCACAATGAAGCAAAGAGCTAGATAACATTGCTGGTTACCAAATGTGGTATCAGTGAATGAGAACCAAGACAGAAACCCCAAAGGAGCAAATAAATATGCACTGGAGTCATGAATTACAGCACAACAGACTTCTCTGGTCCCCCAACAGCAGTGGTGGCTTGACCATATGATCATTAATGGTATGATTTGGTATAAAGCAGTCTCTAAGTTCATGTATTACATAAGCCCTTCCCATACAGTTGCGTCTGCCAAGGAACCCCTACACATTGCAAAGAATTCTGGGCAAGTTTTCAGCAAGTACACACCATGCAAGATGATAACTGATCACAATAGCTCTCATTAGCACTAGAAACATGACCTAGGGCAATGGTTCCCAAACTTTTTCTCCATGGACCACTTGAACATTGCTGAGGGTCTTGGTGGACCATATAATGATTTTTCTTTATATTGTAGCAATTGTAATGTGCTGTGCTAGATGCTGTATGATTTTAATTATCTTTTTTTTAGGCATGCCACAGATTACTAATGGTCCATGGACCAGTTTAGGAAACCCTGACCTCGGACAAACCCTCAGAAGTTTCCTGCTTAATGCAGGAGAATATCAACAGAGGTGGGCAAGCAGACATTCAGGGCAACCTGTCAGATGCTATTGATCTTCTCATTGTAGTCCGGGGAACCTACTCTTCTGGGTTTCCCTACAACACTTGAGAAAACACCATCTTACATCAGGTATGAGAAACCTTCAACCAAAGGGCTGCATTCCCTTGTGGGCAATCTTCCAAGGGCCACAAGCTAATGGTGGGTAGAGCTAAATATAAAAAGGGGCTGGGACAACAGATGCAATCTCCTGACACCTTCCTTTGCAAGGCTACATTTACAGCCATGCAAAATTCAGAGATTTATACATACATACACACACACACACACATTCACTCACTCACTGACGCAAACAAGAAGCATTGCTGTAGTTTAAGGACACATTCCAGGCAAACAAAGCAATTTGAAGAGGGTGCAAAGCAGGGCCAGGGAGGGATGTGGCCTGGAAGGGGGAGCTGCCAAGTGAGGATCCTGAAGGCCAGATAGAGAGACACGGAGGGCCACATTTGGCCCCCAGGCCTGAGGTTCCACACCTTTATCTTATATTGCTTACAAAAATACTTTGGTTCTTTAGGTTAACTACTTTTTTCAATGTAATACTGCACATATTTTGAACAACGAGTTGCTCACCTCATGGCCCCAACTAACTTCTTTTTTAGAACTGTGAAAGTATGTAGAATTCCTCTTAATATAACAGGGTATGTGCACAGTTTATCACAGCTCCCTTCAACTGAGCACTATTCTGACCTTTTCCTCCAATTCTGAGTCCTACCAAAAATAGCTCATTTCATGCAAAAAGGTGTGTGTGTGTGTGTGTGTGTTTTAAATTTGGAATCTATTTCAGTCACATTGCTTACAATATTGGTCAGCGACATAAAGCAGTAAGCTTGCAAACACATGGATACCACATGAGCTGCTAAGTTACTGAAACAAAGAACATTTCACAATGCACAACTAATTTCTTATCTTCCCAACATTCACGTGCCTGACAAAACCATATATTTTTAGACAAAACTGAAATAATACCAGCAACCAGAATAAAGGAAGTGGTGAGAAAAAAAATCAATTCTTCTGAAGTTTTCTAAAATTGCTTTATAATTGCTTACAAATAGAGATATGTTTGTAGAATTAACAAAATTGATGACATGTATTTGAACAAAGGACCCTGGGGACCTGTTCAGGTGAAACAGGAATTGTTTTCACTCCAAGATAACACTCAAGTGAATTTACTCATACTTGAAGCTCTTGTAACCTATTCAGGGTTACAGTCATAATCTCTTGAGTCAGGGACAGGGAACATGTGGCATCCAGATGTTGTTGTTGGACTACAGATCACATTATCCATGACAGTGACTCATGCTGCCTGCGGTTGATAGGAGTTGGAGTGCAACATCTAAAGGGCCACAGGTTTCACATCCCTGTCCTATAGGAAAAGATTTTCAGTCAGAACTTGCAAGACACTCCTCCTCCCTCACACAATTGCCTTCAGTGTCTATGAGTCCCAGTCAGCAACATATGCCCAATTATTCTTTTTTGCTCCCATTTTACAGACAGGAAGTTGAAGATATGATCGACACCTGCACTCATCATGTAATGGTCCTATGGAAGAAAAATTGGAAGATGCTTGGACATATGAGACTTTTGCATTATGAGCCTCTAATATCAGGCCAAGAGGGACTATTAGAGCTAGTTTCACACCAGTGAATCTATTGATCCCTAATCCTTGTGGTCCAGTTACTTGTATGGCACACAAATGCCAAAGACTGGAGCTTGTATTCATTACTCATAAAATGACCCCAGTCTGATGAATAAATGCAGCATAGTTTAGACAGGTTTGGCCTGATCTGGCTTTGGCACACAGCATTTGGCCAGATCTGGCTTTGGCACACAGCATCCTTGGGCAGCTGCACTGATGTCTGCTCCCTGAATCTTGGAATCAGCTGTGCTCTTCTACTCCTCCCCAGGCCAGGCAGTTTGGAACCATTATTTTAACTTTCCACTGTGCTCTCTACATAACATCACTCTGGGGGCCTGTGGGGATTGCTGCTATTGACCACCAACAGGCTAGGTAAACCCACTGAGGCCCCATAACATAGAATGGGGTCCACCACAGTCCCCTCAAAACTGGAGCAAACCACGGGCTTGGCACACATCGGTTCAGATTTAGATTTTTGCTTTGTGCAAAGGAAGCGCCACGCATTGGAAAGTGACAGAATCAGCAAGGGGGGGGGAGGAAGCTAGCACGCTTGTCCCCACTGCCACACCCTCATGTGTTTACTTTCTCCAATATGTAATATTTGAAGATGACAGAGTTTGCTTTGAAAGAGAGAAATTGATGTCTCAATGGGAAACACTGAGGGGAACATAGGATCGTGCAAACTTATGTTCACACAATAGGAGGTGTTCTCAATCTTCAGCCATCTTTAAAGGAGGATTCCAACAGGAACTGAAATACGCCTTTATATCTGGCTCAGATTTTGAGCTTGACAAATATGGCACAGAAAAATCAAAAGGTCCAGCACTCTGGTGAGGCTGCAATGAATAATTTCAGACAAGAAACAGCAATATAATGATTGGTACAATTTTTATCAAGGAAGCCACAGACCTGAACTTACAAGATCTGAACAGGGTGGTTCATGACAGATGCTCTTGGAGGTCACTGATTTATAGGGTCGCCATAAGTCGTAGTCGACTTGGAGGCACATAACAACAACAGTTTTTATCTCTATCTTTCCTTTCGTGAACACTACACCTGCATTCTAGCTTCTAAATTAGTATTTCCACACAAATCCCTTTGTGAATTCTACTGGAAAAGAAGATTTCTGGCCAAGAACATTAAGTCAAAGAAGAAGAATACTCAAACCATTAATTAGCAACATAAAATGGCAACGTATCTCCAAGTTACTGGCAAAAACATGAGCTTGTAAAAATGGGATGATACAGAACCATTCAATCTTTTTTTTAAAAAAACCACTATACACATATGTAAGCCTATTTCATGATATACATACGAAAGTGTGACAAAGTTATGTGACAATGGAATGTCATCCACTATTAAATGTTAAAAACTACATTCAAATAGATATGAGTAAGTGTTAAGAAAGCCGGTAGAGAGATCAGATTGGGGGGGTGGGGGAGAGAGAATATGTTTGGGATCAAAAGCTCAGTATGATGTTTTCTAGATCAGCAAGAAACAGTATGCTGTCAATTTCAAACTCCGATTTGTTATTTCACTGCTTCAGCATGCCTGACTTGGTGAAATGTACTCTCCAGTTATGCTCATGTATACTAGCCTCTTTTTTAAAATAACCAAAATCTCTAAAAGCATGCTGCAGGAAGGACAGAAAAACAAGGCAATCCTGGTTTCAGCCACCGCCAGACAAGCACAGGATGCTCAGCCTAA
Organism: Rhineura floridana; assembly: GCF_030035675.1. Lineage (NCBI taxonomy): Eukaryota > Metazoa > Chordata > Lepidosauria > Squamata > Rhineuridae > Rhineura > Rhineura floridana. Next base: position 52,736,920 of record NC_084486.1, read on the forward strand.
AATCATTCACCTCAAACTCACAAGCCAACCCTCCCCTCTTTGCCTCTAGTGCAATAAGAAGGTCACAAGCTTTTGCTTCCATTTTAAACTAATCACAGTTTCTCATTAGCTCTGAACCTGGACAACTGCATTAACTACAGCTTATTAAAACAAGCCAATTTCAAACCAAGGCTAAGAATCTGAACTTGTTTCAACATACTTTGCTGGCATGCTGCAATGACAAAACTGGCATGTGGCATGGCCTATAGGCTTGTACACCTGCTATAGACTGCTCAGCAAAACTGCCTCTGCAATGACTTTTGAAGAAGTTGTGGGGATGGCATGATGTGTATTGAACAGGCTGCAGAGTAGTCCAAGCTCTAGAATATGCTGATGACATTATTACATGCAAGATCTAGATACCCCTAGGCAGGCCTAGTATGACCTGGCGTTATAAGAGACCATTCATTTTAGATCCAGAAAAGTGGCTGCAGAATTTAGACTTTTCTTCAAATTCTCCTGACGGATTCCCAAATTTACCATCAGACTTAGCAGTCATTATAGCAATATAGTTTGATATTCGTTTTTATTTTGGACTTGACAGAGAGACAGAAAATAAAAGCTTTCTAAAATGCAAAATCTTGCTTCTAATAATTGGTCCAATAAAGAATATCAGCTGATGTGCTATGCTATATTACTATATGATAAGTGTGTGTTGTATATGTCAGATATCTCTGGCTGTCAGCGCCTGTCAAAAACTGGTTCCATTTAAAAGAAAGTAATCATTAATATCTCATTTTGATGCTTCTATCCAGCTGTGACTGGACATACAAGTATGTAGGAATTAGATTTGAGGGGGCAGGTCTAGACAAAAGGGGAAGTATTAAAAATAGAATGAGATGGGAAATTAGCACCCTTTTTCATACTTCAAATGTAAATCCTGGACTTGATTAACTATGTATCTTTGGTGAACAGATTTACAAGTTCCAGATATCTATCTAACTCACATTTGCTCTACCAGAAGCACAAAGAGAGAACTTGCAAGTTCACTTGTGCAGTATCCTTAGAGCATTTCCTTTAAATATCCTATGCTGCCATTCATTTTTACAGATGGCTATGTTGTCTGGAATTTAAAATCAATTAATGTTAAAGATCAGACAGAACTTTCCCTGACATTGGAGTGAACAAAATAAGCTGAATGTGGGAGCTTCCTTGAATATGGGCAAGAACCTCCAGACTTCTAGTCTCCCAAGGAATTTCTGGGGGGCCCATTTTATAAAACAAGAAAAAAAGCATAATCCATGGTAACTAGAGGCTTCAAATCCTCGAACTTTGCTTTCTGTTTAAATCCATTTAAAAAAAGGCAAATTTTTAAAGTATATGGGAAGTGAAACAGAATCAATGGGAAATTATGCAATACATAAGCATTGGCAAGATCAAGACTTGGGAATGTTATGGTTAGCTATTTCTTGCCAGAACACTTAAAAGGATTGATGGCCTGACAAATTGAAGCATTAAAATTGCACAGTTTAAATGCCAATGCCACCTGCTTATTACTTCACATTCTTATTCACATGTAAAACAATAGTGTTGGGAAGAACCCAAAAGATTATTCAGTTCAATTCCCTTCCCTCATACTAGGCAGGATATAAGCTATATCCTTTTATTTAATGATATGCGGATGCACAAACGATATGAATTCCTTTTGAAAATTTCTTATAGATAAAACTTAAATCCATAAAATAAATTTAACAAAACTCCAGCCAACCAGTCAACGAGAACTGCCAAATTATATCTCACATAGCTCCACTGAACACAACTTAATGAAAAGCTAGCAGATATCGTTCTAAAAAACTTAATGTTATTCCCCAATAATAACTCCCTTTCATTCTGCTCATGTTTCATCACTGAGAGATTTAGGCTGCAATCAATCCTATACCCACTTACCTGGAAGTAAACTCCATTGAAGTCAATGGGACTGACTTCTTGAGTAGACATGTCTAGGATTGCACTGTTACGGGTTTGGGGAGCTTTGAATCAAATTTTCCAATGGAAAAACCCCTCTGCAGGAGCCAGCGCAGCGTCGTCACAGTAAACCATACTCTGATTTACTGTGGCATGTGAACCAGGTCATTTTGTTACAGGTCTCACTTCCTCTTCTGAATGCTAAAAATGCTAAATGCTGAATGCTTAAAAAAAAAAGTGGCTAGATGACTGGTGAGAAGCCCAACACTTATAATACACCCAGGCCCCAAATATGGTTAATTAAAATACTGGGGGTTAAATATTGAAGTGATGCATATGTGTATTACAGAGGGAAACAGTACTGACAATAGATTTAGTCTTAGAATTGTATGAGTATATACTGCCAGACTGCAATCAATCAGGTCTGGCAGATAACTAGGAGAAGGCAGCAACCATTTGTACTGGACCAGAAAAGCATCTTCCTGCCCTTATTACAGATGGAGGTGTTTCTGCATGGGAAAGCCCTGATGCATATTAGAATTCCTCCGCCTTGAAATTTAGTGTGTGGAACTCTTGAGCTTGCACATGTTCTACTCTAAGAGGAAGAGGGAAAGGAAAGCCATCACAGGATGGGGGAGAGGGTAATGTAGCTTGCTATAGCAGTGATGCCCATTAGGACTGGAAGAGCAGAAGGCAGGGAGAACAACAGTAAGTGGAGCCAGAACCAATGACAGGCAGACTCAGCTAATTCTAGTTTTGTCACCACCGTCTTGCCTGCTATGTTCTGCAAGGGCAACACTGAGACTAAGGAGGAGGAAACTGGCAAGCAGGGCCACCCCTAGGACTGGTTCTAAGTAAGAAGACAGGCAGGTGGAGGCTGGGAGAGAGCAGACTGAGGAGGTTGGTGAGGCAGTGTCCCATTTGCCTAATGGGCCAGCCTCCACTGGCCGCACCCTAAGAGCGCAGAAATGAAGGAATGTCATTGCAGAAAGAAAATTAAAGGGAACAAGAAAAGCCAAGGGCCAGGTTCAAAGATGGAGAAGAAACACCTAAGGCATAAAGAGCTAAAGAAAGATAAGATGATAAGCAGAGGGCAAAATGCAGGGCACGCCTTAAAGAAAGTAAGGGTGTGATCCTTGGAACACTGACTAAAATCAATATAAAATAAAACTCTCCTAGGAAATGGGGTAAGTATAAGCCATCTTTGTAAAACAAGCGTTCTGCGTGTATACAAGTTTACATGGAGGATTGGGCCAAAAACAAAGTCAGTTTATTACACATTTAGCATTTTTAAAGGTCAACTAATTTAACAAGACATGTAACAGACATGCTCCTCAATGCACAAGCCAGCTACATAACCAAAGCGTTTGAATTCAAGCCATTTTAAAACTCAATCCAAACACACATTTACTTGAATGAAAGCCACATTGATTTCAAAAGGAATTCACTTCCAAGTTAAGTATGTTGAAGGATAACAGCCTTACACCATGATCCTATCTTCCAACTTAGCTGGTGGGCTAAGCACAGGAGACCACAACAACTAAAGAGGTGCCCTACAGAAAGCACGCAGACCATGAAACTTTGTTCCTCTTGACTTTTAAAAGGTCCAAACTCCTTTGCTGTATGCCATCTGTTGCTGCAAATGTGAGTCGCGTTGTGGAAATAAGGGCATTCTTGTGGCTCCTAGGCTACACCAGAGTGACCTAATGTGGAATTGCTTTTGCAGCAATGTCAGTGGCTGCTTCTGCCCTGACCCAGAAGCTTGTGAATGTTGTCAAGACTACTAGGAAGACAGATGAGGTGTCCTCTTTCACTGGTGCTGGTAGGCTACCACCCAATCTGCACCAACCTTAACCAAAGTTAATGTTAAGCTAAGTTTCCATTATAATCAAGGTTTGAAGCTAATTGGCAAATCCTGGTTAGTAGGAGCCTAGTTAGCATTAGTCCTAGTTAATGTTAACTGTTCAGAGGCCATTCCCAGATGGAAGGAACTGGAGTGCTCCACAGTCCAACCTGGCAGGCCATCACCTATGAGCATAAGCACCAAGTTCCTATCAAATGGAAGATATGGGCAGCATAGGTTCTGTTGTCTGGGAGACCAGGCTACAAGTTCATATAGTCAGTGGACCAGAACGGAAAGGGAATCATGGCCTGGATGCCATGACAAAAGGGGTTGTGCCTTCAAATCCCAAGAGACTCTTCCCAGTGGGGAGAGCCAAGGAACCTGTGAAAACTGAAAAAACTGCATTTAAGATCAGTGATGCAACAAGCTAGGAAGGATTACCTCACAAACTGGTTACTACCCAAGTGTGTCCACAGGGGGGAAAGGGGGGGTGCTTGCCCCTCTGCCAGAATTCTAAATGTAATGGTGGGTGGAGTGGGTTGCCAAAGACCTATAGTAATAATTCATAGATCGTGCACCCCCCAAAATATTTCTGCAGACACTCTTGCTACTAAATGAGGAGTAGCAGTAATTGCAGAGTGCCACTTAACCTCCACCCTTTCCTCTTGATCTGAGGGCTTAGAGAACATTCACACCATATATTTATTCCACTATTATTCCACTTTAAACAGTCATGGCTTCCTCCAAAGAATCCTGGGAAGTGTAGTTTGTGAAGGGTGCTGAGAGTTGTTAGGAGACCCCTATCCCCTTCACAGAGCTACAATTTGCAGAGTTCCCTGGGAAGAGGGATTGCCTGTTAAACCACTCGGGAAATTGCAACTCTCAGCACTCTTCACAAATTACATTTCCCAGGATTCTTTAAAGGAAGCCATGTCTGTTTAAGTGGAATAATAGCCAAATAAATGTATGATGTGAATGTGGCCTTAGCCTCTGCCTTGGCCATCCCACCTTATTATTTTTATTTATTTCAACAATGTATATGTCACTTAACACCAGAGTTTCCAAGCAGTGTAAAATGAAGTCACAGAAGTGACAAAAAAGATAAAGTCAGTTAAAATTAACCATAAAATGAGAACAAAATACCTGCTGAAATAAATAAATAAAAAGTCTTTAATAGGGACAGGGCTTATGTGATTTTAGCCAGGTGGGAGGCTCCACAGAACTGGTCCCACTATACAAAATGTGCAGCTACTGGTGGATGTGAGCCATGCATCTGAGCCATGAGGGACCACTAACAACATCCCACTGTGATCCAGCAGGATTACAAGGCATCAAGTGGCCATTAAGGTATCCTTAGACCCAAGCTGCTAAGGGCCTTGTAAATTAACATACTATACAGAAGCTCTTAACATCATTAAAATGGATGTGGACAGGCAAAGAACAGCTAGCACAGGGGAATGAGAATGCAACCATGAGGCCTAATTCCCTAAAAACTGACAGTGTTATGACTTCATTGGAGCCACTGTAATATGCTACAACTGTGCATTCTTCATTTAAACCTAAAGAGGGGAAATCAAAGTTGCAGTGTACTTTATATCACATAATTGCTTGCTAATATACACTCCTTCAAGTACTCTGACAATTCTTTAAAAAAGGTTGATTTCCCCCCGCCTTAACACCGAAGTGTTCTAGAAAGCATCATTCATCTTGAAGTTTTATTATTGCCATGTAATATACCAGGAGTGGCCACTCCGTGGCTCTCCAGATGCTGCTGAACTACAGCTCCCATCAGTCTCAGCCAACACAGCTCATGGTCAGGGATGATGGGAGCTGTAGTCCAGCAGCATCTGGAGAGCCACGGAGTGGCCACCCCTGTAATATACCAAGCTAAATGTCTTCACTGAAAACTAGACCTCTCTTCCACACTCTCCTGTTAAAACCTAACTGAAAGCAGTCCTTGTATGTATCATGGAACAACTGTGAAAAGATAACCATAGTCAATGTTTGTAAAATGTGTTTCTGTGGTTCCGTAGAACAGTAAAGACGATCAGACTGGTAAACATTTTTTTTCCCTTTCATACATGTTTCCATACTGAATACCAACTCACAGAACTCTTTTATAAAGAAAGAAAACCAACATTCAACCTCTGGCAATCACTCAACAGAAATATCATGTACGCAAAAACGAAATCAAGAAATCAATAATGCACATCAATACTATTCCAGAAAGGAGACACAGGTATGCATGAGCTGCATGTACACATTGCACACTACTTCTTAGAGGGGAAGCCATGCTTGTAGCCATTTGTAAACAATGAACCTGATTTTCCTTACCCAAGTCATTTTGCACAACATCGCATCTGAACATAAAGAGCTGACGGGGTCAAAACGTAACTGCAGTCACTTGGCAGCCATTGGCAGGACTGGTGATGGGCAAGGGCTCTTTCAGTTGTTCAGCCCAGGAGAGGCTTTCTGTCTGTCAGTCCCTAAATTGTGGAATTCTCTCCCCACAACTGTGCTTCTAGCATATTAATTGTATAGCTGCCACCATATGTATGTATGTATGTATGTATGTATGTATGTATGTATGTATGTATGTATGTATGTATGTATGTATGTATGTATGTATGTATGTATGTATGTATGTATGTATGTATGTATGTATGTATGTATGTATGTATGTATGTATGTATGTATGTATGTATGTCCCACCTTTCCTCCCAGCAGGAGGCCAGGGCAGCAAGCAATAGCACCAAAAACACTTCAAAATACATTAAAACAAAACATCTGTAAAAACATTTTTGAAAGCTTTCAAGACAGCTTTAAAAAAAAGGTTAAACACATTGTTTTTTAAAAAAATGGTTTAAAAACATATTAAAAAGCAATTCCAACACAGACGCAGACTGGAATAAGGTCTCAACTTAAAAGGCTTGTTGAAAGAGGAAGGTCTTCAATAGGCACCAAAAAGATAACAGAGATGGCACCCGTCTATTATTTAAGGGGAGGGAATTCCACAGGGTAGGTGTTGCCACACTAAAGGTCCATTTCTTATGTTGTGCAGAACAGTCCTCCTGATAAGATGGTATCTACAGGAGGCCCTCACCTGCAAAGCGCAGTGATCAACTGGGTATATAAGGGATAAGACGGTCTTTCAGGTATCCTGGTCCCAAGCTGGATAGGGCTTTATACACCAAGACTAGAACCTTGAACTAGGACGGGTAGCAAATGGGCATTTGAAGAGGCACCTCTTTACCCTGGTCTTCGACAGTTAATGTAAGTTAAGGTATTTTTGCTTTGTGGGATTCAGCTCAGTAAAGACCCAATAACCTTTACTATTCTGTTTGGAACTGTTTTATTTGTTTTTATCATTGTAGGATTATATTGTTGTAATCCACCCTGAGACCTTATGGTGAAGAGCAGGTAAGAAACCTTATACATAAATGGCCCTAAGAAGCAGGACATTCAAATCTGGAGGCACATGGCCCTGTTACACATTTTTCAAAAAGTTGGTAGTTATGGGTATGATACAAAAGTGGCATCCTTATTACATCTTTTCCAAAACTCTATTATGGCAAAAAATGTCCTCCCACCTCCAAAACAAAAACGAATAGTAGTAGTAGTTGTGGTGGTACAGAGTTTCAAAGGACAATCTACAGGTAGACATCAACACAGCTTGTGTGCTTATAAAAAGGGGGGATATATTTTATTTCTTTTGCTATGAAATTCAAAGCAACTGTCTGGTTACAGACAGTATCAATTTCCCCAGGAAACTCTGCTCGGCATTCACCCTTATCCATACAGAAAGATGTTTCCTTCCAATGGAAAAAGAAGACACTGTTTACTTGCATGCAACAGTGAGTAAATTTAAACACTAAATACAGAATGGCAAGGAAGGAAATATTAGGCAGTCAACAAAGGCAAAAAAAACCACCTAATGAATTATGTACTATGTCAGATAATGCATGCCTTGCAGTGAAAATGAAATTCCAAAGGCTCTTGCTGGAAGAATGCCACAATAAAAAGGTCTGTACATTCCAGTATTTTTGATCTCACAGTATTTCATAGGCACCATGTGCATTTATTCTGATTGTGTTTGTTTTTGAGGCTTGGACAGTAAAATGTGCTAGCTGTGATGTTGGCTTAATTTTCTAAAGTAATTTTGATGCACTAATTCTCTTGCACACTACTACTTCCCTCCAGCTATTGCAATAGCCACAAACTGATATCATATACCTTTTATTTTAAACAGCATTCCTTATTTTAAAAAGCTTCCCCTTGGCCAAGTGTGCCATAAAACCCAGTACATGCCCCTCATGTCACAGGTCTGAGAGACAGTGGTCTCTCAAATCAGAGAGAACAGCTCCAAAAGATTCTTTCATTTAGAAGTTTTCATCTGACAACCTAATAGTGCTAGCTCCCAAAAGGCTGATCTCAAACTATGCATTACAGAATTATTTTACTGCACTCCTGCTTATTACTAACAGAGGCTTTTTATTCACTTACCCTGAAGTACAGCCTTCTCTTAACCAAACTTAAAATTAACAGCCCAATCACTGGAGCATGGTGAATAGCCACCTAATGCAGACTCTTGAAAAACAGCATTTGTGTGATCCACTTGTGCCTGTTCACGTCTGAGTTCTGAACTCCCACACTGCACAAAAGCAAATCTGTGACAAAGCCATCAGTGCCAACTGCTCCTATACGTTACTCAGTTGATGTTCCTACATGAGGTTGTTGTGCTTCTAGAGCAGCCTTCCCCAACCAGTGTGCCTCCAGATGTTGTTGGACCACAACTCCCATCAGCCTCAGTCAGCATTGCCAATGGTCAGGAAAGATGGGAATTGTGGTCCAACAACATCTGGAGGCACACTGGTTGGGAAAGGCTGATCTAGAGATTCAAGGCTGAAAGTTAAAGGAACTAAAAACTGGCAAAGTAAGAACTAGTCAAAGTGAAACAGGAATGTGACAAACCTTGATGAAGTTTTTGTTCCTATATCCCATTATCCACTTGGGTGAGGTTGGGGGGGCTTGTATTTTAATACACTATGGAAGTCCCTTGTTAGGTTAGGTGCCCTAAAAAGCAGCTTTTAGATCTCTGAAATAAATAAATCACAGTACAAAAGAGTATCCAAGATCTTTCTCTTAATGCTAGAACCACTAAAATGCCAGGCGCTTGTGTTGGCAAGTAAAGGGTTCCTGAGAGTATTTTTTCCATGGCAGAGTTACAAGGCCAAGACGCTCAGAGTCCGTGCAGATCTCAAGGACAAGTATCCAAGGCAACCAGCTGGCCTTATCTATAAGACTTGGCAGATCTGGCCAGTTGGTGTGGGGGTCGAGGAGTTTGTACAGAGAGAGCTTGTGATATATTGTCAGTAAAGTGACTCTTAAAACTTATTGCTTGTCCGGCTCATTGCTTCAACTGGCATCTAGCCTGTCACTATACTGTTCTGCATCCTGGGCATTTGCTTGCGCCAGATACAACATCCAACAAGTGGTAGCAGAGGATGGTTACCTGGTGCTGAGGATTACCTGGTGCTGAGGATTACCTGGAGCGGAGGATTGCAGAAAAGCGGCAGAGAAAAGCCAGAACTGCAGACCAGCGAGTAAAACAGCAGAAAGACGGAGAAACCGAAAGCTGAGCTGAAAGCTGTGAGAGAGCCGTGGGAATAACTGACTGAAGGACAGAGGTGAGAAGCTCCAATTACAAAGGCGGTGAACTGTGAAAAGCGAAAATATGTCTGTTATGTTATCGGCCGGGATTCCCTTGGAAAGGCTGACAGGGAAAAATTATGGCACTTGGAAACAGAGAATGCAGGCTTTTCTAGTGAAAGAAGACCTGTGGAAAGCTATCGCAGAAGACCCACCCGCCGTAGTGCCAATTCCAGCAGATTGGAGAAGGCTGGATGAGAGGGCAAAGGCGTTAATTGTTCTTGCTATTGATGATTCTCAATTACTGCACGTGCGTGATGCAACAACAGCAAAAGAAACCTGGGAAACTTTAAGAAATATTCATGTGAAAAAGACTGCCAGTTCTAAAATATATCTTGCCAGAAGATTGTATCAGATGCGCTTATCTGGAGATATAACCATGTCAGAGCATTTGTTGGAAATAAACAGACTGTTTACTGAGTTGTCAGAACGTGAAATTGAACATTCTCAAACGCAAAAAGTGTATATCACATTATCTTCACTAGATTCAAGTTATGATAGTCTGGTGAGCTCTTTGGAAGCAATGGACGATGCCAATCTCAATATGGATTATATAGAAGGCAAACTTTTACAAGAATTTCAAAGAAGGCAAGAAATGACAAAGCAGGAAAAGACTGAGTCTAAACACAACATGGAAAAGCAGAACAACAAAGCAGCACAAGAGAGACTGTATGGACAAAAGGCATGTTATTTTTGTGGTTCCAAGCAACATCTTCAAAGGAATTGTGAAGCAAGAAGAAGAGAAAGAGGAAGAAAACCATGTGTACAGGTGATCTATGCTAGTAAGAATAAGCAATGTATTAACAATGAGCAGGGAAATAACTGTAAAGATTTATGGACAATTGACAGTGGGGCAACAAATAGTATAATCAAAGATAAATCTATGTTTCATACATTTTGTGACGTAGAGGATAATGTAATAATGGCTGATGGGACTAAGAAACTGATCAAAAGTAGGGGTACAGTGAAATTAGCAGGTTTCAATACCATTATGACAGATGTGCTGTTTGTTCCTGATATCGAATGTAACATTATGGCTGTGTCGAAACTCAATGAAATGGGGTTCACAGTAATGTTCAAAAGGGGTTCAGTGCATGTAATGAGAGGAGAAAAAATATTCATGAAAGGAATAGTGAGGAACTCATTGTTCTTCTTACACGTGAAACAAACAAATCATGTACTCATGTGTGCTAATAAGAAACCCCATAATAATTGTGTTCATTTATGGCACAGAAAACAAGGCCATATAGGATATGAAAATGTGGTGAAAACAACAGAGAACAGTAATGATGTGACATTGAGAAACTGTGAAAAATATGTAGACTGCCACGTGTGTAAACAAACTAGGGCAGTTGTGGCTGCAAAGAACAAAGAAGCCATGCCCAGTACAAATGCACCTTATCAATTAATACACGTGGACTTAGTGGGGCCATTTCAACCTACTCAGGGGGGTGCAAGATATTTCCTGACAACAGTTGATGATTTTTCAAAATTCTGCACTGTTTATTTACTAAAAGCTAAAAGTGAAGCTGCAGAGAAACTGAAAAGATTTGTTACAAAAATTGAAGTGCAGTTTGGTGTCAAAATACAGAGAATAAGATCAGATCAAGGAGGAGAGTTCTCAGGACACTCTTTTACTGAATACTTGGATAAAAGAGGGATAAAACAGGAGTTAACAGCCCCTTATAGTCCTCATCAGAACGGGTTAGCTGAACGCTGGAACAGGTTGCTTCAGGACTCAATAAGATCAATGCTGTGTGACTCCTCTTTAACACAAGGTTTCTGGGGAGAGTGTGTTCTGTATTCAGCTTACATTCAAAACAGAATATTCCATAAGGCCACTGGAATGTCTCCTTATCAGAAATTGTATGACAGAAAACCCAGATTAAACCATTTGATTAGGTTTGGAGCAGAATGCTGGGTACATGTTCCCAAAAATAAAAGGACAGGGAAGCTGCAAAGGAGAGCAGACAAAGGGTATATGCTGGGATTTGAAAACACGTATTACAGAATTTGGATGCCAAAACAAAGGTCTGTGGTGTTAAGCAGAAGCGTGCAAGCAATAGAGCAGGATTGGAAAGAGAAAACATATGTGGAGTTGGGAAACAGTGAAGTTAGTAATGAACAAGAACAGGCAGACACAGTACCAATAAAACAAGAAGAAACAGGCAGCAGTAGTGAATCAAGTTCTAGCTCTGAGAGAGAAACAGAGGAATCGCCTGACACAGACACAGACACTAAGGCAGAAATACAACCACGCAGATCAGAGAGAACAACAAAAGGTATTCCACCTGTTAGATTTAAAATAAATTCCATTAAACATATAGACTTCAGTAACTGGAAAAAGTGGGATGATGGAAATCATGAAGAGTAATGAAATGTAATAAAAGCGATGCTGAGATTCTAATGCAATGTAGTAACTGTATTACAAATGATGCTGATGTAAACTGAAGAAAAAGAAATGTATCATGAGGAGAAAATGATATAAGTAAATGCAAGAAATGTAAATGTAAATGACATGAAAAGTGAAAATGTGAATCTGTAACATAATCTGAAATGTATTGTTGAAATGTGATATAATGTGTGAAATGCTAAGCAAGAAGGCTATGGAAAAAATAGGTGGGGGAATGTTGGCAAGTAAAGGGTTCCTGAGAGTATTTTTTCCATGGCAGAGTTACAAGGCCAAGACGCTCAGAGTCCATGCAGATCTCAAGGACAAGTATCCAAGGCAACCAGCTGGCCTTATCTATAAGACCTGGCAGATCTGGCCAGTTGGTGTGGGGGTCGAGGAGTTTGTACAGAGAGAGCTTGTGATATATTGTCAGTAAAGTGACTCTTAAAACTTATTGCTTGTCCGGCTCATTGCTTCAACTGGCATCTAGCCTGTCACTATACTGTTCTGCATCCTGGGCATCTGCTTGCGCCAGATACAACATCCAACAGCTTGTTCAACCATGAACCCAACAGGCCAATCCTATACATGTCTACTCAGAAATAAGTCCCATCGAGTTCAATGGAAATTACCTCAAGGCTAAAAGTGAGATGCTGGAACTAGGAAATTTGAGTCATTTACAACCGTATATAATTCTGGCCATCTAAAAGTTAGAACTGAACTCCTGGAAATCTGAAATGGTTTTTCAGTTCTGCCATCCTCGCAGAAGCAGTGGGCAGAGTGGTGGTGCTGCTTACCTGACCTCCCATCCCCAACGTCACTGCAGGTTACCGTGAGGAAGATGGGAAGCGGTGAGGCTTGTAGATAGGTCAGCGCAGTCTGCCAATTCTGCGCTCCCACCAGTGCTTTTGCACCACACCAACTTTGCCCCTCCCAGTAAACCACAGCGACATCAGGGACAGGTGGTCAAGTATTATTATTGTTATTTATCTATTAAATTTATATCCCACTCTTCCTCTAGAAGAGCCCAGGGCGGCAAACAGATTAACAAAACATTTTAACAACAGCAAAACACATTCTAAAAATAATTTAAAACATTCTTAAAACAGTCGCAGATAAAGACATACTTCCATTTAGTGATCTCCGGGTTGTCAGGAACAGCCTCCTTCAGCCATCAAATGCCTGGGTAAACAGGAATGTTTTCAAATTCCTCCTAAACATCAATAATGATGGAGACAAATGCACCTCACCAGGGAGGGCATTTCACAAACTGGAGCCACTATTGAAAAGGATTAGCAGCAACTGGGCAAAGCTCAGTGGCGGCAGCACCAACAAGGCCTCACCTGCCAATCATAGAGACTCATATAGTTGATACTGCTGAAGGCATTCTTTTATATACTTGGCTTCCAAGCCATGCAGGGCTTTATATGACAGTACGAACACCCTGAATTGGGCCTGGTAGCTCACTGGCAGACAGTGCAGCATTTTCAGGACCTGTGACATATGGTCCTATTGGGCTGCTCCACTTACCAGCCTAACAGCACTAGCTGCAGACTCCAGATTGTCTTCAAGGGCAGCCCCACATACAACACATTACAATAGTCCAGACAGGAAGTCACCAAAGCATGGACAAGAGAGGCCAGGCTATCCCAGTCCAGGTACGGCTGTAGATGGCGAATCAGCCTAAGCTGGGCATAAGCTCTCCAAACCACAGAAGACACTTGGGACTCTAGTGACAAGTTGGAATCCATGAGCACTCCCAGATTACAATTGTTTTCCTTCAAGGTAAATGCTGCCAGCCCACCCACTGCTATTGCACTGATGGCAGGACTCACACATAGGAAGCTGCTGTAACCTGAGTCAGATCATTCATCCATCTTGCTCGGTACTGTCTACACTGACTGGCAGCGGCTCTCCTAGGTTTCAGGCAGGGTCTCTCCCAGCCATAACTGGAGATGCCAGGGATTGAACCTGGGACCTTCTGCAGGCACAGTAGATGCTCTATTACTGAGCTACGGCCCTTCCCCACAAAAAAACTGAAAAGAAAAAACTCTGAAAACCCAGTCCAAATTTCCGGGAAACCCTGGAGAGCTGCTGCCAGTCAGTGTAGACAATACTGAACTAACTGGACCAATGGTCTGACTTGATATAAGGCAGCTTCCTATGTGCCCTGCATTTGAAGGCATTCTTCACAGAGCCAGTACAGGTGTTTTGTTGTTGTTATTTATTATCCACTTTTCACCCTATGGTCTCAGGGTGGATCACAATTTTATAAAATACAAAATTAAAGACAGTTAAAAACAAGTTACAATCACAAACACAGCGTAGAGCCTAAAAACGTACATCTCAAGTGACAAAGACCAGGGTAAAGAAGTGAGTTTTCAGCAGCTACACTCCTTGACTCTGACATCAGCACAGTCATGTCACTCAAGCAGTACCTGTGGGAGCTCACATTCACACTCGAGCAACAAAGCTGCTACTGTTGCTGAGTTTGGGGACCAGCAGAGACACTCTCCTGTCCTAGACACTTCAGATGTCAATTTGAAACCCTGCTGCTGCAACCAGCATCATACCTGACTTTGCACGCTAGTCACGGAAGGAAAGCAAAGAAAGCACTTGCCTCTCTCCTTAGAGTTCATGCCCACTGGGCTTATCCTTCAGCAGTAGTCCCAGAATGAACACACAATGGGACTGGATTAAGCTCTTACATTTTAATAGGAACAAGGTTGTGTACATGGAACAAAGAATGCTGCCTTACGCGTTGCTTAACTCAGACCCCGTCATAGCCTCTACACTACAGGATCAAGTTCACAGTTCAGGCATTGCTTCTGGATGCTCATGGACAGCTGTGGCCAGGAGTACCTTTGCTCAGGCTGGTGCCCATTCTGGAGAACTGGCCAGAGTAACATGCCTTAACATTAACATGTGGCACAGATACTTGATTAGCTTTTCATGTGGCACACTTGCTGTAGATGTAGATGGATACATGACACATTATGCACGGTACATGCACCACAAAACAAGTACACATCTGTCCTTGACTATGGCAAAGGCTTCTGCATTAAAACTATAACTATGCACATGTTGCAGACAACACTGAGGCCCTATTCACACAATACATGTTTCATTATCGCCCCATCCCTGAAATCAATAGGACTCAAATGCTTAATTTGGCATGATCAGCTCCAAATTAATGGACCAACTTCAGCTGAGCCTAACCATATTTCTTCTGCATTTACTTGCACAAGGAAAAGGAAGCCGGGGGGGGGGGGAGGAAAATCTGTATATTTAAACCTGGCTATTAAGAGATATCCTGTTTTTAATGAGACAGTCTATATTCCTCTTTTCCATGAGGTACATTTCACAAAGTAACATTTTAAAACAATACCAGAATTATTCTTTTCCTGTTAAAGGAAATCAAATTTCCAAACTAAATTTAAAATTACTCTTCTGATAGCATCCAATTAATTTCCCTCCCCCCTAAATTGCTTCCTTGATTCTTGCCTTCTTTGGCTGCAGTTGTATATCCACATCCATGGGAGTAAACCCCATTGAAGTAAATGGCACTTACTGAGGAGGCATGAATGTAAGTGCACTCTTAAGGAAGTTCAACATTTAAATCATAATCTCATATCAATACAAAGATATTACCAAAGAAAAGGGGAGATTCCATTTTCTGACTTTTTTGTTAATTCTATATCCCCATATTTACTTAATGGTACTTGACCTTTCCATTTGCCATGACAGATCTGTGTAGCTAAAAAGAGTAGATACATTTTTGTACTGTTGTTAGAAACTGGCATCGTCCCTGTTACTAAAAAGGAAGTCAAAGTCAACACATTCTTAAATTCTATTAAATTCTATCTACACCTCACACAAAGTTTTTTAAAAATAAAACAAGTGGATTTGCTGAAACACTTCTCATAGCTAGTTCAGAATTAAACTTGATCTCAGACCAATCCAAATAATTGTGAAAGAAGCCCAACATTTGACATTTCGTAAATACACCCACAGCAAAAATAACTTACAGAGGCTCAATGTGAGAATTGTTAGGCTGCCAATTGTTGCAGAACTTGAGAACAATTGTACATTTTGAAAGAAAGGACCGACACAGGCTAGAAAGCTAATTTGACAACATGATCTTCAGCTGCTGAAACATTTTGGACAATTGCTTATAGATGCACACAATCCCAGCTTTCAGGAAGCTTATATACCACTTTATAGCTAAAATTCACAAGAAAGGACAAGATACTTAGTGAAACCATGAGCAATTCCTTCAGATATCCAACATAAAAAGGAAGCCTTTATACGCTAATGAAGATAGCAACGCATAGTTCACAAAGAGCCATCAAGCAGTCTGAAAAGCACATTATGCCAAGTGCTGTATTTCCATGTTCAGTGGTAGCTGATGTCCATTGAGACTAGTGGGGCGGAAGGCAGGGAATCCAACAGTAGGTGGAGCCAGCGCCAATGATAGGCAGAGCCAACTAATCATAGTTTTGTCCCATCCTTCTCCCTGATGAGTTATACAAGGGGAAAACTGAGACTAAGGATGAGGAATCACCTGGACTGGTTCTAAGTAAGAAGGGAAGCAGGTGGGCTTGGAGGAATCAAGACTGCCAATATTGAATGCTCTGCATCAGGAACAGGGAACCTGTGGCCTATCAGTCCCAGCCAGCATGGCCAATGGTGATGGAAACTGCAGTCCAACAACATCTGGAGGGTCACAGGTTCCCCATCCCTGTACTACATATGTAGACAGTTCCTCCTTGAAAGACTAAAAGAGCATTGCTCTCCATCCATTTCCATGAGGTTCGCCATTGAACCCTTTAGAGCCAATCTGTATCATTGGAGCTTCTTATTTTTTTCCTGAAAAATAGAAGGTTATACCATGGTGTAGAGTAACCGTATACCAGTATGGTGCCATGTGCAGCATATTAAGCAAAGCACATGCTGCTGGCCCCATTATTGCCTCCATCTGCCACAGGATTCCAGCAGTCAGAAGGACTGTGCAGATGTGGATTGCAGTCCTAATAATTTAGCTGCCCCATATGGAACTAGAGAGGTTTGTTTTTTTTTAAAAAAAGGTATGCTTCAATTGTGCCATAATTAATAGCACATTTACAAACTCTGATAAATCTCAGTGTAGAGGGTGCAGCTAAATTCCTGATTTTACAGGTCATCTTCCTCTAACTCCTTTCTTCCCATGGGTTGACATTTGGCAACTAACTTACATAGCTATCTAGGGCAGTCTAGCTCAATGTATCCAGCACTCTTTGGGTTCTCCAGCCACTATCCAATTCAATATTTGATCCAGCAGACAATCATCATATTGGACATAGTCATAAAGCAATTCTGTGTATCTCACCTTAAAGATAACTGCAAAAATTACGTTATGGTGCAAGAAAGCTGCCATCTAAAACTTTCTTGTATGTTTTTTTTAATAACCAATTTTTGTTTTTGGAGTTTTTTTTTTTACAACCTGTCTCTCATTCTGCTGTTTATTACTATTAAACAAATCAGTTCCTAGTTCCAGGGTGTGTCACAGAGTAAAAAACAACAATATCAATTATAAAGACAACACCATAAAATCATCTACAATTAACTCAATTAAAACACAATGCGACAATACAATAATACAACTAACAGGCATCAACATTTTTATAATTTATTTATTTATTATTATTTGTTAAATTTATATCCTACCCTTCCTCCCTGTGGGAGAAACAACACTAAAAACATTCTAAATCATCATAAAAGCAGGCTTTAAAATATATTAAGACCAAATTTTTAAAGCTTTAAAAACATCTTAAAAAGCAAATTCAACACAGACGCAGATTGGAACAAGGTCTCTACTTAAAAGGCTTGTTGAAAGGGAAAGGTCTCCAGTAGGTGCCAAAAAGATAACAGAGATGGTGCCTGTCTAATATTTAAGGGGAGGGAATTCCAAAGGGTAGGTGCCACTACACTAAACATCCGTTTCCTATGTTGTGCAGAATGGGCCTCCTTGGCATATGCAAGAGGCCCTCATCTGCAGAGAGTAGCGATCAACTGGGTATATAAGCGGTAAGACCATCTTTCAGGGATCCTTGTCCCAAGCTGTATAGGGCTTTGTACACCAAAATCAGAACCTTAGCTAATGGGAAGTCAGTGCAATTCTTTCAGCAGCAGGGTGACATGTTAGTGATACCCTGCCCCAGTGAGAAGTCGCTCCACCACATTTTACACTAGCTGAAGCTTCCAAACCAACCTCAAGGGCAGCCCCATGTAATTGGCAAATCAGTTGAACACACACACCCCAACAAAGACCTGTGTTATCTGGCACTGAAAAATAATCAGATAGCATCATTCACACTTCAAAGGGGAGAGAATTCCATAATCAAGGTGCCACTTCAGAGAAGGGCCTATACCACATTACCACACAATGGGCTTCTCCTAGAGGGATCACAAGAGTCTCTCCTTGAAATCTTAATGAATGGGCAGGTTGGTATAGGGAGAGGCTCTCCTTCATATTTAGGTCCCAAGTAGTTTAGGGCATCATAATGCAAACATTCATACCTTGGAATGGGCTCTGTAGCATATAGGCAGCCACTTTAAATTGTGATTATATGACTCCACCTTGCAGAACTACTCAGGATTCTAGGTGCTGAATTTTGCACTAGCTGCAGCTGCTGAATGATCTTCAAGGGTAGCCCCACATAGAGTACATTGCTCTATTCTGGCTTTGACTGCTGCTGAATGAGGTTTTTATGTATTTTATGACAATGCTGGGCTGAATGTTGTTTGTATGTTGGTTTAATGAAGGATTTGGGGTATTTTAAATTGTATTTTTATTGGTCATCTAAAAAAGCAGGACATGTCTATTAAATGTATAAATAATCCCTGACTTCATGACATTATGTACAAAAACAAGGCCAAAATACCAAATGTACTAGCACCAAATCACAGAGTCAACTGACTTGGAAAGGCTATAAATCTTGGAAATGGTCTCAGAACATGGAGGGCTGCACAAGAGACCAAAATCAGCAGCAGGCACTGATGTCAACTCTCAAGGAGCCAATTCAAGTAAAGACACTGAAATATGCATGGGGATACTCTCAAACAAGCAACCTCCATACCAAATTCCACCAGACATGCAATGTTAGTATGGCAGAGAGATAGGTACATCATTCTCAATTTGCACGGGCAGGGCGATTATTAGGTAGAGTCGTTTCAAGACAAATGCTTCCCACATAGGCATACCTGAGGTGCTACAGTCCTAAAGGACTGCACTATACAATGCCCTGCTCATCTTCTGAATCAGCTCTAAAGCTGAATTCAGATATCATGATGTGTCATCATTGATGTGGCTGCCACCAAAAGGCGAGACTGAATGTGGTCAGGGCTACTCCACGTTGCAGTGATTAACTCATGCAAACAACAACCACAGGGCTCATTCAGACCCTCTAATGAGGGCCACCACGCTGACAATAAAAATTACCATGCTATTTAAACCACTTGCGTAGTTATTTATTTTCTGCTTGCATATTTTACCATCATAATGTGAACCCACCAAATCCAGTATCTCTGAGTAAGCCACAAGTATAAATTCTTAGCCAACAAGAACTAAGATCCCCATGATGTCAGCATCATTATTTTATTCAAGAAGTTGCTGTTTAGGTGAAGTGTTAATTATATGGAAGAGACCAAACATGTAATCCTCTGCAAATAAGTCCCATTATAGTCCACTGAACTTACTCCGTAGTAAGAGTGTTTTGGATTGCAGTCCAAATCAAATATTATTCAAAGTCTATTCACTATTGTGCAATATGATTTGACTGTTCTACTTCAAGAGTTGAGAAAACAAGAAATGCCTTACAGATGCAATCCACGCTCCTGGAAAAACTTAATAAAAATGTTTACATGGGTCAACACTCTCCCCTTTTGAGTGGCCAGAACCAGTGTAATGCTTTGAAATCCATTCTACAAGACTCTTTCATATATTCTAAAACTTTTGAGACAGTGGACAGTCCTCCCATACCACAGCAGAGGTAAACAAACATAGAAGCCAAAACTGACTGCTTTTAAACCTCTCTGCACAAGGGTGTCTCTTCATCTTTAGTAGTTAAAGAGACAAGAGTTGCAATCCTACACCTACTTACCTGAGAGTAAGCAAACATGTCTAGGATTGCACTATGTGAATCACAGAATAATTTAGCATCCCATCGCCCTTATTATTACTGCATTAATTGTCAAATTATGCTGTGGAGTTAGCAAATGCCCCAAACAGTGCTGAAGCTTCCAACAAGATGATCTGTTGCTAAAGCACGGTGGTGGGGAGAAGGGCCACGAAGGAGTTGCTAGGACCTTACAGAAAAACCAAAGAGCACACTCTTACAAAGAACAACTGACCACATTCCTTCCATGTGGCTTTACAGACAACTCCAAAGTAATAAATGCAAACACACCACTCACAGCTAGAGTGTGCATTTAGAGAAAGAAATGCATTGCCAAAAGAAACCCTTATTTTAACAAAATTTGCATACATATGTACAGATGCAAATTTAGAATAATTACTGCAGTTTAAATAAAAATGTAATACATCTCATCATGTGGGGGCAGGGGAAAGAGAACTGTGACCAGCGGGCCTGCTCAGTCTACTGTGCTAAGAGCTGGTGGGCAAATTTAAGGCTCCCATTCTTCCTTCTTAAAGTTCATCGTCTTTCAACCAGACTTGAACGGGAGATCCCTTGAAATAGAAGGCTCCTAGAAACAGACAGCTGTCCTCTCTAAAGTAGGTCACATGGCAGCCCTATTCACAACTGAAAACAATCTTATGCTTTTCCCCTAAAACTCGTTCACTTAATAGCTGGCACAATCTACATTATTTATTTAATTAAACCATTCATGTATAGGGTTATCAGACCTCTGTTTTTCAGCCGCAGACTCTTGTTTTTGGGGGTCCCCTCTGGGTATTCAGGTGAGCCACCCTAATCTCCGGACTTTCAGCTTTCATTTAAAAAAAAATAAGTTTCTAGTTGGTCTGGTTCCAGAGATATACACCAAAATGTCAACCGCCCCCTCAAAACTTCTTAGTTGCTTTAAATTCTGCTCTAATCCCTGCCCTTTCAGGTTTTTAGCAAATAAGAAGTCAGGGCTGTGATTGACAAGGAATTATAGTGCCAAAATGTAGAGTCAAATTGAATTGTCTGCCTTCAAGTCAATTCTGATTTATGGAGACTAGGGTTGCCAGGTTCAGGACCTGAGACTGATCCTGTATCTTTAGGAGAAGAGAAAGTTAGCCAAGTGCAGGTGTTCTTGCAACACTGTAATGGGAAAAACCACAAGGTGGAATTCTCTCTTCCCTCTGCACAACTTTTAAAGATACAGAAGACCTCTTGGAGTCAATTTCTCCGAATAAAATGAAACTGTACCTCACACAAAGACTTCGTATATCACCCGAGGTCCCTCAAACAACAACTGGTACAGAGAGGTTATCCACAGCAGATTGTGGAACAACTATAAGAAGGCTTTAAATCAAAAACACCAGGATCTTTTACACCCTATACAACGTACGACTCCAGGACGGATACACTGCAACCTAATATACAATAACATCACCAACAGGTTGCAGAATAGCATCCAAAAACACTGGCACCTTATACAACAGATTCCCGGCTGCACTGACAAACCTATGGTCTCCTTTAAAAGGACTAAAAACATCCAAGATATACTAGTAAGGAGTAACTTCAGAGATAACAATCACTCACCAAGGCTGTTTTTGAGTTCATCAGGACCTATCGGACATCATCCGTGCGGCCACTGTGTGTACGGTAAATATACCTCCAAAAGGGCTCAGTTCATCAAGCCTAATAACCATCAATTATATTCCCTTACACATTTTACTAC